>NC_134106.1:71360000-71680000 GCF_040939455.1 Microcebus murinus | reverse complement strand
CCTGTTGTGGAGACTCAGGGAGACCCCAGCCCCAGCCAGCTGCCTCACACACGTGTGCGTTTGGCCAAAGGAGCTGGATACAAAATCCCTTCCAAGTGTTGTCCTCTAAAAATTCCACATTTATGCCAAATTGAGGGATGCCTTTCTTTTTGTTTTCTCTACCAGGCACCTCCTAGAATCCCTCGATCTCGCTTCAGGAAGAAAAGTACCTCATCCTCGGCCACAGAAACCACGTGAGTGAGATGAGCCAACAGCACCGGATCCACAGAATGTTTCTTCTCTGCCTTAAAGAGCTATTCACTAATAACATAGAAATCCGCAAGTTGGGTGTGCTTTGAGTGTGCAGCCTCACAGACATAGCCTTTTCTCTCTCCCCTCTTCCACTTTTAAGAATTTTTCCCCCTTTCTTTTATTTTGTTGAGGAGAGGCTAAAGGAAAAGGTAGTGGGGGGGGGTGCCCTTTAAGTCTTCTGAGGTTAGTAATTTTCCACAATTGGATTGTCATTATAGACAGCAGTGTGTTTTCAGAAATATAAGAGAATCACCCTTATGCTGCTGAGATGTACATTTGTAATTTATCTGTTGCATACTTAGTTTTTAGTCCTGTAAATGCAATTTTTTAAAACGTTTTTTGTTCTTGCTACTAATACTTTGAACTATGATGTACATATTTATGGCTTTTGGCTTAATATAATGGACTTGCAAGGGCTGCCAGAGGTTCTGATATGTAAGAAAACTGCAAAACCAGAAATATATAAAAATATTTGATTCTAGAGAACGTCTCAGATGTGCTTATAAAGCTTCCAAATACAACTCCAGTAACACATCCCTTTTCCTGCTGGAAGATGCTCCATATTCTTCAGATAGTTGTTTAGTCAAAAAACCAGAGAAGTTAGGAATGAAGTTAGCTGAGTGTGATGATAGGTTGGGGAAACACCTAGGTAAGTCACAGGAAGCTCATCTCCTTTGATTCAGGATTAGGAGCTTCTGAATCGTTTCTATGGATTTAATGTTGCCTTAGGCAGGCGGCTTACCCTTGACCAAACTTCTTGGGGATGGGGACTTTCAGAGCTGTTGGAGGAATAATTTTGTTTCAAAAGTATGTGGCAAATGATTATTTCTCCTTCATAGTGACCAGTGCTGTGACTAGCTTCCCCAGGTAGAGGAGCCTACAATCTAAGCACTTTGTTTTAGAGACCACTAAGCAAAAACAAAGAAAAAACACACAAAAAAACAGAGAACTCTGCCATTTCAGATATGCTATGAAATACATCTGAGATATACATGTGTAACAACCAAAATTGTGCAGCCTAGGATGGTTCTAGAGGTTGAGATCTTTATGGCTAAGACTTTGCTTAGATCCATGGGCAGCTGTGGTTCACACCTGTTCCTTGCTGACCTGTGCAGAATGTGAATGGGGACGGACTCACACCCATGGGCACTGTAGGTCTTATGGGGTGTCTTACACAGTCCGGATTGCTTAGTAGGGGAATAAAGCACTGTCTGAGGGGTCTGCCTACTTAGGTTGACAATTTCCTTTGAAAAGAATCTGGTTTAAATGGTGCTGTGGTCTGAGGTAGCTGTTCTCCCCTCTGACAGCTGAAATATAAGAATAGTGTATTTGTGCTTAGAGTTGGTGTTTTCTTTCAGTGTAATGCATGCAGTGGTCACAACCCAGTTACTTCTAGTATTTGGATCGTGTTTGTTTGTAGATATGCCCTGAAGACTAGAGAATTAGTGTTTTATACCACACAGAACTTAATGTCAACAAACTGTAAACAGGCCCAATTAAAAACTGGTCCATTACTGAGCGATACATACTATCAGTGGCCTTTGCTGATGACACATTAGCTAGCTCTTAGCCACCTCAGAAAGAGTTTTATTTAAAGTTGATTGCTGCCAGATATGCATATTGAAATCCTTTCTTCCCACAGTTCCTCCGAAGGTGATTTTGTAATTTACAACAGGATATGGGAAATAAGCCTAAAAGCAAATCTGTGGCTGAGACAGCAAACTGAGGCTGTCTCATTGTCTGTGCCCCTCCAACACCAATTCCTAAACCTTTGAAGGGAGACAGAAAATCTGTTTTCTTTAAGCTCACTGAATAGTTCTAGACAGAGGAATAATAAACTTTTTAAAATGTATTTACCTGTTAGTTGGAAGTACCCAGAATTCTCAGAAACAAGTGCAAAAAAGCTTAAGCAGCTTCATAGCAACTTTTTGCCAAAATAATAAATGCCGTTAGCAGCAGAGTTTAAAATCCTATTGTGAACAGCTACATTTTCATTTTACAATGGAAAGTTATAATAAGTACAGGCTATCAAGTTTGCACTCAACTATGCCAAAAAAAGTTTGAAGCACTCTACTCTCAGACATGTGTATTATTAATCTCATTCAAGGTTAAAAAATATAAAGCTATCCAAACACTGTCTTAATGTACATGTAACTATTTTTCCTTCAAGTGTTGAGCAGGGAGTTGGTTTCTCTCTTAAAGACACTCACTGTACAACTGCAAGCAGCTGTCATACTTCTGGCAAAATGTGTTTACTTATCTGACAAGCTGTATATTTGTGTATGAACTGACATAAAATGTGAATACCTGTAAGTGTACATGTAGTTGTGTGGTGTTGTCTAGAGGATACAACTGAATGTTTTTAATTTGCTGACTTACAGACACTGACTGTTTACAAAATGCTAGCTTGAAAGTCTGTAATTTTTACGTCCTAACTTTTAGTTAATTGCCATTGAGCACCCTTTCTGGTTCTGAGGAGGTGAGACATGGTCGTGTGCTTATAAACTGAAGAGTTTAGTCATAATCCCTCCTGGCTTTGTGTGAATAGCTTGCTCACTTCACTGGCCTTTGAAACGTGTGTTCTCCGTAGTAAAGTGTCCATGTGTTTGTGATAAGAGTGCTTGTCCACCGTGACCTTCATCGAGCCTTCCTAGTCCTTCACCCGGCACAGTATTTGAAATGGCAAGGATGTGCTTCATTCTCTAACAGCATACAAAGTGCTGACATTCTGGATCGTGACTGTGCACATTTCCTCTAGTTTCTTTCTGTAGTCCCTATAGAACGATCTGTAATAAAATAGTATACTGGACTGTGCATCAAAGGGATGTAAAATTACAGTATTCCAAAGGTTGCAGTTCTGCTGTTTTGTTATAATGCCTGATATACATCTTGAATAAAGTCTTAACATTTTTCTTTTAAAAAAAATCTTTGTAATGTTGGGCTTATAAAGAAAGAGGAAATACTTTTTTAAAAAATGTGGAAGGTGGCAAGGATTAGAAGCTGAGTGCTCAGCCACTAACTGGCCTGGTGACTTGGCCCCATGCCTATTGCATAGGATTGTTGGGAGGGGGAAAAAATTAAATGATATGAGTGTTTTGAAAACCAGTTCGTAACACAAATATAAACCTGAAAGTATCAGGTATCTGATCTGTAAAAAATATCTTTTATATTTTAAAAGATCATCAGTGGAAACTGGGTAGCTGTGAAAATACAGTAGTTCATTGGTGGGCAGTTTTAATTCTGCAAACAGACCTTTGGTCCAACATTTAACTTTACTCTGAGCATTTTTTCTTCTGCAAATGGGGGTGTACCTATGTGGGTTGGAACAAGGTGGTGCATGTACAGGCCCACTGCGGAGAAGGGGTGCCCTTAAACCTACAGCAGGCCTTGCCTTTAAAATCTGAACAGGTACACTCAAGCTTCATTGGGTGGTCACAAAAACTAGAAGTTCAGAATTTGAAATATTAAAATTAAACACAGGTCCATTTTCTTTGCTTTTATATTCAGTGTGTTTGACATGACTATAAAATAAACCAGCAGCAGGAAAAAGCAGATTCAGAGGACTAAAAGGAAGAAGAGATGGAAAGAAAGGCTGGAAATCCATTCATTTATGCATGTACTGAGCCAGGTCCAATGTCAACAGAACTGAGATTAACCACATTAAGAGTTGATAAAGAAGAGGAAAGCAAAGTTATAAAAATTAAAAGCTGGGGGGAGGGAAGGCAAGAGCAATGTATGTAACCTTAACATTTGTACCCCCATATTATGCTGAAATTAAAAAAAATTTAGGCCAGGTGCGGTGGCTCACGCCTATAATCCTAGCACTCTGTGAGGCCGAGGAGGGCGGATTGCTCAAGGTCAGGAGTTCGAAACCAGCCTGAGTGAGATCCCATCTCTACTATAAAAAAATAGAAAGAAATTAATTGGCCAATTAATACATATATAAAAATTAGCCGGGCATGGTGGTGCATGCCTGTAGTCCCAGCTACTCGGGAGGCTGAGGCAGGAGGATTGCTTGAGCCCAGGAGTTTGAGGTTGCTGTGAGCTAGGCTGATGCCACGGCACTCACTCTAGCCTGGCAACAAAGTGAGACTCTGTCTCAAGAAAAAAAAAAAAAAATTAAAAGCTGAGTTGGCACAGTATTATGAAGAAATATTTAGTATTTATACAGTGCTAGATTATAGTCATTTGTTGATTCAGATAAGAATTTTCATGTTGTTAGAAGACTGAGGGAAATACACAGGATCCCAAGGAGTTAGATTGTGGTTCTAGGACTTAGTAGCTGTACTTTTTTTTTTTTTTTTTGAGACAGAGTCTCAATTTGTTGCCTAGGCTAGAGTGAATGCCGTGGTGTCAGCCTAGCTCACAGCAACCTCACACTCCTGGGCTCAAGCGATCCTCCTGCCTCAGCCTCCTGAGTAGCTGGGACTACAGGCATGTGCCACCATGCCCGGCTAATTTTTTCTATATATTTTTAGTTGGCCAATTAATTTCTTTCCATTTATAGTAGAGATGGGGTCTCACTCTTGCTCAGGCTGGTTTTGAACTCCTGACCTCGAGCAATCCGCCCGCCTCGGCCTCCCAGAGTGCTAGGATTACAGGCATGAGCCACCGCGCCCCGCCAGTAGCTGTATTTTTGGGTAATTTATTTAACCTTCTCTAAGCTTCAGTTTCCTCAAATCTAATCTAGGGATAAATAATCATATCTCCTCTTGCAAGCTTATGAGGATTAACAGTTTTATAGATATAAGCCCAGTTTTGTAGATATGCTGGGACATAGTAAGTGTTCAGTAAATTATATATATACTTGCATAAATAAGCTATGCATATACTTTATACATTTTATATATATACTTGAATATCACTTAGGTAGACTCTTTAATGCAATGTTTTATTGTCAAACTATAAATCAGTGTTGATGATAAGCCCTTCTACCCACAAAACAAAAATTGTATGTATAAAATTTCCTTCCCCCTTAATCATGTGCCTGGCAGCCCTCCCACTTCAGTCCATCTCTGGATGCTGAGGTCCTGGTTGCCAGTCCGTGTCTCTACCTCTCCTGTCCCTGGGCTCTGAGGCCCCTGTAAGAGACTCTGTCATCCATATTTGTAGTAAAGAAGTCATGGAGGCTGTGGGAAAGTGACCTCCTCCTTCTGCAGGCGCCAATTCCATCCCACTGCCAGCGGGGCATCAGAGGGCAGGAGCCAGGCAAGTGAGAATAAACATGGAAGTGGTTGGCTTTGGCCATTTCAGAAGTGCAAAGTGATGAAACCCCATCAAGACAGAATGCCATTTCATGTTTCAGGTTTTTACCTCAAATTAGATGTCTGCTCTTTATTACTTAGTCCCTTAAACAGACACACACTTGGCCTTCTGGTTGTAGAACATTCTGTTGTTACCTCTTTTCCTTTTAATGAAGGAAACACTAGTTTCAAGGAATCCCTCTAAAAATCCTAGCCTGCTATGCCACAGAACTTCCATTTGGTTATCTTTTACCTTATTCTATTAACAATAGAGGAACTTTATCTTATTATCATCAACTATTTATTGTATTAAAGGATTTGAAACAGTAATTCATGCATAATTATATCTAATAATGGTTTTCTTTTTATTTTTTAAATTTTTTTTACCTACATGAACCTACATTAAAATAATGGTTTTCAACCAGGCAAAGTGCTCTGCTGTTTGAAAATGCTTCCCAGATGATTCTGAGAACCACTGCTCTAGACTGTAACCACTCAACTGAATTTTACTCAATACCTCTTACCTGCCCCTCTTCAAGTAAACAATACCTAACTCTTGCATCGTTTCTAAAATGATTGAGATTACTTTTCCTCCTTAGTTTCCACAATGCATTTTTGGAAATTTTTGGAAAAAGTTTAAATGTTTGGAAAAGTTTTTAAATGAAAATATGAAATCTCAAGTGGATAAACTTTTAAGAAATACATGTCTTTCAAAATTTGGGTAAAAAGTCTGTCTTCACTTCTATAGCCTCTTCTGTTTTTCTTTTTTTTTTTTTTGAGACAGAGTATCACTTTGGTGCCCAGGCTAGAGCGAGTGCCGTGGCGTCAGCCTAGCTCACAGCAACCTCACACTCCTGGGCTCAAGCAATCCTCCTGCCTCAGCCTCTCAAGTAGCTGGGACTACAGGCATGTGCCACCATGCCCGGCTAATTTTTTCTATATATATTAGTTGGCCAATTAATTTCTTTCCATTTATAGTAGAGACAGGGTCTCGCTCTTGCTCAGGCTGGTTTCGAACTCCTGATCTCGAGCGATCCGCCCGCCTCGGCCACCCAGAGTGCTAGGATTATAGGCGTGAGCCACCGCGCCCGGCCCTCTTCTGTTTCTTGAGTGGGCATACTGAAAGGCTATTTCATTTACTCTTCTTTTTTTTTAATTCCAGAATATTACAGGGTACAAACATTTTGGTTACATGATTTGCTTTTGTGCAGTTTAAGTCAAAGTTATAATATATGTGTACCCATCACCAAAATCGTGCGAATTGTACCCATTAGGTGTGCATTTACCTGTCCCTCCCTCCCTCCCTCTCCCACCTGCTTGCTCTATGGAAAATAGTATGGAGATATCTCAAAGAACTAAAAGTAGACCTACCATTTGATCCAGCAATTCCACTAATGGGTATTTACCCAAAGTAAAAAAAAAAATCATTTTATCAAAATGACACCTGCACTTGAATGTTTATTGTAGCACAATTCACAATCACAAAGACGTGGAATCAACCCAAGTGTTCATCAACATGAGTGGATTCATTTACTTTTCTGTAAAAAAATCTTGTTCTAATAAACTATGGACAATGACACTGATGAGACCTGATGTAAAAAAGTATGCTGGCCCAGTTGGAGTCTCTTGGCAATTAGAGACTGGAAAGAGGAGCTGAGGATCTTGATGAGAAAAGAACCTCAAAGGTACAAGCTATAGTTATTATGAGGGAGCAGAAACTATAAGGAAAAGCATTAAGTTTCAAAACTTTCATAAGTTTAATGTTGGCATTGTACATTTACATATTAATTGATACAATTTACATCAGATTTTATAGTTATTCATTTATGCAAAGACATCATTATGCATAGAATCTTATTTAATAAGTGGGAAATCATAAAACTTCTGATCTATACTTTCAGATTTGTTCTATCATGATATTTCTGATAAGGATCATCAACATACCAGTTTCGTCTCTTCCAGAAAGACGTTGTCATTTTATCTAAGAGTTTACTCTGGGTTTTATTACAGAACACAAATTCCCTCAAGCGTCTTTTTCTTGCAGGTGTCTTCTTCCATAATTTTTTCTTATAACCAGCCTGTTAGATAACATTACAAAAACATTAAAAAACATTACATAGGAAACAACAGAAATCTTCACAACTCATAGTTTATAGGCCCAATGGGATCAGGTCCTTCATAGTAACATGTGGTTTCCAGAGCCCAACAAAGGGGACATGGAAAGGAAGGCAAAGAAACCTACCCATTTCATTTTACCTATGATTAGATGAGAATCTAGAAATAATTGGTATGATAACAAAGGGAAGACATAATTTCAATGATTCAAAATTCACAACACTCAGAACTATGAGAACTTTAGTTCAGCTACTTATGGATTATACGAGCTTCTTTGACTGGTGTAGGAAACTCTCATAGTGTTTCAATGGAGAAATGAGATAACCCATATATCTACAAATTTAGGACTGTTTATAAAAGAGGGGACGATCCTTTCAACCTTTCAAACAGTGAGAAAGTTCTATCATTTTATTTTACAGGAAACCAAATCTTTATCTTTAAAGAATTATTTCTTGGTTCTAGGCCAGGCACAGTGGCTCACGCCTGTAATCCCAGCACTCGGGGAGGCTGAGGCGGAAGGATCACTCAAGGTCAGGAGTTCGAGACCAGCCTGAGCAAGAGCGAGACCCTGTCTCTACTATAAAGAGAAAGAAATTAATTGGACAACTAAAAATATATATAGAAAAAATTAGGTAGGCATGGTGGTGCATGTCTGTAGTCCCAGGTACTCAGGAGGCTGAGGCAGGAGGATCGCCTGAGCCCAGGAGTTTGAGGTTGCTGTGAGCTAGGCTAACATCACAGCACTCTAGCCCAGGCAACAGAGTGAGACTCTGTCTCAAAAAAAAAAAAAAAAAAATTATTTGTTGGTTCTAAATGCTCATTGGTAAAGACAAAAAAATAAATAAATAAAAGTAAAAAAATATATATTTTTTTTTACAAAAAGAAAAAAAAATTTTTTAATTATTTGTTAACCTCCAAGTAATAAAAGGGAAGTAGGATTTCAACAATTAGTAAAACTCAAAGGTGGTTTTGCAAAACTGGTGTTAAGCTGCTTTCTAATTATCAGCTACTGTGTTTCCTTGAATAGGATGTGACTGAAAAAGCCCACATTTATGCTCAGGACATATTGTGGGAGAGGACAGAGCAATAATAATTTTTCAGTCACCTTTAGAGGCTGTGATCTCCAGCCAGTCATTATTAAGAGTTCTATGTGAGATGGTTCCTACTCATACATATCAGCAGAGAAAAAAAGCTATAAATTAAAAAAAATCCAAAGTATATGTGGGTTGAATGTTTTGCCATAAAGATTAAGCCACCTGAGAATCCAATCCAAAGTAGGCTGAAATGTTCTTCAGTTCCCAAATCTGAGCCATGTGACTAAATCTGTGAAATCTACTGTGATGAATAAATATGTGCTGAAGTCTGCTGTGCTGCTATAATACTCTAGGCTTAAACAGAGCCTCCAAACAGGTTATTAAACTTAAGGGGTCTCAAAGGTCTTCTGGCAATCAGTAGATAAGTAAGACATGTTAGAAGACCTGAAGTGAACTTGCCTACAGTGAAGATTTTTGCCATTATGAATATTTTGTTTTAAGAATGCTTACATGTTTTCTTTACGTGGATTCACTTACACAAGGAGCTGCCTTCCAAGCCAGTCCTTACACACTACACTATAAGACTCGGGGGATCTGTCAATGAGTAGGCTAACTGAATTCTGCTTCATTTCAATCTGCTTACACTCCTTTTTCAATTAAGTAACAGTGTGAAGACTCACCTTTCTCCTTATCCAAAGGCCAGAGTGAAGTCGAAGAAACCTATAGACGACAGCTTTCACGGTCTTTCTCTTGCCTTTTAGTGTACTGAAGTATGTTACGGTTCTGACTGGCAGCTTCAGGACATTTGGAAACAAGGGGGCCACTCTAAAATATATTTAAAAAATTTCAACTCAGTAATCAGACTGATTAAAGGATAAAATCTGTATCTATACTTAGAAATGAATGAAGCTGGCCAGGCGCGGTGGCTCACGCCTGTAATCCTAGTACTCTGGGAGGCCGAGGCGGGAGGATTGCTCGAGATCAGGAGTTCAAAACCAGCCTGTGCAAGAGTGAGACCCTGTCTCTACTATAAATAGAAAGAAATTAATTGGCCAACTAATATATATAGAAAAAATCAGCCAGGCATGGTGGCACATGCCTGTAGTCCCAGCTACTTGAGAGGCTGAGGCAGCAGGATTGCTTGAGCCCAGGAGTTTGAGGTTGCTGTGAGCTAGGCTTACGCCACAGCACTCATTCTAGCCGGGGCAACAAAGCAAGACCCTTTTCCAAAAAAAGAGAAAAGAAATGAATGAAGCTGCTCCACTGGAATGGAGTTGACTTTTAATATACCATATTACTTCAAATGATCCATGACACTAAGTATGAATATGAAAACCAGCTATCACCAACGGGCAAGCCTTGTAAAATCCACCCCTCAATCCCTATGGAAGAATTTATTCTATTTTTTTTTTTTTTTGAGACAGAGTCTTGCTCTGTCACCCTGGGTAGAGTGTAATGGCATCATCATAGCTCACAGCAACCTCAAACTTTTGGGCTCAAGCAATCTTCCTGCCTCAGCCTTCCAAGCAGCTGGGAACTACAGGCACGCCACCACACCTGGCTAATTTTTCTATTTTTAGTAGAGATGGGGTTTCATTCTTGCTCAAGCTGGTCTTGAACTCCTAAGCTCAAGCAATCCTCCTACCTCAGCCTCCCAGAGTGCTAGGATTACAGGCATGAGCCATGATGCCCAGCCTATCCTATTATATTTTCATCACCTGATTTCTTATCCTTCTGTCCACCAGATTATGAACTCCTTGAGGACTTTATACAATATCAGAAGTGTGTTCTGTTTGGTAGTTCCTGCTGTTGGCTTGTAGGTATATGGGTGTCAATCATATTCTCCCACTCAATCAGGCAAAGTCAGTATAATAAACGGTAGGAAGGCAAAGGGTATCTACTTCTAAGATGTCTTTGCAGGCATGAATATTTGAGAAATTTTGTCTAAGCATCATGTTTACTAAAATATGCCCTACCTATTAAGGATTGTTGCAGTATGCCCACATGTCAGGTTTCTGGCCGATGTCATAAGTCTGGGAGCAGAGGAAACAACTGGTGTCTGAGTATGACTAAAATGTCCAGTGGACAGTGCAGAAATAAAAGAAGCATTTTTGGTGTAGTTTCGATAGGCTGAAGATCCCAAAATATTCAGCGGCCGTAAGATTCCTATAAAGAAAGAAGTATATCTACTTAATATGATATTCCAAAATATGCATCCTGATAATTAAAATTAAGTGATGTATCAAAGCAACCAAATGTTATATATAATTAATGTGTCCTGAACATCAGACTTACCTGTGGAGCTTTCGTCACCTTTATTGAAGAATAACTTGTATACTATAAAATTACCCAGTTTATGTGTACAATTCAAAGATTTTCAGAAAATTTAGAGAGTTGTGCAACCATCGTCACAATATAGTCTGATGTGTCCCAGTTCTATGTCCAGTACCAGGGAACAAAATGTGTGTAATGTTAATTCCCACCCTTGCCCCAGATCTTATACTGTGGTGAGACAGAACTATACACAGTACAACGGCAGATCAAAAACACAAAAGCCTGGACCCTTCCTGGAAGGAAGGATTCATGAAGAAAACAGAAGAAGCACTTGAGTTCCCCTCAAAAAGTTAACAGATCCTTAGAGGAGGAAGGACACATTTCAGCTAGGATGAACAACATAAGCAAAGGCAATGAGGCTGAAACAAATACAGCTGGCCCTTGAACAACAAGCGTTTGAACTGTGTGGATCCACTTATATGTGGATTTTCTTCAATAAAAGTTACACTGAGTGTGCCTTCCTCTCTTGCCTCCCATTCAATCTCCTTCACCTCTGCCACCTGAGACAGCAAGACCAAGCCCTATTTTCTCCTCCCCCTCAGCCTACTCAATGTAAAGACAAAGATGAGACATTTGTAATGATGCATTTACACTTAATGAATAGTAAATATATTTTCTCTTCCTTATGATTTTATTCGTAACATTTTCTCTTCTCTAGCTTACTTTAAGAATACATTTCACAGACCCACTCAGTCAAAACACATACACAAAAAGAATACAGTATACAAGTAACATAAAAAATATGTGTTAATTGACTGTTTATGTTATCAGTCAGGCTTCCATTCAACAGTAGGCTGTTAGTTAAGTTTTTGGGGAGTCAAGAGTTATACTTGATTTTCGAATGTACGGGGGTAGGTGCTCCTAACCCCTGCATTGCTCAGTGGGCAACTGTAGATGTATGGGCCGAGGACCAGACCTGCCACAGAGGCTGAGACTGCTTGCCTGACTATATCAGAGATCCCTTGAGAGCAGCAGTAGGAAATGAGGCAGGGTAGGTCAGCATGCAGATTTCTGAGGGCCTGGATGTGTGCACTGGATGCAGTTCTCTTTATCAGTCCTTCCCAGTATGGCCAGACTTAGTTCATGCCTGCAAATTAGAATAACTCATGGAATTCTCAATTCACTTGTAAATTCTTAGTATGGGGCTCAAAATTGTGCATGTTAAAAAAGTTCCATGGCACTTTGGGAGGCTAAGGCAGGAGGATGGCTTAAGGCCAGGAGTTCAAACATAGCGAGACCCTGTCTCTACAAAAAATTTTTTTAAATTATTAGCTGGGCATGGTAGCACGTGTCTATAGCCCCAGCCACTTGGGAGGCTGAAGCAGTAGGATTGCTTGAACCCAAGAGTTTGAGATTGCAGTGGGCTATGATGATACCACTGCACATCTAGCTTGGGCAATAGAGAACCTGTCTCAAAAAAAAAAAAAAAAAAAGTTTCACAGGAAGATGGAAATGTCCTAGAACTAGGATGATGTGGTGATGGTCACACAACTACCTAAATTTACTAAAAACTCATCAAATTGTACACATTATTTAAAATTCTACCTCAATAAAACTGGATTTTAAAAAACTCTGCCTGAGGCCCGGCATGGTGGCTCACGCCTGTAATCCTAGCACTCTGGGAGGCTGAGGTGGGAGGATTGCTCGAGGTCAGGAGTTCGAAACCAGCCTGAGCAAGAGCGAGACCCCGTATCTACCATAAATAGAAAGAAATTAATTGGCCAACTAATATATATGGAAAAAATTAGCTGGGCATTGTGGCACATGCCTGTAGTCTCAGCTACTTGGGAGGCTGAGGCAGAAGGATTGCTTGAGCCCAGGAGTTTGAGGTTGCTGTGAGCTAGGCTGATGCCACGGCACTCACTCTAGCCTAGGCAACAAAGCGAGACTCTGTCTCAAAAAAAAAAAAAAAAAAAAAAAAAACTCTGCCTGAATCTGATGCTCAGGTCGGATTTGGAACTACTCCACTACTGTCTACTGCATTGCTTTCACCAAAGAAATGAGGGGCAGTGTGATGTAGAAGTGAAGTGCTAGGATTCAAGTCAGATGGTTTGGGTTCATATTTTAGCTGTAATACTTATTAGCTGTGTAACCGTGGGAAAGTAACTTAACCTCTCTGTGCCTCAGTTTCCTCAAATTTAAATGAGGTTAATTATGGAGAGGTAACAGGAACTAAATGAGATAAAACATGTAAAGTGCCTGGAAGAGTGCTTGGCACAGAGAAAACATTTAATGAACCCTAACAGCAGATAATAAAGAAGAGCCATGTGGGGCTTAACAAAGATGGTACAGGCTAAGTATCCCTTATACAGAAGATTTAATACTTGGGACCAGAAGTGTTTCAGATTTTGGATTTTTTTTAGATTTTGTAATATTTGCATGTATATAATCAGATGTCTTGGGGATGGGACCCAAGTCTAAAAATGAAATTTATTTATGTTTCACGTACACCTTATACACATAGCCTGAAGGTAATTTTATACAATATTTTTATTTTTTTTTGAGAGAGCCTCACTCTGTTGATCAGGCTAGAGTGCAGTGACATCATCATAGTTCACTACAACTTCCAACTCCAGCGCTCAAGTGATCCTCCTGCCTCAGCCTCTTGAGTAGCTAGGACTACAGGCATATGCCACCACACCCAGTTAATTTTGTACCTTTTGTAGAGACAGGAGCTTGCTATGTTACTCAGGCTGGTCTTGAACTCTTGGTCTCGGGCAATCCTCCTGCCTTGGCCTGAGATTACAGGTGTGAGCCACCACACTCGGCCAACGTTTTTAATAATTTTGTGCATGAAACAAAGTTTTGACTGCGACCTCATCACATAAGGTCAGGTGTGGAATTTTCCACTTGTGATGTTATGTTGGAGCTCAAAAAGTTTCGGATTTTGAAGCATTTCAAATTTTGGATTAGAGATGCTCAACCTGTGTATGTTAACAGGTGGCAGATAAAGACAGACTATTTAAAACCTTTACTTTTTCTTCTGCATCAAAGATAACTTCCAAATCTAAAAGAGTAGCATAAGCATTGGAGAGTTAGCTGAAATCCAAGATTCGGGAAACTGGGCTCTTAGAAATCAAATAATCTACATAATGCAGAAATTCAAGTCTCTAGGTATAAATTATTTATTTATTTTTTTGAGACAGAGTCTCACTTTGATGCCCAGGCTAGAGTGAGTGCCGTGGCATCAGCCCAACTCACAGCAACCTCAAACTCCTGGGCTCAAGAGATCCTGCTGCCTCACCCTCCTGAGTAACTGGGACTACAGGCATGTGCCACCATGCCTGGCTAATTTTTTCTATATATATTAGTTGGCCAATTAATTTATTTCTCTTTGTAGTAGAGACAGGTCTCGCTCTTGCTCAGGCTGGTTTCCAACTCCTGACCTCCAGCAATCTGCTCGCCTCGACCTCCCAGAGTGCTAAGATTACAGGAGTGAGCTACCACACCCAGCCTAGGCATAAATAATTTAAATCTCAAAGAACTGAAAAGATCTGCATATGTGATGACAAGCCAGATGGTAATCTTTGAAAAATTAAGTGGATTGTAGATAAAAAAAAAAAAAAGTCCCCAACATAGATCATCAGATCTTGGTATGTCTTGGTATGTCTCAAGTAAAACAAAACAAAACAAAACACAAAACCTCAGAAATTCTTGGAAGCAGGCTGGGCGCAGTGGCTCACGCCTGTAATCCTAGCACTCTGGGAGGCTGAGGCGGGCTGGATCGCTCAAGGTCAGGAGTTCGAAACCAGCCTGAGCAAGAGCGAGACCCGTCTCTACTATAAATAGAAAGAAATTAATTGGCCAACTAAAAATGTATATATAGAAAAAAATTAGCTGGGCATGGTGGCACGTGCCTGTAGTCCCAGCTACTCGGGAGGCTGAGGCAGGAGGATCGCTTGAGCCCAGGAGTTTGAGGTTGCTGTGAGCTAGGCTGCCACCACAGCACTCTAGCCCTGGCAACAGAGTGAGACTCTGTCTCAAAAAAAAAAAAAGAAATTCTTGGAAGCCCACTCTTCATGAAGTGAGCAGATATAATGTGGAACATATAAATGAGTAAATACAGGCTCATCTGTCGAAAACCAATGTTAGAATGAATTAATAAATAGGAAGGTCACAGCAAAAAAAAAAAAGTCAACTAGGAGTCCTTATAATAACTAATTTTGGTGTTTTTTTGTTTTTTTCATTTCATTTATTTTTTGAGAGTCAGGATCTCGGTCTAGCACCCTGGCTGGAAAGCAGTGGCACCAATCATAGCTCACTGTAACCTTGAATTTCTGGGCTCAAGCAATCCTCCTGCCTCAACCTCCTGAGTAGCTAGGAATGCAAGCACTCACCACCACATTGAGCTTTTGTTCTCAATTTTTATGAAGGTTCTGAAGCTTCATAAGACATGTCTATCAATCTGCATAAAAAACAAGTGGCCTGTTAACATATTTGTGAAAAGGTAGGAATCAAAATTCAAAGTGATCTCAGTAAGAGAGAAACAGATTGAAACCAACAAGATGAAATCAGGGCTAAACACATTGAAGTTAGAAAAAATGATTACCAGAACAACAGGATGGGTGATCCTGGCTTGAGAGCACTTTATAGGAAAATGACTTGGGGGGGCTTTATCTACCACACCTGGTGGACCAGCCATGTGATTTAGCCTATCAAACCTAACAGAGTCTAACTTAGACTGTTAACAAAAGTGCAGTACACTAATCAGTCCTCTGCCCTGTTCGGCATTTTCAGAGATGGTCATACTCTTGTATGGAGAACACAGATGTTTACACAAAAGAGGTAACATAAAGGGCCGGGAGCAGTGGCTCACGCCTGTAATCCTAGCTCTCTGGAAGGCCGAGGCAGGAGGATCGTTTGAGTTCAGGAGTTCGAAACCAACCTGAGCAAGAGCGAGACCCCGTCTCTACTATAAATAGAAAGAAATTAATTGGCCAACTAATATATATATACAAAAAATTAGCCGGGCATGGTGGTGCATGCCTGTAGTCCCAGCTACTTGGGAGGCTGAGGCAGCAGGATTGCTTGAGCCCAGGAGTTTGAGGTTGCTGTGAGCTAGGCTGATGCCATGGTACTCACTGTAATCTGGGCAACAAAGTGAGACTCTGTCTCAAAAAAAAAAAAAAAAAAAGAGGTAACATAAAACCAAAGTTTTGAAGGAAAAAGATAGGTAGAAGGAATAGGAGGTACAAAAGTGAAGAGGCAAAAAACCCCCCAAAACTTGGTATAATACATGTGGGGAATTACAAATAGCCTAGTGTGCCAAGAATCAAAGGAATGAGAATGAATGGGGGATGTAAACTGCACTGAATGAGGGGTAGGGTGAGTGTGACAGTCTCCAAACCAGTGGTCTTCAAGCTCTTTTGATCCCATATCCCCTAAAAGAATTTTGAAAAATTATGTACCCTTTCATAAATTCTTAAGTAAATCTAAAATATTAAATAGTTTAAATTGTTAAAAAGAATATAATTTCAAGTATATTTAAAATACTGGGCTGGGTGCGGTGGCTCATGCCTATAATCCTAGCACTTTGGGAGGCTGAGGTGAGAGGATTGCTTGAAGCCAGGAATTCAAGACCAGCCTGGGCAAGAGCGAGACCCCTTTTCTACAAAAAATAGAAAAATCAGCCAGGTATAGTGATATACATCTGTAGTCCCAGCTACCTGCTACTCAGGAGGCTGAGGGAGGAGAATACCTTGAGCCCAGGAATTTGAGTTTGCAGTGAGCTATGATGACACCAACTACACTTTAGCCTGGGCAACAGAGCAAGGCTCTGTCTCACAAAAACAAAAAGAATTCCTGACATTTAAAAATAAGCTGTTACATCATTCTTGGAAATGTTTTCAATGGAATCTAAATATCATAGTGTGTCGATAACTGCTTGCATAATCTAAATAAAACAAGAACTATAAATTCAAGTAGATGAAAAATAAGAACTTCTTTTCACCAAATGGCACTCCAAATAAAGTAAAAAAGAGAAGCCAGAGAGGGAGGACACTGGACACATAAAAATGAAAAAGGACACATATCCAGAATATATAAAGAACTACTAAAAATGAATAAGACAAACAACCTAATAGAAAAATAGCAAAATAAATGGCTATTTCATAAAAGAAATTCGAAATGCCAATATGCATGTATAAACACACTAAGGTTCATTACCAATCAGAGAAACACTTATTTAAACCTTTGTGAGATACAGATTGACAAAAATTTGTAGGTCTGACAATACCAAATGCTGGTGAGGATGTGGAGCCTCCACTGCTGGAGTAATAAGCATTTCACTGGGGAAAACAGTTTGGCAATATCAGGCAATGCTGAATATATAATAGTCTCTGACCCAGCAATTCCACAGCTAGTTTTACACACACATACACATACACACACCCCTTAGACACACTATTGCACTCATGTACAAGGACACAAGGTCAATCAGCTTTGCACATAATCGTCCCCAAACTGGAAACACCCAAATAAACAGAATGGAGAGTTGTGGAACAGTCACATAAGTAAATATCATATAGTAATAAGAAAGCATTACAGCTACTAAATGAATGAATCTCACAAAATAAAAGAAGCCAGACACTAAGAATACACACTATATGATTCCATTCATGTAAGTTCAAGACAGGGAAAACTAAACAATGTTATTGAGAGATGCATATAAAGATACTAAAACTACTATAAGAAAAATAGGAAATGTAATGCAGTAATTATAAAAATGAGAAGAGTTTATGTTTGGGGGGGAAGTAGGGAATTTTGATTGAGGAGATGCAGAGGGTAGGAGAAGGGGCTTCTGGTAGTGCTTATCTACCGTGTTTCCCCGAAAATATTATTTTCCTTATATATTTTTTTATATTTATATTTATTTTTCCTCAAGAAGACACCCTAGAGCTTGTTTTCAGGGGGTGTGTTATTTTTTTTTAAGTACAGTACAACAATCTACATTGATTCAAATATAGTTAAGTCGTCTTCTTCTGGAACATCATCATAACTCTCCAAACCCCAAAATTCCATCCTGAATTACTTGCAACTCTATTTCCTTTAGAATCACTGGCCCCAATCTCTCATGTCCAGCATTAGAGTTCTCGTAGGGCAGATGAGAAGGGCTGCTCCTCTTCTTTACCACTCTGCAATGAAATGCATGGGTTGTGCAGATACACTGTGTAGGTTCGCCCATCACCAGGTCTTATTTTCAGAGTAGGGCTTCTATTGTGCAAATGCTTAGAAATCCTGCTAGGGCTTATTTTATGGGTAGGTCTTATTTTCCGGGAAACATGGTATGTCTTGACCTGAGTGTTACACAGGTGTCTGCTTTAGAATTGTTAAACCATTCACGCGTGTTTATATAAAATTTTCTTTATATGTATATTTCACACACACAAAAATATCACACGTAAAAACTCTAGTCTAACAGGAAAATTTACATCGTTGCTTTTTTTCTTCTTGATCTTGTTATTTCTTGTCTTTTCCCACAAAACTTTATTCTAATTTATTTCGTGTGAAAGCAACTTACTGATCATCCTATTGTATTTGAATGATTTTTAACATTTGCAACAGTACTTAGCATGTCACTCCTGTTTTCTCTCTCAGTCAAGAAACCCTTATGCGGCTGGAAGAGGTTGCTCATGCCTGCAATCTTAGCACTCTGGGAGGCCGAGGCGGGTGGATCGCTCAAGATCAGGAGTTGGAAACCAGCCTGAGCAAGAGCGAGACCCCGTCTCTACTAAAAATAGAAAAAAATTAATTGGCAGAAAAAATTAGCCGGGCATGGTGGCACATGCCTGTAGTCCCAGCTACTCGGGAGGCTGAGGCAGCAGGATTGCTTGATCCCTGGAGTTTGAGGTTGTTGTGAGCTAGGCTGACGCCACAACACTCACTCTAGCCTGGGCAACAAAGTGAGACTCTGTCTCAAAAAAAAAAAAAAAGAAAGAAAGAAAGAAAGAAACCCTTATGTCAGCCCTTTGCCAGGGGCTGTAATTATAAACAAATCAACCACAATCCACGATAGCTACACACGTTGAGTTTCACACTTCATGCTTACTATGTGCTAGGCACTAAGCAAAACGCTTTACGCTCATAAACTCATTTAATCTCTAGGTAGATGGTTTTATCCCCAATTTACAACTGTAGACACTAAATTTGCAAGAAACTAAATAACTCTCAAGGTCAAAGGTCGTGAATGCCGGGTCCTAGCTTCTAAATCAGAAAGTTAGGAGAGACTTTTTCGGTCTCCCTCGGCCCCCTCTGCCTCGGTCTCCAGGTTGCTTTCTAGGGAAGGAGGAGCCGGTAAGGAAGCGGGTAAACTCAGGTTACACATGCCAGCGGGCACGAGTCCGGGACCCCGGTGCGGGCCGCCGGTCACGCCGCCGCAGAGAAAATTCGGAGCAACCCTCTGGCCTCAAATAATGACTTTTTCCCTCCTGTTAACCTCCAGTCTAAACGCTCAGTACATCGCGTGCCACTACCCCTTTCTGCGAAAATAAAATGGAGCGTATCGCTCTCCACTGACCTGAAACTGCTCTCACAGCACCGGCAAAAGCAGAGGCAGCCATCTTGCTCTCCTTGCCTACGGCGGCCGCATTGGGTTTAAAATCACCACAGCGAAAGTGAATAAAGGAAAAGCAACCGGGGTGGAGTCAAAGGAGAGGAAAGGAACAAAGGAGTGGCTAACTCAACGTTTATTGAATGCATACTACATGCCAGGTTCTCTCCTTTGCTGCTGTAAAACAACTGCCTATAGAACAGTGCCTGGGATATAATAGGTTTGCAAAAAAAAATTTTTGAGCATGTAACTGAAAGATCTTTTTAACGTACACAAAGGCCCAGTGTGGTGGCTCACACCTGTAATCCTAGCACTCTGGGAGGCTGAGGCAGGAGGATGGGTTGAGGTCAACAGTTCCAGACCAGCCTCAGCAAAAGTGAGACCCGTCTCTACCAAAAATAGAAAAAAATTAGCTGGGCAACTACAAATAGAAAAAATTAGCCCGGCTGGTACACGTCTGTAGTCCCAACTACTCGGGAGGCTGAGGCAGGAGGATTGCTTAAGCCAAAGAGTTTGACGTTGCTGTGAACTATGATGACGCCACAGCACTCTAGCCGAGGCAACAGAACAAGACTGTCTCTAAAAAAATAAATAAATAAATAAAAGTAAAGTACACAACATACTTACAACAATTTTTTTGCTCCTTTTATTAATTTGAGAGAATAATACTTGTTAAACTCCCCAAACTGGAAGACGTTATAATAATTTAATGAAAAATAGTAGTATTATTAGAAATCGTTTTGGAAAAAAATTGCATACCAACTATAATCAAATGAATGTAAATATCCTAAGGATATCACACATACACATATTCTTAAAAATCAGTAACACTGTCCTTTGGTAGGTAGAACAGCATCTCAACTCTCCCTGAACAATGCTACATTCCTTATTTTATTCCTGAGAATTAGTGATCATACATATTCCTTCTGATGTTCATCCAAACAGGTGAAAAAAACCCAACAACGAAACTCTCTCTTCCACCCCATTGCCTTAGAGTCTTCTCCGTAGAGAAAATCTAGAGCTATTCTATGCAGATATGATATACATTATTGACTGGTTGGAATGGGTAAGAGTCAATCGCCTGGTCTCACGGAGTTCACATTTAATAAGAAGACAAGCACAGAATAAAAATAAAACAAGGCAGATAAATGACTCATTTGAGCACTAAAAACAAGTTAAGGAGAGTAGGCTGTGATTGGAGCAATCAGGAGATGAGGAGGTAGATTATAAGATGAATCTTAAGCAATGGGGAAGATTTTAACAAAGGGAAGAGCATTCTAGGCAGTTAAGAACAGTAAGAGCTGGCTGGGCATGGTGGCTCACACCTGTAATCCTAGCACTCTGGGAGGCCGAGGTGGGTGGATCACTCAATGTCAGGTGTTCAAGACCAGCCTGAGCAAGAGTGAGATGCCATCTCTACTAAAAATAGAAAGAAATTAGCTGGAAAACTAAAAAAAAATAGAAAAAATTAGCTGGGCATGGTGGCACATGCTTGTAGTCCCAGCTACTCGGGAGGATGAGGCAAAAGGATTGATTGAGCCCAGGAGTTCGAGGTTGCTATGAGCTAGCCTGACACGGTGGCACTCTAGCTGAGGCAACAGAGCAAGACCGTTTCAAAAAAAAAAGAACACCAAGAGCTAAGGTGAAAAGAGAGGGAACCAAGACAGAAAAACATAGGATTTATTCAGAGCAGTGGTTCTTAAAATTTTTGGCCTCAGAATCCTTTTGCACTTTCAAAAATTATTGAGGATCTCAAAGAGCTTTTACTTATATTGCATTTACTGTATAGGAAATTAATATTGTGAAAAATTAAAAAGTTCTTGTGTCAGTTTCCTATTGTTGCAATAACAAGTTACCATAAATTTAGTGGCTTAAATGACACAAATTATCTTATAGTTCTGTAGGTCAGAAGTCCAAAATGGGTTTCTGAGTGCTAAAATCAGGGTATTCACAGGGTTGTGTTCCTTCTCAAAGCTCTAGGGGAGATTCCTTTTCTTTCCCCTTTCCAGTTTCTGGAAGCTGCCTGCATTCCTTGGCTCATAACCTCTTTATATCCTGAAATACTGCAGTTGCATCACTCTGATCTCTGCTTTCATTGTCACATTTCCTCTGACTGTCCCTTTTGCCTTCTTCTTATGCTCATGACTCTTGTGATTACACTGGGCCCACACAAATAATACAGAATAACGCCTTCACCTTGAGAGATTCTTAATGTAATCGTTATGTACAAAGTCCTCTTGTAAGGTAACATATTCACGGGTTCCAGAGAGTAGGAGAACATGGACATCTTTGGGGAATCATTATTCTGCCTACCACACATACTAGCTTAAAAATAACAATTATAAACCCATTACATGTTAACATAAATATTTTAATGAAAAATAACTATTCCAAAAAAAGGGGTGGTGGTGGTGTTGTTGTTTTGCCTTTCTGCAAATCTTTTTAAGGTCCAGCATTAAAAAAAAAACACCTGGATTCTTTTGGAGCTAGCAGAGTCAACTGGGACAACGCTAACTTTATCCTAAAAAAAAAAACCAAAAAAAAAAACCACCTAAATTCTGAAATTTGCCTCTGCATTCCATTTCTTGCAATATTATATGTCAGATAGGCTCTGGTAAATTCTAATGGATAATTGTGAGATAATGAGAGGAAAAAAGGCAAATACTATCTTAATATTATTATAAAAGTAGTTTTCATCTTATAGACCCCCCCTGAAAGGGTTTTTGCCTCCCCATGGGGTCTCTGGATCACACTTAAAGAACCTCTGAGATGGCTATACATCAGTTTCTCAGATATAGGGTATATAAGTAGATGATGAGCTTGAAACACTGTTGTTGCAATCAATCTCCCACCTATGGTAGTGGCCACTTTGAGTCTCAAAACACCCACATATGCTGGAAGGGTATGTTGAGACATTTGTAAAAGCTATTTGAATTAACAGTGGGAGTCACTGCACCTTTTTGAACAGGGGAGTGATGTGATTTAAATTTCTGAGTTACTTTAGTAGAGTTGTGATTTATTTTAAAGTAAGAGTACTCATATCTTGTAAGTAGATGGTGAGGGTTAAAGACTTGGTTAAATAAGGGGTTAGAAACTATAGAAACCAATTTTGAGGTTTGAGTTTTTTTTTTTTTTTTTGAGACAGGGTCTCTTTCTGTCACCCAGGCTACAGTGTAGTGGCATCATCACAGCTCACTGCAACCTCAAACTCCTGGGCTCAAGTGATCTGCCACTCTGCCACAACCACCCAGAGTGCTAGGATTAGAGGAGTAATCACTACACTCTAGCCTGAGCAACAGAATGAGACCCTGTCTCAAAAAAAAAAAAAAAAAAAAAAGAAAGAAAAAATGAGAGACTGCTGCTCTGGAGGATAAGTGATAGAGACATGAAATAGAATATAATACATTACATAGTACCCTGAAAAGCACAGGACACACACAACTAATTATGTGATTTTTAGGTAACTTTCTTTTTTTTGAGACAGAGTCTCACTCACTCTGTTGTCCAGGCTAGAGTGCTGAGGCATCAGCCTAGCTCACAGCAACCTCAAACTCCTAGGCTCAAGCAATCCTGCTGCCTCAGTCTCCCAAGTGGCTGGGACTACAGGCATGGGCCTCCATGCCCGTCTAATTTTATATATATATATATATATTTTTTTTAGTTGGCCAATTTAATTTCTTTTTAGTTTTAATAGAGACGGGGTGTCTCAGGGTCTCGCTCTTGCTCAGGCTGGTTTAGAACTCCTGACCTTGAGCAATCCTCCAGCACTCCCAGAGTGCTAGGGTCACAGGCGTGAGCCACCGCGACCGGCCAATTTTTAGGTAATTTTCAAATCCATCTCTCTATTTTACAAATGGGAGTAGTAGTGCAGTTTCCTCTAGAGAGAATACCATATTGTAACAAATTATCTAGTTAAGACTTGAAAATATTTTACAAACTCAATAGAAGATATACAAGTTAAAATATTAATACTACACTGGAGTATACATGGAGTATTAATACCATGTCCAATATTTAACATGTTTTATTTTGATTATAGACTTAAGTGGAACAGTGCTGCTGCACTGACTTCCTTATATTCCAACTCATCCCACAGATCACGGCCAAAATTATCTTTCAAAAATGAAAACTTGGCGGAGAAAGCAGTGTGGTTTAATCTGGAAGGAGCAGAAGCTGTGGAGCTCAAAGCATCTGAGTTCCTATCCCTGCTCTGCCGCTTGACAGGTTTCGCACAGCGGTCTCTCCAGTGCTCTTCACCATCCAGTCTCCAGCAATCAGGATGACTCGCTGAAGAAGGGCTGTCCCAGGAAACAAACGCGCAAACTGAGACAACTGCACTGTTTACGTAACTTTGGCCAAATCGATTCCTTCTTACGCAGTATCCAGCTTACAGAGACGGTTAAGACGCTTTCTTGCTTTAACTCTTTGAAGAGTTACAATTATCCGTTTTTTGGGCGCGAAGACCAAACTTGAACGCCCTCGTTTCCGATCCCATTCACCTAGTAACCTCCGCACAGGGCAATGAACCCTTAGCCCGAGTGCGACCCGGAAGGAGAATCCGCCCTTCCCACCTCCTTCTCATGAATCTTCTGGAGTTAGCGTTTCCGCAGCCAGGACAGCGCTCCAACGCAGGAGCGGCCGGGTTGTGGGGCGAAAGAAGGGGCTGCGCGTGCGCAGTGGCGCTGGCTGCCCTTCCGGTGCGCCTGGCGCGGAGAGGCGGCACAGACGTAGGCACGCACACACGCACGCACGCTTTCTTTTACTCGCGCCGCCGCAGCTGCTGCCGCTTACTCCAGCGGCGCCGTCCACTTGACCGATATGCTGCGGGCCTGTCAGTTATCCGGCGTGACCGCCGCCGCCCAGGTGAGTGCGGGCGCTCCCCGAGACAGCGCGTGAGGAAGCTGACTTGGGACAGTAAATGGGAAACGGGGGAGGTTTTGCCGCTACCTAAGGCCCCAGGACAAAGGCGTGTCTCGGGGCCACCTTCATCGCAGGAGGCCCGGACAGGCCTGTGTGGCAGCTCGCTTTACTGGGGTGACTTGAGGATTGTTGAAGTGGGGTAGGGTGTGAAGAGATAGCGGGGAGGCGCGGCTTCTCGGACAGGTCACCCAATCAGTTCCGCGCTGCCCCACTCAAGGACCAATCCTGGCTGCGGGCGTCCGAGTCGCCGGTTGGGCGCGCGATAGGTTTCCAGTGGTGAAGGTCGAGAGGGGGAGAACTACAGTTCCCAGCAGGACTTGCGTAGCCGTGGCTTGTTGCATCTTTAATAAGGAGGTGCCTGGACTACTAGAGAGAGTCCTCATTTTAGGGGTCAAGGCTGTAATTATTCGGGAAGGCCTGCCCTTCTCTTCGTAGCTGAGAACATGTCTGGACTATTCTTAGGCTAAGGAGAAGCGAAAGATTGTCGTTTATGGAGCTCAAACTCCTGGTACTTAAGGAAAGAAGGGAGTCATGACCTTGGGGCTCATTTCTGAGATTGGGTTGGGGTTCTGTGTCTTTAGGCACTAGGACAACTTTGGCTGACATTCAGGGAGCCTTGGCACCCCAGTTACAATTGTCAGAATAACTTTCTAAAATTGAAAATAAAAAACCTGTTTCCATTGCTCGCGATTTTCAGAAAATTGGTATTCTGACAAAATGTATACTGAAAAACAGGTACTGTGACTTAAGCAGTAATTCAGAACAATTCCTAGGCATAGTGACTTTCAGATCATAAAAGTCAAGCTTTGTTTTTACAAGTTTGCTTGACTCCTTATTTGTTTCCAGGGTAGGAGAAACAGCCACTTTAATAGGAAGGGGAGACCTGTATTAGTTTTCTATTGCTACTTAACAAAACCCACAAACTTAGCAGCTTAAAAAACCACCCGTTGATTATCTTACAGGTTTTGTAGGATAGAAGTCTGAGCATGGATGATCTGGGTTCTCTGACCAGGGTCACACAGGCTACAATCAAGTATTCTTCATGCTGTGGTTCTCATTTAGAGATCAGGGTCCTCTTCCAGGCTCATGCAGTTGGCAGAATTCAGTCTCTTGCAGCTATAGGATTGAAGTCCCTGTTTTCTTGCTATTAATAGCTCTTGGTATCTAATGCTCTCAGCTTCTAGAGCTGCCTTCAGTTCTTTACCACAAGGCCTCAACGGCCATTCATAACTTGGATGGTTCCTTTTGTTGCAGGCTACCTGTACAGCGTTATCTCTCTGACTTCACAATCTTTCTTACTTCCCTGTCTTTGCTCTCTAGACCCATATTTAAAAGACTTATATGATTAGGCTAGGCCCACCAGGATGACTTGCTTTTCGATTAGTTCAGAGTCAACTTTTTGGGATCCCAATTAGGAAATAAGAAAACTAATTAAAACTTTGCAATAAAATAAGAACTTTTTTCTAGCTCTCAGCCAATATGTCTAAGCTTCCTGAAATTTCTATCTTGTAAAATTCATTGGTTTATTCTGTCTCCTCATTCTGTAGCATTTGATATTGCTTTTGAAAGTCTCTGTACTTTTGGCTCTCCCATGTAATAACTTGGGTCCCATCTTACCCTTCATCTCTCTCCTCATTTTCCTTTAGTGAGTCTGCTTTTTCCTTGTACCTCTAAACACACCCCTTCCCATCTCTTTATATAGTCTCTAATTTGGGATTACATCAACTCTGAGAACTTTAATCCCTAAGGAGATGACTCTCTTGACTCTCCAGCCTCCTCTTTTTAGTTTTGTACTCAAATTTCTAAAGTCTATTTTTTTTTTTTTTTTTGAGACAGAGTCTCGCTTTGTTGCCTAGGCTAGAGTGAGTGCCATGGCGTCAGCCTAACTCACAGCAACCTCAAACTCCTGGGCTCAAGCAATCCTGCTGCCTCAGCCTCCCGAGTAGCTGGGACTACAGGCGTGCGCCACCATGCCCGGCTAATTTTTTCTATATGTATTAGTTGACCAATTAGTTTCTTTCCATTTATAGTAGACATGGGGTCTCGCTCTTGCTCAGGTTGGTTTCGAACTCCTGACCTCCAGCAATCCGCCCGCCTTGGCCTCCCAGAGTGCTAGGATTACAGGCGTGAGCCACTGTGCCCGGCCTAAAGTCTATTTTATTTTTTAGAGACAGGATTTCACTCTGTTGCCCAGGCTTGATTGCAGTGGTGTGTTATAGATCACTGCACCCTTGAATTCATGGGCTCAGACAATCCTCTCACCTCCACTTCCAGAATAGTGTGCACGACCATGCTTGGATAATTTTTTTATTTTTTGTAGAAATGGTGTTTTGCTATGTTGCCCAGGCTGGTCTTGAGCCCCTGACCTCAAACAATCCTCCCTCCTTGGCCTCCCAAAATGCTGAGGTTATAGGAGTGAGCCACCATGCCTGCCCTGAAAGTCTTGTTTGATTTTGTCAACTTATCCAGAATATTACATTTGTCAATATTCTTTCCACTTCATCAAACCCCATCATCTTTAATGTCTTCTTGCTTTTACCATTTCTCTCCTAGAGTCTTTACATAGTGGCTAGTAAAGGCTTTTTAAAAAGCTAACATATAATGTCATGCCCTTCAGTGGCAACCCTTCACGTTCAGAATAAAACCTACAGGCCCTCGATGGTCTGACTCTTTTCATATTTCATTTTTCTATCTGCTTCCAAATCTGTTCTTCTGGTAACCTCCAGCACATGCCTCACTGCCTTTTTAGTTGGTGTTTCTTTTGCCCTAAACTTTTCTTGTGTATATGTGTGTGTGTATCACACACACATATATACATACACATATATATAAAGATTTATTGTAAGGATTACTCATGAAGTTATGGAGATTGGCAAGTCCAAAATCTACAGTGGGTCTGTTAGGCTAGAGACCCAGGAGAGCCAATGGTGCAGCTTCAGTCCTCAGGCCAGCAGCCTAGAGACCCAGAAGATTGGATTGTGCAGCTTCAATCTGAAGGCAATCTGCTGGAGAACTCTTCCTTGCTTTTTGTATTCAGGCCCTCACCTGATTGAATGGAACCCACCTACATTATGGAGGGCTATCTTATTTACTTACAGTTCACCAATATAAATGATAAACATCTTCCAAGTTGGCCCATAAAATTAACCATCGCAGATGGTTATCTACCTTATTCTTTATGTCTGTGCTCATCATCCCTAAAATTGGTATTCAGTAAAAATGAATTCTGTTTTCCAGAAATATGCTTTAGAATTCTGATCCTTCCTTATTTCCCATTCCTTCCTCCCCCGAGTCCTAACTCTTTCTTCTCTTAATCCCAGTATTGATTGCATCACCAGGCCCCACCTTTTTTAGGTGGGCATTGAGTTTGGAGGACCTGGGCTTTCAGCCTAGGTCAGCCCTCTCCCAAACTTTGGATTTGGAAGTGGTTGTTTGCGTATGCAGTAGTCTTTCTGCTTGTAAGTTGAAAGAAGAGGAAGAAGCATTATTGTTCTTGAGGATCAACCAAGGCAGCTTATTTAACCAAGACCAAGTTTAATAGCCTGACTAGTTTTGGATTGAACTTGTGTATGAACATGAGCTATCATCTTCTATAATTCTTTCTTTCTGTTAGGGTTATAAAACAGTATGTTACTCAGTAATAGAGATAGGTGGCCAACCACACTTGCTAGAAAGTAGTTTAGTAGATCATGAGGCATGCTGTTTGCCTCTGTCCACACTAAAATCTTCTTCATTATTGCTCATTTTCGTACTTCTAGGCCAATGGCTTTCAAACCATTTTGAAATACATCTTCCATGATAATTTAGTACACCCAAGTAAGAATATATGAAATATATTCACACATATATGCAGGGAAAGCTAGAGAAGTTCCTGCTTTTGCCAGACTGATTAGTATGTGTCATTTCTGTCACTGAAAAGCACTTTTTCTCCTAGATATGTAATGTAATTATACTGAAAGATAATGGTGCTTCAATGCCCAACTTAACTGGATTTTGGGTCGGATTTACTTTTTAACCTTAATGCATGATTCTTTTCTTTTTTTTAAGATTGATTTTTTTTGTTGTTGTTCCTTACAAAGTGAAAGGATTGACTTTCCTTAGAACTTAATGCTTGATTCTTATAAAATATTTTAAGTTAACTGTAGAAAGAGATAGTTCATTGCATACTAATTTGAATTTCAAATGTAGAACTGGCCATTAACTTCTGGGTACCTTTTGTTTGTGTGGGAGAAATCCTTATGACAAAATGCACCAAAATGTTGTGAGTTACAGTATTCAGCAAAGTCTGTAGATGATGAAATCTGGAACCTCTAGTTAGGGGTTCATATGAGGGGACTTTGACTACTTGTCTCCATTTCCAGGTTATGCTGGATTGTGGTTTCTTAATAAGTTCTCACTTCAGTTTGGTAGAGCTAAGGAATAGATGGTCTGTGTAAGAACATTACATGGGAATTGTATGTTTTCTCCTGCTTTTTTTGGTTTGGTTTTTGTTTTTCAAAACCTTATTTCTGCAGGTTAGAAGCAACAATACTAACCTTATAACATTTATTACAAGGAGAAAATATTTTTTAATTAAAATTTGTTTTCCTACATCAGATGGGTAATAATGTCAACATCGTGAAAGGTTCGAAGGAAGTGCATCTTACAAATGCATGTGAAAATTATCATGCCTGTGAACTACAAAGGATCACATTTTTTAAATTTGTCAAGACAAATTGCTTTGAAACAGTATCATTTTTCCTATATCATAGGTCATTATTAATAAAAAGGAAAAGGACAAAGAAGTAGCCAATATTTTGTGTGTCGAAGTAGGATATTTAGGTTATATTAATAAAGAGAGAGTATAGCTTGGTGCTTAAGAAAGAGAGCTCTGGCCGGGCGCGGTGGCTCACGTCTGTGATCCTAGCTCTCTGGGAGGCTGAGGCGGGCGGATTGCTCGAGGTCAGGAGTTCAAAACCAGCCTGAGCAAGAGCGAGACCCCGTCTCTACTATAAATAGAAAAAAACTAATTGGCCAACTAATATATATAGAAAAAATTAGCCGGGCATGGTGGCACGTGCCTGTAGTCCCAGCTACTTGGGAGGCTGAGGCAGTAGGATTGCTTGAGCCCAGGAGTTTGAGGTTGCTGTGAGCCAGGCTGATGCCACGGCACTCACTCTAGCCTAGGCAACAAAGTGAGACTCTGTCTCAAAAAAAAAAAAAAAAAAAAGAGAAAGAGAGCTCTGGAGGCAGACCTTTTATTTGACAATGTTTTTATACCAAAAGCACAAGAAGCAAAAGATAAATTGGACTTCATTAAAATTTAAAATTCTTGTACATCAGAGGGACATTTGAGAGTGAAAAGAATGACCTGAGAAGTCTGCTGTTAGTAAGAAATTCAAATTAAAAAAATTTTTTAAACCAGAACAAGTGTGCAAAAAATAGTGAAAAGAAAGAAAATATTTTAAAATCTTATCTGATAGGGGTCTAGTCTCCAGAATATGTAAAAAATTCATACAACTCACCAACAAAAAAGGCAACCCGAATGAAAATAGGCAAAGGACAGAGGCAACCCAAATGTCCATCAGCTGATGACTGGATAAACAAAATATGGTATATCCATATAATGAAATATATTCTGCTATAAAAAGAAATAAAGTACATGTTACATACATGATACATATTACAATGTGAGTGAACTTGAAAACATTATATTGAGTGAAAGAGGCTGGGCACAAAAGACCGTATGTTGTATGATTCCATTTATGTGAAATATTCAAAATAGGCAAATTCATAGAGACAGAAAGCAGATTGTGATTGCCAGGGGCTGGGGAGGGGGGAAATGGGGATGACTGCTTAATGAGTATGGAATTTTTATGGGGGTGATAAAAATGTTCTAGAATTAGATATGGAGGTAGTTGTACAGCATTGTGGATATACTAAATACCACTGAATTGTACATTTTAAAATGTTTAAAATGATAAATTTTATGTTAAGGGAATTTTACCACACACAGAAAAAAACCTGCCACCAGGTATTTGCAGATGGCCTGAGGTATAGATAGAGACAGGTTAGACACACACATAGACACACAAACATACCCCAAACTTGAAGAGGCTTCTTTTTGCCCAAGATGGGACAATTGAGTTTTGAAAAAGATAATAATTGCAACTGGTTGAAATCCATCATAAGTGTTTAAATCCATGAATTCAAAAGGATATTGTTCTGGCTGGGCATGGTGGCTCATGCCTGTAATCCTAGCACTTTGGCAGGCCAAGGCGAGAGGATCATTTGAGCTCAGGAGTTCGAGACCAGCCTAAGCAAGAGTGATACCTCATCTCTCCTAAAAATAGAAAAATTAGCCGGGCATGGTGGCACGTGCCTGGGGTCCCAGCTACTCAGGAGGCTGAGGCAGGAAAATTGCTGGAGCCCAGGAGTTTGAGGTTGTGGTGAGCGATGATGACGCCACTGCACTCTAGCCTGGGCAACAGAGCAAGATTCTGTCTCAAAAAAAACAAAAACAAAAACATTACTGTTCTGATTACTGATAGCTACATAACATGCTTCCCTGAGCTTGGGGTAAAATAATTGTATTTATTGCCTCATTCAATTTTGGGCGTTGCCTGGGCTCAGCTGGGCAGTTCTTGTTCAGTGACCCTAAGGAAGTTGCAGTCAGATAGTGGTTGGGTCTAGAGTCATCTCTACGTTTTCCTTACTCTCATGTCTGACAGTGAATACTAGCTGCAGCTGACACCTCAGCAGAGACTGTAGCTGGACCACTTACATCTGGCATCTTTATGTGCCTGGGGTTTCCTCACAGTTTGGTGGCTGGATTCCAAGAGCAAGTATGAAGAACAAGACTTATAGCCAGGCAGAAGCTGTATTCTTTTTATCTTCTAGTGTTAGGAGTGACAGAGCATCACGTTCACTACCCTTTTTTGGTGAATTAGTAACAAAGGCCTGTAAATAGAACTCATTTTTATTGGGGGAGTAGTCAGGTTTCTGGAAGAGCATGTGGTACAGGAAATATTGCTGCAGTCAATTTTTGGTAATACATTTGGCCCTCTGGTCACAGCTGACGTCCCTCCCACATGCAAATATATCCATATCTTTTTCCAAGGACCTCCAAAGTCTCATGCCATTGCAGCATCAACATTAGGATAGCACTTTTGAACATTCTACTTGAAACTCTCTAGCTAAATCCATTAGTTCATTAGGTGTAGCTGTAACTGTACCTGATTTTCTGTTTTCTATGTCTTTCACCACAGATTACAATTTTGATAAGCTTCTGTCACTATTTTCCTCCGGGTTCCAAAAATACGTATACATTTTTTTGCTTTCCTTTAAGCCCTCACCAACAGCCTCTGAAGGCCATCAGGCTTCTGCTAACAGTCCCTTCTAGCTTCTTCTCCCCTCACCCCAACTAGTCCCAGAGTCATTACCACATGTTTTATGTTTTGTTGTAGCAGAACCCCATTCCAGGTACAAACTTACCTTTGGTTATCTGTGGCTATGTAATAGACCATCCTAAACTTAGTAACATAATTATTATTTTATAGTAGTAACATTTATTATATAAATTATATAAGTAATTATATTTATGTTATATACTTATATATGTAAATAAACATTTGTTATATAAATAAACATTAATACATAAGTAAACATTTATTACTTCTCAGTTCTAAGGATTTCTGGGCTCTGTCAGGAGTCTCTCGTGAGACCTCGAATTTTAGAAAATACAATCTGCCACAATTAGCAAAGAAAAAACCCACACTTGGTTATCTTTAGAGGATAACTGGGTAAAACATAAAAAGAAAGAATCAAGCATTTATACTGCCTTTTCTATACAAACTGTACTATTGGGTAACCAAGTTGTGGATGAGGGAAAGCATCTTCTTATAAAATTTGTTAAATGAAAAATGACAGAATTAGATACCACTTTTGCAATTTCCAAAAAAGTAATGTGTCTAGAGATTACACATCAATATGGTTGTTTAACATCATAAAAAACAGAGATGTCCACAACACTGCCTACTATATTCTCCTCAAAGAGAGCAAATTGGAATCTGAGCAAGTGTCTGGATCCAACTCTAGTCTGCAGAAAATACAGAGGACAGGAACTTACTAAATAGTACTGTTAGCAAAATCCAGTCTATGGAAAATTCTATATGTCAAAAAACCTGGTCCTTCAACGTGTAACCCAGGGAAAACTTAGAAGACATCTCTCTCTTTTTTTTTTTTTTCCAAATAGGTAAGACTAAACTGTGGTGTCTAGGAATTCATACTTGGGTGATAAAATGATAAAAATCTTACATTTTTTGACTATTAAAGCTCTACTTAGGACACTAAATACTACTTAGAATATGAAGATAGGCTAATGAATTTCATTATTGACTTTTTAAAAATCAAGACCCACTATTTTAGATAAAAACTATTGAGTCATGACAAAGTCATTCATTTCTATTTCTTTTTCACATACGTGTATGAAACTTTCTATTGCTACCACTCTTTGGACATAATTTTTCCCCATGTTTTATTGTCTTTGGACTCAGGGTACATTTTACAATTGATTGTGTGCCATTTGATTGAAAGCATTTTTTTCTTTTTTAGGTGTACATAAAAATTTTTTTGTTTTAGTATTTAATGAAATAAGATAGCTTAAAAATTAAGCCCAGCTTTAAAAAAGTAAAAGAATATTGAATATCCAGAAAAGTTTGAAAACCAATAGTACTAGAAGACTAGCCCCACCTGATTAAAACCTATTAATATTTCTAAGATGCAATATTTCTTTTTTTTTCTTTTGTTTATTTTTTTAAGGTACATTATTTAAAACAGTGTGGTATTTGTATATTCATAACTAGATCAGTGGAACAAAATAAAAAATGTAAGTTCATGTAAGAGTTTAGTATATTTTAAAAGTGGTCTGGTAGTGGGTTATTAGAACTTACTAATGTAAGCATCACTAAAGTATATAACCCTCTGTTACCCTGGTATATAACCCTCTGTTACTAAATTTGATTCGCTAAAGACAAAAAACAAAATTAAAGGTGGCATTTCAAATCGTTGGATAGTCTATGATTTAGGGACAGCTGAATAGATGTTTGAAAGAAAAGTTGAATCCATACTTCATACTTTATCCTAGTTTCAAAAATTTAAAAATAAAAAAAGAAGCCACGAAAATCCTTTCATGAAGAAACCATGCAAGGATTATTTTATAATCTAAGGGTGGCTTTCTAAGAATATGAGAAAACTCAGAAGGCATAAAATAAAAGATTGAGTTTTTATTAGACAAAAATAATTTTCTGTATGGCATAAGCTACCATAAGCAAAGATAAATAGAAGATCACAAACTGCACAAGAACTTGCAGTTAGCAGACATATAGCTAATTTATCATCATATGTAAAGAGCACTTGGATAAAGGAATATGAAAAGATCAATCTAATTTTAAAAGTTGGCAAAGAATATGCTCTGACAGTTCACAGAAAAGGAAATAATAGATCATAATTATATGAAAAGATGCGCAATCATAATAAAGTTTTTTTGTTTTGTTTTTTTAGAGACAGGGTCTCTCTGTTGCCCAGGCTGCAGTGCAGTGGCCTGGTGATAGCTCACTACAGCCTCCAACTCCTAGGCTCAAGCGATCCTCCCGCCTCAGCTTCCCAAGTAGCTGGGACTACAGGTGCGCACCACCATGCTGGCTAATTATTTAAAAATTTTTTTGTAGAGATGGGGTCACACTGTGTTGCCCAGGCTGGTCTCAGACTCCTGGTCTTACTTAAGTGATCCTCCCACCTTGGCCCCTCAAACTGCTAGGATTACAGGCATGAGCCACCATGCTGGCCAGGAATTGTAATTAAACTGAAACACCATATTTTCCCCCCTTAGATTGTCAATGATTAATAAAAACCAACTTGATTCAGTATGTTGGAGAAGATGTGGGAAAACACATACTCTTATATTACTAGAGTGGAATTTGGCTAATTTAGTAGTATTTCTCAACAAAGCAAATTTTTTTTCTAAGAACACTTTTAAGAACTGACCCCAAATTATGAATGTCTAGTGTTACTCAGGCAGTATTGTTTCTTATAACAAAAATTTAGACAAAATCTCAGTCTGTCAACTGGGGCCTGGTTAACAATATGTCAAGTAACAGCTATATAATGGAACACCTAATTACTATAAAATCACTGGGAAGCTTTTCGTGTATTGTTGATATACGACAATATAAAATATATATTCTTTTTTTAAAGAGATGGGTCTCCCTCTGTTGCACAGGCTGGACTACAGTGGCATAATCATAGCTCACTGCAACCTTGAACTCCTAGGCTCAAGTGAGGCTTGAGCCTAGGCTCCTGCCTCAGCCTCTGAGTAGCTGGTACTATACAGGCACACGCCACCATGCCCAGCTAATTTAAAAAAATTTTTTTTAGAGGCAGGGTCTTGCTGTGTTGCCCAGGTTGGTCTCACACTTTCAAAGTGTTGGGATTATAGGTGTGAGCCACCGTACTTGTTCTAAAATATATATTCTTGAATGAATTATAGTAGAGAACTGGATGTATGTTATAGTGTCATTTGTATAAAAGTGGGGAATGTCAGGAAAATAGGTACATATGGGTAAATATGTATCAACTATCTCTGGATAAACAAGAAACCGAAAGCATTCAGTTTCCTGTGGAGAGGAGAACTGGGTAGCTGGGGAAAGAATTATGAGGGAGATTTCATTCTCTAATTTTGATTTAAAACTTTAGATTCTAAATTTGTTTAATACTAGGGATTATTAATTTAGAGTCAAAATATGTTCTGTCAAAGAGAGGATAGAGGGCCAAGATAAAAGAAAGTAGAAGATGGATAAAGAAACAGATTTAAAAATATTGATTTGAATTAGGGTGTACTCAAAACTCTGTTGCTGAATTGTCTCTATATTAACCTGGAGCCAGTAATCCATTATTTTGCTTGCTGCTTAATATTCCAGTTAGCTAATTATCTACTGTTATCAGTGCCATAACTATTGACCTGAATAACTGTTTATACAATAGACCAGTAAAAAATACAACCTTAAATAAAACACAACTTCAGTGGTCTCCTGATATTTTCTCCTTAAGTCACAAAAATGGAGTTGTTGACATATAAAAATAGTTTACAATTCCATGCTACCTGCTGTACAGAATAGAAGGAAGACACCCTTTTCTGTTAAAAGCAGTTAAAAATGTTGAGAATTCTACACTTTAGGTAATAATTCAAATACTTTTTTTTTTTTGACACGAGTATAGACTGAATCAAATACTTTTTAATACCAATTATATCTACTTTACATGTTTTAAAACATCTGGTTGAGAGGAAAAAAACATCTGGTTTATTTGTTTTTCAAAATGTTTTAATACATTAGTTAAATGTTTATCTCTAGACTTTGGCAAATGGGATGTAAATTGCAACTATAATTCTAGAGTTATTTCATATGTCCTATAATCATGTGATATATTTTCTTAAAACTAAAGATATGTTAAAAAGGAAGTTTATGTTATTCTGATATTCCTTAGATACAATTTCATTAAAGAACCTAGAGAAAGCAATGTTTTGCCCTTGACTTGTTGCAGTTTGATTTTTCTACTTGGTATAAAAAACAATTTTATTTATGGATAAGTTTGAAATTTTAAATTGATAGGTATGAATGGTTTTAAGTTCATTAAAACCTTCCCCAAATGGTATTTAGATTTATTTGCTTAATTTAAGGGATCCACATATTATTAAGAAATATTTAGGTTTATGGGTTTTACTTTGATTACAACCAATTACAAAGCATAGCCCTGATCATTTGCTTTTGTATAAAGATAGACTAGTTATGTGGAGATAGGTATACTTGAGCATTTATATTAGTTAAAATATTTTTCTCAAAACTGTTGGCTTGGCTGGGCCTGGTGGCTCCCACCTGTAATCCTAGCACTCTGGGAGGCTGAGGCAGGCGGATTGCTCGAGGTCAGGAGTTCAGAACCAGCCTGAGCAAGAGTGAGACCCCATCTCTACTATAAATAGAAAGAAATTAATTGGCCAACTAATATAGAGAGAAAAAATTAGCCGGGCGTGGTGGCGCATGCCTGTAATCCCAGCCATTCGGGAGGCTGAGGCAGTAGGATTGCTTGAGCCCAGGAGTTTGAGGTTGCTGTGAGCTAGGCTGATGCCATGACACTCACTCTATCCTGGGCAACAAAGTGAGACTCTGTCTCAAAAAACAAACAAACAAAAAAACTGTTGGCTTTGAGTCTAACAGTACAATAGTATAAACCAAGAATGAACTTTTAGATGACTGCCTCTAGTTTATTGGCTACATAGTTAGTTTAGAGATGGGCAACTTGGTTTTCTGGATAAATTAAGCTGAAATTAGATCTCTCCCTTTACTGTGTATCCTATAATTCCATGTTTTTAGCTAGAGTCTGGGTGCTGTTTTTTTTTTTTCTTTTCTTTTCTTTTTTACTGTTATTTGCATTTATTTTATGTGGCATCTGTTCTTGTGCCATAAATTTTTGTTTCTTTAGTTCTTCTGGATTATCTTTCTTCTGTGTAACCTCCTCTTCTGGTTTTGAAATAATTTGTTTCTTTTCAGTGAGGATCATCTCAATGTGGCAAGGGGAGCTCATGTATGGGTTAATCCGAACATGAGCTCTGTAAACTCCCATCTTGAGTGCTTTGTTCACCTGCATATGCTCAATGACCAGAGAATCTACATCTAAACCCTTAAATTCAGCATTACTCTCTGTATTTTTAAGCATGTGCATAAAAAATTCACTCTTTTTGGGTCACCAACCCTGGGTCCAACCCCCACTGTTTGGCCTGAAGAAATTATCATTGTAATTTTGGAACAGTACACGGTTTTTTAAAGTAACATCTTTCAAATAGTTGGTGGCTTTTTGTTATATGCATACCCCTTGATGGCATGGGCAGTTTTACTAACGTTCTTAAAGTGAACATAAATATTTGAACCTCTTGACTTGCATGATTTTGTGGGGTTTTCTGGGTCGAGTGAATAGAGAACTATTTTCACAGATCATCTGAGGCCACTTAGGGGAAAAGGTTTCTTTTTAAGAGAGGGTCTTGTTCTGTTGCCTGGGCTAGAGTATAGTGGCATCATTGCAGCTCACTGCAACTTCCGACTCATGCTCAAGCTATCCTCCTGCCTCAGCCTCATGAGTAGCTGGGACTACAGACATATACCACCATGCCTAGCTAATTTTTCTATTTTTTGTAGAGTCGAAGTCACTATTGCCCAGGGTGGTCTTAAACTCCTGGCCTCAGGCAATCCTTCCACTTCAGCCTCCCAAAGTGCTAGGATTACAGGCATGAGCCATGGTACTCAGCCCTGTGGGTGATTTTTAGATGTCTAAATTAAATTTACAAAGCAAAAATAGATATTTTATATTATTTTGGGGATTTTGGCCAATTAAGAAAGCATATGGCAAATTCTAATTGTATTCAAGAAATAATTAACAAACAAAACACTTAAACGTGCTAATTAGTTATAGTCTTATGGTTTTTTAAAATATTAAAAGTAATTTTATGAGCCGTGGGGTGCAGAAAGCATCATTGTTTTAAAGAAATTATAACTGTTTCATGATAAATTGATTTCTGAAAATGAAATAATTTTTTGTTTAATGAAGACATTTGTAAAAAAAAGCATTATTTCTGTATTACCAACCCTGACAGCTTCCTAGATTCCTTTAATTTGTTGTGATGTTTTCTTCTTTAGAATTGTCTCTGTGGGAAGTTTGTCCTCCGACCGTTGCGACCATGCCAGAGATACTCTACTTCAGGCAGATCTGGGTATGTAGGATGTCTCCATATAACCAGGTCTTTCACTGTATGCTGCTTAAGGGAGGGTGTGTGTGTGTTTTCCTTAAATACGGGAATAGCTGCCTAACACTTCTTTTTAGTATATTTACCCTAAAGATTTGATGTATTATTGTTGGGGTACCTTCTAAAGTATTGTTTATTTGTAGGTAAAGTTTGTTAATGATGCATCTTTTGGTTTTTTGGTAATTGGATGGCGTACAAGGGAGACCTTCCCTACCATGTACTATCTTCCATTCTGTGAATAACAGAGTTCAGCATGTTGTAACTTAAACAAGTATTGGTTCTATTTGATATTTTATTATCTTTTATAAAGAGTTTATTATGTTTACAGAAATTTTTAATCAAGGGAGAGGAGCCTTCAAAGTTAGTGATAGTTGTGAACATCTTGAGATTTAAGTGTTAAAGGGTAGATTGCTCCATTCTTTATATCCTAGATGTCTTATTTTTTTAAAATGTTAGATTTTCATAATTAAATGTTATTATTTTCTATTGTAGACATGTTAGAAACAAATCATGAAAAAGTGATGTGCTACTGTTCTGGTAAACTTGGCTGCCGTGATCTTAGTTAGCAGTAGAGTAATAGAGGTTAGAGGTCTTTGAGACTCTTAAATTGGTATGGGAAAGTAGGTATTGGAGAGCAAATAAATATGTGTTTCCTGTTTTTTTCACTCAGGTTGACCACTGGCAAAATTGCTGGAGCTGGCCTTTTGTTTGTTGGTGGAGGTATTGGTGGCACTATCCTATATGCTAAATGGGATTCCCATTTCCGGGAAAGTGTAGAGAAAACCATACCTTACTCAGACAAACTCTTTGAGGTGGTTCTTGGTTCTGCACCGTATAATGTTCCATTGCCAAAGAAACCGGTAAGAGTTTTAAACAATATTGTAATTTATCCAATGGAGTATTTTAAAAGCAGGTTGTTTTCATCTCAAAAATGCAGTTGTCTTTTTTTTTTTTGAGACAGAGTCTCGCTTTGTTGCCCAGGCTAGAGTGAGTGCCGTGGCGTCAGCCTAGCTCACAGCAACCTCAAACTCCTGGGCTCGAGTGATCCTTCTGCCTCAGCCTCCCGAGTAGCTGGGACTACAGGCATGCGCCACCATGCCCGGCTAATTTTTTTATATATATATCAGTTGGCCAATTAATTTCTTTCTGTTTTATAGTAGAGACGGGGTCTCGCTCTTGCTCAGGCTGGTTTCGAACTCCTGACCTTGAGCAATCCGCCCGCCTCGGCCTCCCAAGAGCTAGGATTACAGGCGTGAGCCACAGCGCCCGGCCAGCAGTTGTCTTTTGGTATCCATGAGGGATTGATTCCAAGACCTCCTGCAAGTACCAAAATCCCATGGATGTTCAAGTCTCTGATATAAAATGGTGTGGTATTTGCATATAACCTATGTACATCTTCCCATATACTTGAAATCATCTCTAGATTACTTATAATATCTAATACAATGTAAATACTATGTAAATAGTTATACTGTATTGTTTAGGGAATAATGACAAGAAAAATCTGTAAATGTTCAGTACAGATGCAAGTTTTTTAAAAAATATTTTTGGTCTGGAGTTGGTTGAATCCACAGATGTGGGACCCATGGATATGGAGAGCCAACAAATATTTTGTATAATTCAGTGCAACTTGCCAGCTGTGTGTTTGTTAGTTCTTTTTAAATTGAACTAATAGTAATGAGTAGAGATGGATTTTTATCTTTTTGGAGTTCCATAAGTATTCTCAGTTAGTACATACCACATAGAAGGTAATTGCACAAGGGTAAATGGAGGGGACAGCTTAGGTGGAGGTAACTATGGCTGCCCTGTGGACTGAGGGTGATCTTTATGTCAGCTCACACTGGTGCAGCTGTCAAGCTCTTTCTTAGAACACACTATGAACTTAAATGTGGAATGGTCATGCCGAAGAACCCACATGTTATGGTTAGTAATGGCACCTTTTAGACCAGAAAACAGTGACAGAATTTTCAGCTACATGCTGATTGTTTGATAGGGATATCTTGTATTTCTGAAACTTCATACATATTTTTCAGACTTTCACTCTTTATTCCCCCCCCAATTTTTTTTTGAAACTCTTACCCTAAGTATTTCTTCAAATACAGCTTCTTGTAAACAAAATCTTTTAAAAGAGCATAGATTTTTTTGGCTGTTTGTTATTGGGCATTTCTTTATGCTATGAGGCTGGACATGGCTGATCAGTTCTTTCTTAGAAAATGGGTGAATTTCTGTTCTTTTAAGATCTAGCATGGTCTATGGACCAATCGTATAACAAAGTTAATATTTGGAAAAGCAAGTGTCTTCTGACTTCCTCCCCATACCCGACCCTAAGCATGCTTTCTCAGAATGTTCTTGGCTAGTCTTGTACATCATTTATTCTTCCATATGAGCTTTCCTACACTGGCTGAGGGAGATAGTTTTTCAGCTTCAGTAATCAAGGAGCAGAATCCTGTGGATTTATTCTAAAATCTTGGTTCTATTTTAGCCTTCATGACCCAGGAGAAATAGCTGGAAGCAGTTCTAGGAGCATGGAGTCAGGCTGAAAAATTCAGGACAGTGTTCTTTTCTTATTTGACATGACTTCAGATGTCATTCTTTGTAGATGGATCCCTTCTTTCTCCAAATAGCCTTGGCCTCTCCTCATTCCACCTTAGTTACTGTGCAGGACATTTCTGCTTAATAACTCAGCGTGTTCATACTATTCCACCTCCAAATTACACTCTTCCTGATTTGCTTTTTTTGTATTAAGGACTATACCAAGGTGTAAGGTAGCTAGGTTAGAATTTTTAGATTCTTCCTTATAGTTGCCCATGTTTTGTTAGCTATCCTATCTTGTTTAATTTTCTTACATTATCCGTATCCCTACCCCTTTTCTGACCTTTATCACTTCATATCCAAATCCAAATTATCTTCTGAAAACTAAGCCTGTTGGCTCTCCCCACACACATAGTCTTTTCCATCCTCCTCGTCTCCGCCCCCCAGATTGCTCCCTCTAATAAAATCTAGGTCATCCTCATATCAATACCAGAGAATCTTCTAAAATAAGTGCAATTGTTCGAATGTTTATAGCAACACAATTCACAATTGCAAATATGTGGAAATAGCCCAAGTGCCCATCAATACATGAGTGGATTAATAAAATGTGGTATATGTATACCATGGAGTTCTACTCAGTCACAGAAAACAATGGTGATCTAGCACCTCTTCTATTATCCTGGTTAGAGCTGGAGCCCATTCTACTAAGTGAAGTATCACAAGAATGGAAAAACAAGCACCACATGTACTCACCATCAAATTGGTATTAACTGATCAACACTTAAGTGCACATATAGTAATAGCATTCATCAGGTGTCAGACAGATGGGAGGAGGGGATGGTTATATACACACCTAATGGGTGCAGTATGCACCGTCTGGAGGATGGACATGATGGAAGCTCTGACTTGGGTAGGGCAAAGGGAATATATGTAACCTAAACATTTGCACTCCCATAATATACTTTGAAATATACATAATATATTTTGAAATAAAACAAAAATAAAAATAAAATGAGTGCAATTAGGTTTTCATATTTTCATGATACCACTTATCAGGAACCTTCAAACATTTCCTATTGTTTAAAAGACAGAAGACGACAGAATGTGAAAACTCAAGAGAACTTAAGGATTGTCTTCACATTCTGAATAAGGAAAATGAAGCCAGGAGTGGTTAAATGTTAGCCTAGGAGCTAGCCACTGGGTTTCTTTATTTCTGTAGTTTGTAGTCTTTTTTTTTTTTTTTTTTTTTTTTTTTTGAGACAGAGTCTCACTTTGTTGCCCAGGCTAGAGTGATTGCTGTGGTGTCAGCCTAGCTCACAGCAACCTCAAACTCCTGGGCTTAAGCCATCCTTCTGCCTCAGCCTCCCGAGTAGCTGGGACTACAGGCGTGCGCCACCATGCCCAGCTAATTTTTTCTATATGTATTAGTTGGCCAATTACTTTCTTTCTATTTATAGTAGAGACGGGGGTCTCGCTCTTGCTCAGGTTGGTTTCGAACTCCTGAACGCAAACAATCTGCCTGCCTTGGCCTCCGAGAGAGCTAGGATTACAGGTGTGAGCCAACGCCCTACCTGTAGTTTGTAGTCTTAACGAGTTCTTAGGTTGACATTCTGTACCTTTGGCAGTCTGACACTTGTTTGCCTTTCTAGCCTTATCTCCTGCATATAAATCCTTACGTCTATGCCAGTTAACTTATAAGTATGTCTTGTGCTTTCTATTCATTCATTTATCCAACAGATGTTATTCAAGTGATTATTATGTTCCAGGCACTGTTCCAAGGACCTTGATCAAAGCACAGAACTCAACAAAGATCCCTTCTATTTGCACAACTTTTTTCATGGTGGTCTTCTACCCAGATTGACTTCCTTTCCTTTGCCCTATAATGTTCCCTTCGAGGCCTACATCCTCCACTGCACAGACCTAAGTGAATTTTCTTAACTCTGAATTACAATAGCAGTTGGTGTTTTTATTTTTTACCATTTATTCAGCATTCTCTACTGTTGTGCATTGTTACCATCTTGTTGCTTTCAAAAGCTAGGTATTTTATGGTAACTTCTTTAGTTTCAACATGCTTAGTGATATGTAGAGAGTAAATATTTTCTCAATATGCATAAAATCTTTTTTATGAACATGGAGTAAGAACCTGCCTAAATAGATATAAATATTATGTTCCTGGATGGAACTTAATGTCATAAAAGTGTCATTTCTCTCAAATATATGTTTTTCTTTCTTTCTTTTTTTTTTTTGAGTCAGAGTCTCACTCTGTTGCCCTGGCTAGAGTGCCGTGGTGTTAGCCTAGCTCACAGCAACCTCAAACTCCTGGGATCAAGTGATCCTCCTGTCTCAGCCTCCCGAGTAGTTGGGACTACAGGTGCACACCATGATGTCCAGCTAATTTTTTATATTTTTAGTAGAGACGGGGTCTCACTCTTGGTCAGGCTGATCTCAAACTCCTAAGCTTAAATGATCTACTTGCCTCAGCCTCCCAGATTGCTAGGATTACAGGCGTGAGCCACCATGCCTGGCCTCAGATTTCTTTTAAACATGTATATATTTGAGAGAAATTATGTTTTCATGATAAATGTATACACACACATAAATCTGTAAGAATTCTAATGGATTTTTCTAGAGGGTGAGAAACCAGACAATATGATTTTAAAATTCATATGGAAGAATTAATGATGTGTAAGACTAATCAATAACATTTTGCAGAAGGGGTAGAGAGGGCTCAGAGGACACTTGCTTTTCTAGATATTGACTGTTTTTTTTGTTTGTTTGTTTGTTTGGTTTTTTTTTTTTTTGAGACAGAGTCTCACTTTGTTGCCCAGGCTAGAGTGAGTGCCGTGGTATCAGCCTAGCTCACAGCAACCTCAAACTCCTGGGCTCAGGTGATCCTCCTGCCTCAGCCTCCCAAGTAGCTGGGACTACAGGCATGCACCACCATGCCCGGCTAATTTTTTCTCTATATATTAGTTGGCCAATTAATTTCTTTCTATTTATAGTAGAGACAGGGTCTCGCTCAGGCTGGTTTCGAACTCCTGACCTCGAGCAATCCGCCCGCCTTGGCCTCCCAGAGAGCTAGGATTACAGGCGTGAGCCACCGCGCCTTGTCGATATTTTGTTATAATGCTACTTTAATAAAAAAAGGTTTTAACACAGGAAAAGAAATTAGAGGAACAGAACAACCAAATTTGGAAACAGATCACACACACACACACACGTTTATGTGAGAGTGCGAGTTGCTAGAACCTTATGTGAAAGTGATCTTTTAACATGTTTTAAAGATATACAACATTTTCGACCCAGTAATTCTTCTTCTCGGAAAGTATCCCACAGATATTATGTGGTGCTTTTCCATTATATGGACAGAGATGTTCATTGCTTTGTTGTTTGTAGAAACAGAAAAAAAAACCTTGAATGTCTATAAATAGCGAAATTGACCAAATTATGGGATATCCTTACCTGAGGATATCATACAACTGAAAAGAATTTCTTGACCTGAAACAGAATGTCCATGATATATTGTTAAATGAAAAAAAAAAAAGGCAAGTTACATGATAATTTGTATAATATAACACTATTTTAGTTTGTTTAAGGAAGTGAAAAACTGTATATGTTTATATAGTTGGGCTTATGCTTAGGAATAGAAGGATAGATTTCAGGCTGTTAGCAGTGGCTACCTGAGAGAGCTAGAAGGGAAAAGAGCAGTGAAGAGACAAATTAAAACCACCAATATATCTTGGCATTATTTTGCTTGTTACTTGCTTTTCTTATTGATTGGTTGATTGATTGATTGAGACAGGCTCTGGCTCTCTTGCCCAGGCTGGAGTGCAGTGGAGTGCACAGCTTGATGCAACCTTGAACTTCTGGGCTCAAGTGATCCTCTGGTCTCAGCCTTCTGAATAGCTAGATGCCCACTACTATGCCTGGCTAATTTAAATTTTTTTTTGTAGAAACAGGGTCTTGCTATGCTGCCCAGGCTTGTCTTGAACTCTTGGGCTCAAGCAATTCTCCCACCTGAGCCTCCCACAGTGCTGGGACTATAGGTGTGTGCCATTGCACCAGGCTAACATTTTTCTCATAACTTAAAACTAATAACATTTGAATACATAGAAAGTGGATATATTTTTGGTTTCTGGTAGTGACAAAGTTCAGAACCATTTCTGTTATGTTTAAGTAGCCATCTTAGGGATATCTGAGTCCCACTGCCAAACTCTGGCAGAAAGTGGGACAATATTAATGGAAATAAAAATATTTCTATTACTCAGTACTTTTCTCTGGCATATCATCTGGCAGTCCTCTTAAGTGAATAGGGCCCTAAACTTAAGGCAGGCAATAATTGGGACAGAGGAAAGTAGGCAATACTTATAAATTGGTCATGTATCTTAGTGTGTAATTGCATAAATCCTGGAAATCAAAGAAACAAAAAACTAATTTTTATTTTTACTTAGAGCCTCTAAAAATCATTTGCTTCTGAGTATATACAGAAGACACCATAACTTTATCTTAGTATTTTATTTCATTTTATTTTTTTTTTGAGACAGAGTCTCACTTTTGTTGCCCTGGCTAGAGTGAGTGCCGTGGCGTCAGCCTAGCTCACAGCAACCTCAAACTCCTGGGCTCAAGCGATCCTCCTGCCTCAGCCTCCCAAGTAGCTCGGACTACAGGCATGCGCCACCATGCCCGGCTAATTTTTTGTATATATATATTTTTTAGTTGGTCAATTAATTTCTTTCTATTTTTAGTAGAGACGGGGTCTCGCTCAGGATGGTTTCGAACTCCCAACCTCGAGCAATCCGCCCGCCTCGGCCTCCCAGAGTGCTAGGATTACAGGCGTGAGCCACCGCGCCCGGCCTATCTTAGTATTGAGTATATAAAGGAATAGTGTTTAATGGGAAGGTCATCCATCATGAACTTTATTAGTCACTCTAAGAGAAGAAGCCTTTATTAATACTAAAATATGGGTTAGTCATCCGGAATGAAATTTTTGGACTGTGTTTTTCTAGTAGTGATGGATTCTCTTACTTTGTTTAATAAAATACATATTTAAAGTGTTGATAGTTTTACGTTAAAGGCCTGAAAGACTTTTAAAATATTGCAGTTTACTGTATGTTACTTTTTTAAAAAAAATAGTATTATATCTGAAATGTAAATGTTTTTTATTTCCATAGATTCAGTCTGCTCCACTAAAAATCTCTAGTGTATCAGAGGTAATGAAAGAATCTAAACAGCCTGCCTCACAACTCCAGAAACAAAAGGGAGATACTCCAGCTTTGACAACAGGTACTTATATTTAGAATCATCCTTTTAAAATTATAGGTAAATTAATTTTTCTAATGTATTTGTACCCATAGTCAAGAGGAAGGCTCTTCCCCAGTAAAGACACTTATGGCCTCTAGCTCTTATCCTGTGGGAAGGAGCATTCTTACCTGTTTTTTTGGCTTTCATTTGAGGGGCTGAGTGGGATGGGGAATTGGGCTTTATTGTGAACAACTGTTGAGTGAGGGGAGCAGCAAGAAGTGTCAGACTTTATTTTTCCCTGCAACAGACTGTATTTTTCCCTCTACACTTTATTTTTCTCTTTCTTGTAGAGCTTTCCCCTCTTTGGATTTAAAATTTATTCTCTTTTATCTTTTTTCTACCACTTCACTGATTCTCTCTCCTGTCTTAGAATTGAAAGAGTCTTGCTGTGGTCACTGTAGATAATTTTTGCCTTCAGAATTTACCAGTCATCCCACCTTAATTTACAACACTTGCCTAACTCTAACCTGTTCAGTATATATTTGAACTTCTTTACGTTTCTCTTTTGTTACTTCTGTATTTGATTAAATCTCCTGACTATATTTCATTCGGCAGATATTCATTGGGTGTCTATTATGTATGTACTTGGCATTCTTGTAGGCACTGGGGATATGGCAGTGAACAACATAGTTTTAAAAAAATCTCAGCTAATACTCCTTGGTGTAATGAAGCAAGGAAGTTCATAAAAATAAACAGTAAAATATATGGGATGTCAGACAGGATGGGAAGGAATATTGCAGTTTTAAAAAGAGTGGATAAAGAAAGCCTCACCTGGAAGGGATCATCTGAGCAAACACCAGAAAGAGAAGAGAGTAAGTCATGTAATAGGCTGGTGGGGAAAAGCATCCCAGGCATTGGGATTAGCTAGTGCAAAGGCTCAGCATATTTAAGTAAGGGTTACATGAGGCTGCAGTGAATTGATTGAGGGGAGACCAGGAGCAAATGCAGTTAGAGAAAGAGCAGAAAGCCTATCATAGCAGTCCTTGGAAGCCATTGTCAGGATTTTGTTGTATATTCTGAGTGGGACAGGAAAAGGATGCTGAGCCAAGGGAGTGATATCTGACTTATTTTAATACGGTCATCTGGCTGTTGTGAATAGGTAATGGACCAAGGGCAGAAGCAGGGTGACCAGTTAATGGGTTTTGTGATAACCCAGCTATGTCTCTTATGTGGGACCTTCAGTTCATTTAAAATTTTTTGTATCTATTTTGTTGCTTTTTTTCCTCATTACATCTCTAGAATTGTTTATTTTCCTTTTCTTTTCTTTTTCTTTTTTTTTTTTTGAGACAGTGTCTCTCTTTGTTGCCCAGGCTAGAGTGAGTACCGTGGCGTCAGCCTAGCTCACAGCAACCTTAGTCTCCTGGGTTCAAGCAATCCTTCTGCCTCAGCGTCCTGAGTAGCTGGGACTACAGGCATGCGCCACCATGCCCGGCTAATTTTTTCTATAGATATTAGTTGGGCAATTAATTTCTTTCTATTTATAGTAGAGATGGGGTCTCGCTCTTGCTCAGGCTGGTTTCGAACTCCTGACCTCGAGCAATCTGCCCACCTCGGCTTCCCAGAGTGCTATAGAATTGTTTATTTTCCTCTTCTATCAACACTTTTATTTATAATTTATAAGCTATTGGTTTTTTAACCTTCCTTTCTTTAAAGTTATGTAATTAAAAAAAAATTAAGTTCTGTTCTTTTTCACTAACTTATGGTCTTCACTGAACTTTCTTCTTTGTGTTTAAAACTGTAATCTTGTTCCTGTTCACACCTCTCCTTTCATCTCTACCTCTCTTCAAAGCAATTAAAAAGTATTCTTTGGTTAATTGCTTTCTTTTGTCTATATTATAGGCTGTTTCTTCCTTTGTTGCTCTTTTTCTGTGTTATGTAAATCTAAGGTCTACTTCTTATATGTTAAGTTTTAATACTGTTACTAGAAGTCTTGCCTGAGCATAATGATGGTTAAAATGCAGATCGATGCAGACAAGACTTCTTGCAGATAAGACATGTGGCAGTACATGTTTTTGTGCCTTTAAGAAGTCAGATGTGAATTGGGTTGTAGTAGTAGTAGATTTCCTATGTGTTTCTCTGTTAACCCAGGAAAGTGTAAATACCATGAGTAACATACATTTATAGCACCTACAGAAGCAGCTCAAATTATTTCTGCAGCAGATGTTACACCGTCGGTCCCAGCCCCTGCTATTGAGCATGAAGAAGCCATAAAAACTGATCGCCGTGAAACTGGTGAAAGAAAACCTACGCCTGCGCTTTCAGGTAGTTTACTTATATTTGTTCTTTTGTGCATGATGTGCGCATCAAAACTAAGGCCTAGGCAACACCTAGACACTAAGTATACATTTATATTGGGTTTAAGTCTTTAGGCTTTCTTAGGAAATTTTTAAAAATTAAATGTTTTACTGCATCTTTGAAAACAAGGAAGTTAAGAGCTGATTCCTGATTCCTATTTCTTCATTTTGGAATCATTAAGATTGGTGATGTGGTTTTAGACTCCTTACCAGAAGAATTCTCTGCATTGATGTAACTGGCAAGTACAATTGATGATGATGATGTTTTTATGTCCCTGTTAGCTGTTAAAATTCTGTGCTGACATTTGATTTCCTCTTATTTACTTTTGCTGCAAGAGGAAGCATCCTCATCTTCTGTAAGGGAACGACCACCTGAAGAAGTTGCAGCTCGCCTTGCACAACAGGAAAAACAAGAACAAGTTAAACTTGAGTGTATGTAAATCAAACAGCTTCTTAAGGACTTTTGCAGGTCATCTCTTGGTTGCTCTCTTCTTAAACCATCAGCACAAGTTTGTCATCTATCAGTTAGTTGTAGTTTCTTTCTTTATTTTAGTGGCATTGCCCTATTCACCACCTTCATTATATTGTGTTCTTTCCATCTAAATTTCTTTTACACAGGGGTCAAGAGCTCGCTTTAGTATTAGTTTATTAAATATGAAATGTCTGGCCAGATGCGGTGGCTCACGTCTGTAATCCTAGCACCCTGGGAGGCCAAGGTGGGAGGATCACTCAAGGTCAGGAGTTTGAGACTAGCCTGGGGAAGAACGAGACCCCGTCTCTACTAAAAATAGAAAGAAATTAGCTGGACAACTAAAAATATATATAAAAAATTAGCCAGGCATGATGGCGCATGCCTATAGTCCCAGCTACTTGGGAGGCTCTTGCAGGAGGATCACTGGAGCCCAAGAGTTTAAGGTTGCTGTGAGCTAGGCTGACACCACGACACTGTAACCCAGGCAACAGAGCCAGACTTGTCTCAAAAAAAAAAAAAAAAAAAAAAACAACATATGAAATATCCAGTTTCCTTAAGTATTAAGTTTAACAGTTGATATCTCTGACATTTCACTTTGACACTTATTTCATTTTTATTGTGAAGGTACATCCTCTGTCTGTGAAACACTTGTTTTGGCTTGTGATTATCTTTCAAATTTTTTAGACCAATTTTTGTGAAACCGCAGATAAGTCAAAATTTGTGTTATTTTTAAATATGAGATCCATCATAGAACCAGTGCGGCACAGGTAGCTTAAAACATCAACAAAGTGTTTGAGCAGGATGTGGCTAATGAACACACAATATGTTGATGACTTGAGAATTTCCATTCTGGTGGTTTTAATCTTGAAAATGAGCCATGTGGGCAACCTGAGACCAAGGTGGACAATGATGAGCTGAAAACTGTGTTGGAAGCAAATCCATCTCAACCTATGTATGAATTAGCAACAAGGTGTAACGCCACTATTCCAACAATATTGGACTATTTGAAACAAATCAGCAAGATAAAGAGGCTGGATAGATGGTTACCACATGAATTAAATGAGCGTCAGAAGAGAAATCGTCTCAAAGTTTGCCTTTCTTTGCTGTCATGACTAAAGGTGAACCATTTCTACACTGTATTGTTACGTGTGATGAAAAATGGATTCTTTTTTACAATCACGAGCGTTTGGCACAATGGTTGGATAAAGATGAAGTGCCAAAACACCGTCCAAAACTGAATATTCATCAAGAAAAGCTACTGATGTCTGTTTGGTGGTCCAGTGCTGGTAATAACCATGACAGCCTCGTGAAACCTGGTGAATCAATTACATATGTCTACTATAACCAATTGGATGAAACGATGAGAATGCTTGCAATTAAGCAGCCAAGAGCAAGACAGGGCTCGACCACATCGCACAGACGTTGCTCAAATAGAAACTCTTAGAAACTCTCTGTCATTCACCATATTCACCAGACCCTGCAGCAACTGATTATCACTTCTTCCAGGCTTTAGAGCACTTCTTGCAAGGAAAAACATTCAGTTCTCAACCAGCTGTGGAAAACGCCTTTTGAGATTTCTTCACCACTTGCTCTCCAGATTTCTTTGTTGCTGGCTTAAACAAGCTATTGTTGACATGGCAAAACCATGTAGATAGTTTAGGCGCATACTTTGATTAATTGTACTGCGTCTTTGCCCAATTTTTTTTTTTTTTTTTGAGAGTCTCCCATGGTCAGCTGGGGTAGAGTATAGTGGCGTCGTCATAGCTTACTGTAACCTCAAACTTCTCCTGGGCTCCAGCAATCCTCCTGCCTCAGCCTCCCGAGTAGCTGGGCCTATATGTGTGCACCACCACACCCAGCTAATTTTTCTATTTTTGGTAGAGACAGGGTCTCACTATGTTGCTCAGGCTGGTCTCAAACTCCTGAGCTCAAATGATCCTCTTGCCTCAGTCTCCCAAAGTGCTAGGATTACAAGCGTGAGTCACTGCGCCCAGCCAATTGTACTTCTTGTTTGAGATATGATAAACTACACTTTTGATTTGAAGTCAGACATTTCATATTTAATGACCTAATATATAGTTGGTGAAAATTCCAAATAATACATGTACTCTCACCATTTGTTTTATTATGGTTAGTGCTGAAGATTCATCATACTCTGGGAGATAGAAATTGATTGTTTTTGTTTTAGCTACTTGCTTGGGAGACTTTTAATTGTTAAACTTATAAATTTATTTGTTGGAGCTAGAATGGCTCACATACTACCTTATCATCTAGCCTCTAGACTCTCACTCTAGTAGCGTTCTTATATGACATTGGTGAGCTAAGTTACAATTTTATGTTAAGTTTTTTGATGGTTTAACAAAGATAATAGTTACCAAAAAATGTACTTTCCTATCTTAAAGCACCTGGGACATAATGTATTGTATTTTGCTGCAGTATATTGGTGTCTCTGAGGTAGTAGGGTGTGTAGCTTTTGCTGGACAGATAGTTATTTTAAATTCTGATGGCAGTTATTTGTACTTTTTTGGTCTTCCCGTCACTTATTTCTATTTGTTCCTTCTTCCCTTCTTATAATATGTTGATTTTGCCCTAATTTGAGGAGCCGAGCTTGTTAGGGTTGTATAAAAGCATAGAAGGGACAGAATGAACATAGATGTTGGGTATTAGTTTGGCTATTTAGATTTGGGTTTTTGTTTTTTTGCATTCTTCTGAGTTTTTTGCCATGTTACAAATAGTTGAGAATGTTGAATAAATGACTTCTAAATAGGTGTAATATTTCTGTATTTTTTTTCCCATTTCTTAATTTTTCCTGAATTCTCTACTACTACAGGATTACTTTTTCTGTTATTCATATTTTTTCTTCACTTTTCACTTTTTTCACTTTATCATATGGGCACCTTGAATTAAGTTATACATTTAAAATGGAGGATTTTATCTTTTACCTCGTAGTTTTCTCCCAAACTTTACTTTTAAAATGTGTGCATGTATATGTGTAATTTGTATCAGGGATCAGAGCATAGTATATAGACGAGCACATTGTACAGAAGAGAGCTTGAATCAGCAGGTAGCCTCTCTGCAGTGGTTCACTGCCATCTGCACATAGATGTCTGCCATTAACTCAAGCACGTCATGGGTGCCAAATACCGCATTTTCTCTCCCTTCCATCTTTGTCTCTTTGTATCTCCTGCTCTTCAGTTTAACTTCAGCATCACAATAATTTCTTGGTATTTTTTCTCATTATTAGCTTTCTTCTTTTATCTTTGTTCAGTGGTACCCCATGTGGTTCATCAGGTTCCATTTGTTCATCACTAGTTTATGCTTCTTTTGCTCAAAGTCACCTTATGTTTCTGTCTCATCTACCAAATGTATTTTCTATTTCTCTGTTATCTCTGTTATAAATTATTATTAATTAGTATTCTCACTGTCCTTTTTTTCTTCAAATAACCATTTTTCCATTTTAGCATATTATCTAAATTATTCCTTGCTTGTTTTCTGGTATTCCTGAAGCAGCATATAGAAATATTTTCTTAATAGCTAGTAGCCCCTTGAACATTTGTGATCCTTTTGTGGAAAAACACTGTCCATTTCAAGCTGCTTTTGCTTTTCTTATTTGCATATTTTCTTGTTTGTCTTTTTCTTATCTGTCTTTTATCTCCTTATATTTTTTTGCTGTATTATTCTTATTGAGGGGATGGAATTGGGAACTTCCTTTTCCTTCTGAGTTGATAATATTATTTAAAATGATGGTTTTGCTGAATTTATACCCTCTACTAGGAAAAAAGGGGCTGTAGTGTCCTAAACCTTGTTTTTCCAATTTGAAATATATTAGCCTTGTTTAAACAATTTTTTAAAAAAAAACCAAAACACTTTTTATTGTGAAAAAACAGACATATATAAAAGTAAAAATTGTATGATAAGCCTAATAGATTCATTATTCAGGTTTAATTATTATCCATATTTTACCATACTTTTAAGTGAAATTTTGATTCTATAAATTTGAGTCCCATGTGTATTTTGTTGTTCATTTTTACATTTTTTGGGAAATGTAATGGAAGACTCAGGAGAAGAGGAAAAGCTTAAAGTCATTGATGAGATTCGTTTTTTAAGCTGGTCTTTTAATTTTTTTCAGCTCTAGCCAAGAGTTTAGAAGATGCTCTGAGCCAAACTGCTAGCATCACTCTGCAGGCTATTGCAGCTCAGAATGCTGCAGTCCAGGCCGTCAACGCACACTCCAACATACTGAAAGCAGCCATGGACAATTCTGAGGTGAGCCGAGGGAATAATTCAGCATGTAGTGTTTCATAGATTGAGTTCTTCCTCATAATGTGGACCTTTTCTCTCATTAAACGAAAACAGCCTAGACTAATTATCTTTAAAAAATAAACTGAGAAAATCCTTTGGTTTTTAAGTTAATTTTAAATCTGGTGCTTTATTTTATCTTACAACACTGATATGGTATAAGAATTAGTTTTGATCTTAATAGTGCTTAATGTATTTGTTGCTTGCTTTTTTTTTTGCTTTAAAATTGCCAACCATTTCTTCAGATAAACTTTGTATTTTGCAATACTTTTAGATTGACATGTAGTTGTAAGAAATAATACAGAGAAATCCCATATTCCCCTAAACACCAGCTATTTTAAATGTTCATGCTGATTGTTTAACTTATATCAAACATTTCAAAAAATAAAGTAATAACATTGATTTCAAAATGTAATACTAGGACTCAGTAGATTTCCTTTATAATTACATTTATGCCGGATGCTCTGGCTCATGCCTATAATTCCAGAACTTTGGGAGGCTGAGGTGGGAGGATTGTTTGAAACCAGGAGTTTAAGATCAGCATGGGCAATAGTGAGACCCCATCTCTACAAAAAATACAAAAATTAGCCAGGCGTTGTGGCACCTGCCCCTAGTCCCAGCTACTCAGGGGGCTGAGGAAGGAGGATGGCTTGAGCCCAGGAGTTCAGGGTTACAGTGAGCTATAGTCATGCTGCTGTACTCAAGCTTCACCAACAGAGTGAGTACTTATCTCTAAAAAATAAAAATAATAAATAACATTGTTAATTAGTACATAAAAATGTATCACAATACCTGGTCATTTAAAGAGTAAAAGTAAATACACAAGCTGTAAATCTCAAGCATCAGAATCACACATGGTCAGTAAGTTTCCTTTGCTACCATAGCAGTGTAGTTTTTAACAAATTTACACAAACTTTACATTATTCCAGTCAAATATACTACATCACAAAAGAGTCAGGCCAGGCACAGTGGCTCACGTCTGTAATTCTAGCACTCTGGGAGGCTGAGGCGGGAGAATCGCTTAAGGTCAGGAGTTTGAAACCTGCCTAAGCAAGAGTGAGACCCCGTCTCTACTAAAATTAGAAAGAAATTAATTGACCAACTAAAAATATATAGAAAAAGATTAGCTGGGCATGGCGGCACATGCCTGTAGTCCCCGCTACTTGGGAGGCTGAGACAGGAGGATTGTTTGAGCCCAGGAGTTTGAGGTTGTTGTAAGCTAAGCTGACACCACGGCACTCTAGCCTGGGCAACAGAGTGAGACTGTCTCAAATAAAAAATAAAATAAAATAAAAATAAAAGATTTACATTAGACCTCAGATGTTAATACCGTGTTTCCCCAAAAATAAGACCAACCCATAAAATAAGCCCTAGCAGGATTTCTAAGCATTTGCAATACAAGCCCTACCCAGAAAATAAGACCTGGTGATGGTCGTGGCTGCACAGTTGATCTGTACAACCCATGCATTTTGTCGTGGAGCAGTAAAGAAGATGAGCAGCCCTTCTCATCTGCCCCATGAGAGCTCTATTGCTCGACATGAGAGATTGGGGCCAATGGTTCTAAAGGAAATAGAGTCACAAGAAATTCAGGATGGAATTCGGGGTTTGGAGAGTTATGATGGTGTTCCGAAGAAGACGACTCAACTATATTTGAATCAATGTAGATTGTTGTACTGTACTTAAAAAAAATAACACATCCTCTGAAAATAAGCCCTAGGGTGTCTTCTTGAGGAAAAATAAATATAAGACCCTGTCTTATTTTTGGGGAAACACGGTAGCTGAAAACTACAGACTTTGAAAACTTAAAAGAAAATTCCATTTTATTTGAGGTTTAAGAAAATAATTTAATTATCAGAGTTCAGGTAGTGAAATGGAACCCATACAGGATATTTAACATGCTGGTTACACAGGTATAGGAAGGCTGGAAGTTGCATGATGTCAGGGACTTGGGTTCAAACCCAAATGGATCCACATCCTTCAGAAGGATGCTGATTAGAAGCTTTAAATAAATGTCCATGGTACTACTTTGGTGGAAGGCTTCATGAGAGGGTATTTCGTTTTCACAGTGAACACATAATACGTGGTACACGTGGATTTGTGTAACCATCTATTGCAATCAAGATTTTGCAACATACAGAAACAGTTAATTAAGATCAGTATTAGCTGATGTTACAGAATAATCAGAAAAACATATAAATATGTTTTGAAATGTTAAAATGGATTCTAGCTTCTGTTTCTCGTTGTAAAAGAAGCTGTAGGTGCATGTGCAATTTATGATATATATCAAATTACTATATATAATTTATATATATCAAATTATTCAAATCAGTAAATTTGGAAACAGTGGGTTTGACTTGATCTTAGGGAAACCTTATTATGAAGAGTTCTTTTCATATGAGACCACATTCTTCTAGCAGCATATGCTGTAGTCTTGGAAAATTTATCATACATGACAGGATATTTATATGGCTCAAATAAGCATCCTTTCTTGATGTATTTTATTTGCAAGATGGCTAAAGTGGCAATTCATTGAAACTCAACTTTATTATTCATATCATAAAATTTAATTTGCTTTGTCATTTTGTAACAATTTATATAGAACATAAGAAAAGTGAAACATAAATATAGAAGAAAAGTGCCAAACATTTCTTCTGAAAGCAGGGGTTCTTAACCTGGAGTTGAGTCGATGGATAGAATTCAGGTGTTTATTGAATTTGGATGGAAACATCTTTATCTTCCTTTGCCTAAAATTGATATTTAAAACCATGTCCTTCAGTTGTGAGTATTGGCAACAAACTGCAGTGGGATTAGCAGTATCTGTGACTTTGTCACCAATAGAAAGCACAGATATTTTCAAATCACATTATGGTACTTGCAGATCTCTTAAAATATTTTTGTGTTCATCACTACTTCCAAATTAGGGTATTTATTAGTTCTGTCACTAGGTCTTAGTTGCTGTTACACAAAATTAAAAAAAAATTATGACTATATTTCAGTGTAGTTGGGTTCCTTTGCAATTTTTTTGTTTCATTTTAAGCATTTAAAAATGATATTCTGAAGCTCTGTGGCACAATGGATAGCACATTGGACTTCTAATTCCAAAAATGATATTCTGAGAAACTTTCTTAAACTGCCGCAGTGGTCCAGTGGCAGGAAAATGACTAACTCTGTCTTAAGGGGGTTGGTTCTTTAAACTCTCTATTGATAATTGGTGTACCTTTAAAATAGAGACCATATCAGATGTCATTGGGGGCACAATGTGCAGAATTGGTGCTGGAGGAGAGTTCTGCATGATGCACACCAGAGGGCATTATTTGTACTGAGCCCTCCTCCCAGAGTACCAAGCCTAAGGGCTGCAGAGGCAGATCTGCTTGTATTCTAACAAAGGAAGACACAAATTGGGCATCCAAGCCCAGAGATACCTTACTGAGACAGCAGTCATCATCTGGGTGTGTAGCAGCCCCTGCTGCAATAGCCCTGTTTGGATTTTTTTGAAACATAATTACTGAAACAATTTAGTCATTTTTCTTAGGTAAAAATATCTTATTCTTCAATAATTTAGTATTATCCTGTTCATCTTTGGTGTCCCAGCACAATGTCCTTTAAAGATATAATAAGGTGGTTTTGCTTCATAGTACATGTAACACATTCATGTTAAACTATATGCATTTGGAAAAAGAGAAAAACATCATTTAAAATAGTTCATTTTAAACTAATTTTAAGTAGTTTGGACAGTTCCCAGTAACATTCTGCTCTTCATGTATATGATGCAGAATGAGGGGAGGATGGAAGCCCTCAGTGTTCTGGGTTCCCTTATACTCCTCCTAGTGTGTCTTGCTGTGCTGAGTGATTATAGTGTTAGAAAGTTATTTTTCTTTGTATTTATGTCCCTTAAATATGAGCCAGCTCTGCTCAAAGAAGTGACAGTTCCATAGAGAAAAAATATATTGGACCTAACAGGTCCTGTCTCATTTTTAAGGGAAACTTTTTTTAGAATATACAATTCACGTGCCATAAAATTGCCTCAAGGGATGTTTTTGACAGTAGTCAATTTATACCTAACAAATTAGAAAGGATCATTTTCTTTTTTTTTTTTTTTTTTTTTTTTTTTTTTTGAGACAGAGTCTCGCTTTGTTGCCCAGGCTAGAGTGAGTGCCGTGGCATCAGCCTAGCTCACAGCAACCTCAAACTCCTGGCTCAAGCAATCCTCCTGCCTCAGCCTCCCAAGTAGCTGGGACTACAGGCATGTGCCACCATGCCCGGCTAATTTTTTGTATATATATTAGTTGGCCAATTAATTTCTTTCTATTTTTTAGTAGAGACGGGGTCTTGCTCTTGCTCAGGCTGGTTTCGAACTCCTGACCTCGAGCAATCCGCCCGCCTCGGCCTCCCAGAGAGCTAGGATTACAGGCGTGAGCCACCGCGCCCGGCCGAAAGGATCATTTTCTAAAATTAAGTTTTGGTGGAATAATGTTAATACAAATGTGTAAGCTTTTGACTTATCCATAAACTCTGATTTTGGTAGTCAGACCTACAATTAAGAAAATTTTAAGTGTCGGTACTTTATTGCAGAATGATTTAGTCAACAGGCAATTCATGAAAGCTATTGTTCTTTATCTTTTCAGGTTATATGCCCTTTTGAGAATCTAATTGAAAAAAATCTCTCCTTAGAAAATGCTTATATATGTTAGAAACAATTTTTTTTTCTATTTTGTGGAAGGACAGTTGATGGGAGATAGTGCATGGACTTCTTTATGCCAAACTCATGAGCCTTAGATTAAGAGTCCTTACTCCGGAGAAATATTGTATATAAATTTTTTACCTGTAGCTGGGTATAATGGCCCTAACCTGGAATCCTAGCACTTTGGGAAGAGAGAGGATCGCTTGAGACCAGGAGTTTAAGACCAGCCTGAGCAACACAGCAAGACCTCATCCTTACAAAAAAAATAGAAATATAAGGCAGGTGTGGTAGTGTGTACCTGTACTTCCATCTTGCATCTCATGATGTGAGATGATCCCTTGAGCCCACGCATTTGAGGTTACAGTGAGCCGTGATGACACCACTGCACTCTAGCCCAGGCAACAAAGAGAGACCCTATTTCAAAAAAAAAATTTTACCTTTGAATTTAATGACACATTTCTGTGTTTAATCTTGTTGGCCTATCCTATGGCAATAATAGCAATTATTATGTTTATATAATTAAAATTTTTTGTTTAGATTGCAGGTGAGAAGAAGTCTGCTCAGTGGCGCACAGTGGAGGGTGCATTGAAGGAACGCAGAAAGGCAGTAGACGAAGCTGCCGATGCCCTTCTCAAAGCCAAGTAATTACTCATGGACTTTAACAAGTAATTAGGGCCTCCTGGTGGTTTTCTTGGGGCTGGGTTTTCTTTGTACTGTCTGTAAAGAGAAGGCAGAGAAACCCTTCTCTCCCTTCCCTGCCTGTGTTTGATATGAATTGGCATCAGGAATACAAAGGCATAAAAAGAGGGAATAAAATGTAATTAAGCAAAAGTAAATTTGGCAGAAACTTATATAAAAGATCTTACATAAAAATCAGTTTTACTTTGGCCCATTGCTTAGGTGATGTATCTCTATAGATTTATTGAGATTCTGTAATAATTTCAAGATTTTGCTGAGATGGTTTGGGCAGTTTTATCAGAATTTAGAAAATATGCCATAATCTGTTTGCCTTAACTATTAAAGTGGTAAGTGTATAATATTAATAGTAGGTCTAGTTTTATGCCGCTTTGACCTTGATTTCTGGAATTTGGCTAAAACTAGGATCAAGCAAGCAAACCCAAGTATAAGATCAACCTCTTGGTGATGGAAACCTAACATTTGATTAAAGATTCTCATTAACAGAATATAATAGTTATTTGTCATTTCAACTTTTGCTGACTTTTTTAACAAAATATTTACTATTGATAGAGAAAGAGATGTCTTCTAATAAAACCAACATATCTTTTAGGAGATTTAAGACATTATGCTCACATCATTAGATTATGTTGTTTCTCTTCTCTTCTCTTCTCTTCTCTTCTCTTCTCTTCTCTTCTCTTCTCTTCTCTTCTCTTCTCTTCTCTTCTCTTCTCTTCTCTTCTCTTCTCTTCTCTTCTCTTCTTCTCTTCTCTTCTCTTCTCTTTTTTTTTTTTTTTGAGGCAGAATCTCACTCTGTTGCCTGGGCTAGAGTGCTGTGGCATCAGCCTAGCTGACAGCAACCTCAAACTCGTGGGCTCAAGCAATCCTTCTGCCTCAGCCTCCCAAGTAGCTGGGACTACAGGCATGTGACACCATGCCCAGCTAAGTTTTTCTATATATTTTAGTTGGTCAATTAATTTCTTTATATTTTTTTAGTAGAGATATGATCTCGCTCTTGCTCAGGCTGGTTTCGAACTCCTGACCTTGAGCGATCCTCCTGCCTTGGCCTCCCAGAGTGCTAGGATTACAGGCGTGAGCCACCACACCCGGCCTGTGCTAAGGTTCTTTGAATTCTGTGTTTTGTGGTGGGTAGACCATAGTCTGTCTACCCTATGAAACAATCTGAATTGTGGAGCCCTAAGGCTCATTTATTTGCTTAGTGAGGTTTTTGGCCTTCTCCTGTGCCTTTGCCTCCCCTTCCTCTCATTGGCAGGGGAGTCAGCCTAATCGTTGCAAGAGCTGCTATTTATAGAGCGCTCACAATATGGGAGACACTGTGTCAGGTATTTCTCAATAATTACTTCTAATCCTTACACAAGAGCTTGCAGCAAATGAGAGGCTGAGCTGGGAGTTGAATTCAGGTCTGTTTTGTTCTGAAGCCTGGATCTTCCCATATACCATGTTACTTCTCTGGTTAACCTACTAAATCTAGATTCTGACAAAGGGGTTTTCAGTTGTTCGTGAGAAAGTGTCTCTATTGACTACAAAAAAGCATTGAGTAATTTTTTTCAAATTATGTTTCAGTCATTTAACAATTGTATATTGTACAGACTTCAAAACTCTTTAATAAAGTTGGTGAGGAATTATACTAAATCTTTGCTTTGTTTTGTTGTTTTCCAGAGAAGAATTAGAGAAAATGAAATGTGTGATTGAAACTGCAAAGAAAAAAGAGGTTGTTGGGGCTAAACCTCACATAACTGCTGCAGAGGGGAAACTTCACAACATGATAGTTGATCTGGATAATGTGGTTAAAAAGGTATGTTTCCTAGGTCTTTTACAAAATACTTTTATATTTTGGATTATAATCCTTTAGTCAAAGAATTTTAAGAATTTAGGAAAATAATAAGATTCCTGCCATCTCTCTTCCTTTTCCCCCGCAAAGAATATCAGTTGTTATTATTTTTAAAAACTAGCCTCAGACATCAAGTAGGTTCTTCAGAATTGTTGACACTTTCTATAATAGGTGACATTTTTGGTCATGGTTATTGTCACTTATGAAGATTTCTATTTTGTAGCAGATCTTTTGTCTGTATTTGTGTGACCTGTGTGGGTAATTTCTCATGACCCAGAGAAAGAGGGAAAGGGATGCAGTAGATGGGAAAGGGCCTATAGCTGGCATTTGAATAGGAATTAGAAGGAAACAAAGATAAGGCTTATGTTCCTTCTGAGCTTCAGATTTCTATGTATATATTTTTTACACATTCCCAACCAAACATAAATAGAGCCAGGAGTATTACTTCTGTTTCTTGGAATGGTTTTACTACCTTTGATTTAGTTTTATGATACACCCTTTATATTTGCACAGGTCCAAGCAGCTCAGTCTGAGGCTAAGGTTGTATCTCAGTATCATGAGCTGGTGGTCCAAGCCCGGGATGAATTTAAACGAGAACTGGACAGTATTACTCCAGAAGTTCTTCCTGGATGGAAAGGGATGAGTAAGTACAACTGTGAAGTAATGGCACTTTTTTGTTTTTTAAGAACTGATCAACTAATCTAAACTTGCTTCAACTCCATTCATCTAGTCCAAATCCCTCTGGCATCCATATCTCTTTTGGTATGGTATGTTGTTTTGGCATTTCCTTTTTTTTTTTTTGAGACAGAGTCTCGCTTGTTGCCCAGGCTATAATGAGTGCCGTGGCATCAGCCTAGCTCACAGCAACCTCAAACTCCTGGGCTCAAGTAATCCTTCTGCCTCAGCCTCCCGAGTAGCTGGGACTACAGGCATGTGCCACCATGCCCGGCTAATTTATATATATATTAGTTGGCCAATTAATTTCTTTCTATTTATAGTAGAGACGGGGTCTCGCTCTTGCTCAGGCTGGTTTCGAACTCCTGACCTTGAGCAATCAGCGGGCCTCGACCTCCCAGAGTGCTAGGATTACAGGCTTGAGCCACCGTGCCTGGCTGAAAATTATAGTTTTAATGAAAGACGTAAGTTGATTATTTTGTTAAAACAGTGATAAGTCCCTTAATACCAAAACTACTTTTAATATCAATGATTCTCTTACTTTCTAAAATGTTAGAATTTCCTTGATTTATATTGTTTTGTAATCTGTTTACATTTTAGGAAATAAGCACTATTATTTTGCCCTCCAATGTTAAAATAAGCTTTTCCTGGTACTAGTTTCTGGTTCCTTCTTGTTTCCTTTTGGATGTTCCTATTTAATGATAAGTAACTGAAGTAGTATAAATTTTTTTTCAAACTGTTGTTCTGTTTCCTTTGTAGGTATTTCTGACCTAGGTAAGTATCTATGTATGTTTTATGTTTAAATGCTTTTGAGTCTTAAAAGACTGAAGTCTTTTTGTTGTGCCTTTGATTCTTATGCTAACCCATATAAATAATATAAAATAGAATTATATCCCATGTGATAAATCTGAATTTGATACTTTTGGCATCCATGTGATCTCATGAACAAACATGTTTCATCAAGTGATTGGAATCTTAAAGATGTGAGGGGTGTGTGTATAATATGGATTTTTTATAAACTTTGGAGAATTTCAAACATTTAAAAAGTAGGAAAAGCTGGGTGTGGTGGCTCATGCCTATAATCTTAGCACTTCAGAAGGCCGAGGCAGGATGATTGATTGAGGCCAGGAGTTTGAGATCAGCCTGGGCAACATAATGAAACCCTATTTCTACAAAACATTTTAGTCCCAGCTACTTGGGAGGCTCAGGAGGATCGCCTGAGCCTAGGAGTCCAAGGTTGCAAGTGACCTATGATTGCGGCACTGTTATTCAGCTTGGGTTACAGAGTGAGACCATCCTGTCTTTTAAAAAAAAGTAGGCAGAAAACTATAATGAACTTCCAAGGACCTATCACCGAGCTTCAACAGTTACTGGCCTTTTTTATCTCATCTGTTTCCACCTTCCTCAGCTTATGTAGAAGCAGACCCCAAATATTTGTTTTAAAAAACATATTCACTATACCATTATCACACCTAAAATGTAACAGTTCCTTAGATGTCCATTCAGTGTTGAAATATCACCTATCATTTCATGAATTTTTAACAGTTGTTTTATTTGAATCACTATCCATAGATATTCCACATGTTGAATTTGGTCAAGAAATCTCTTACCCACCTTTGTTTTTGCTTTTCAGTTTATTTATTGGAGAATTGAGTCATCATATAGAATTTTCTACATTCTATATTTTGCTGTTTGAGCCATAATTCTTAACTGATAGTGTATGTTTGGAACACTTTTGGAGTGTGAGATTTAAAAAAATATATACATGGGTTTAAACCTAAATGAGAATCTTTGGGCATAAGTATTTTAAAAAGCTCTCTGATTATGATGGACATCTCTGATTACAGATCACTATCCTAGATAATGTGTGTTTAAGAAAAGGAACAAAACTCTTATTAAGGAAAAGTGCAAGAGAATTTGAATTTGCTTTTGTGTTTTAGTAGAAAAGAGTCTTTAATTGGATGCCTTTTATGACTAATCAAAGTTATGCACCAAAGAAAATATAGAAGTGATTATATATGTAAACTTTGTTTTTAGATGCAAATTTACAGTATATTAGAAAGCCAGTTTATAATTGGTTCAGATTTGAAGGGGATTCCTGAAAAAGAACTGATTACCTGAAGGCTTACCTAAATTACATTGCGTGGGATTAAAAATATCTTAGTTGTTGGACACTAAATACTAATTTCTGATTGAATTGGAGAATCGAAATCTCTTCATGTTAGCTACTTTTTTTTTTACAAGCTGTTAAATTATAATCACTTGAAGCAAATTACCTTGTAGTGATATATAATTTTGGTGAAGTCATTGACTTTTTAATGTGGTTTTCTTTTTAGCTGACAAGCTATCTATTGACGATCTGAACTCCCTGATTGCTCATGCACATCGTCGCATTGATCAGCTAAACAGAGAGTTAGCAGAACAGAAGGCCACCGAGAAGCAACATATCACATTGGCCTTGGAAAAACAAAAGTTGGAAGAGAAGCGGGCATTTGATTCTGCAGTGGCAAAAGCATTAGAACATCACAGAAGTGAAATACAAGCTGAACAAGACCGGAAGGTAAAAGAAATGAAAATTGTTGCCTAATGTTTAAAGTTAATCTCATTTGGTTGTTTACTTCTAGCTATCTTATTGACAGTCATTGACTTTACTTACTGCCTGTAAGTATGACTTACAGTCATGACTTACCGCCTGTAAGTCATGCCAACCCACCTTTAGAGTAGAACTTAGGCTCTTGTTCTCCCAGTCAGAACTTCTAGTGAAGGATTGATCTAGCAAAGTTCCTATATGTTGAGCAGATGCAGAAGTATAAGAAAGTAAAGCCAGGCGTGGTGGCTCACGCCTATAATCCTAGCACTCTGGGAGGCCAAGGTGGGAGGATCATTCAAGGTCAGGAGTTCGAGACCAGCCTGAGCAAGGCAAGAGTGAGACCCCGTCTCTACTAAAAACAGAAAGAAATTAAATTAGCTGGATGACTGAAAATATATAGAAGAAATTAGCTGAGCATGTGGCACATGCCTGTAGTCCCAGCTACTCGGGAGGCTGAGGCAGGAGGATGGCTTTGAGCCCAGGAGTTTGAGGTTGTTGTGAGCTAGGCTGACACCACGGCACTCTCTAGCCTGGGCAACAGAGCGAGACTCTGTCTCAAAAAATAATTAATTAATTAATTAATTAATTCATGTTAACAATAAGTGATTTTATTTGTTTAGAAGAAATTATGTTCAATAATTACCATATACATACTAATTTTCTTAATGATTCTTCAAAGTAAGCATTATTATTCACAGATGAGAAAATAGAGACTTGAAAAGATAATTTCCCTGGAGTCACACAGATGAAGCTACATTTGATCCCAAGTCTACATATTAATAGTTATTTTTCTTCCTATTCTGGATTTAGTGACTTCTCAGGGTAATATGTGATTCAGGAAATGACAGTGTATGTTTTATGTGGGAGGCAGCTGATGATGTGGAGAAAATATAAGTTTGGGAGCCAGAGACCCCGGTTTGAAATCTGATTTTTGCCATAGCTGTGTAACCTTGTTTGAGTTGCCTTCCAATGTTAAGCTTTCTGATTCATTTAAGAAGTAGAAGTAAAGGACAGGTACACATACCTGGCACATTATAAGGATTTAGGATATGGAAGCTGCTTTTATTGTTGTTAACAGTCTTTAGTTTTCCTAGACTAATTTGTGGAAAATTGAGAACTAATCATTGTGTTTGCCATCACAGGTAGAGGAAGTCAGAGATGCCATGGAGAATGAAATGAGAACCCAGCTTCGACGGCAGGCAGCTGCCCACACTGATCACTTACGAGATGTCCTTAGGGTACAAGAACAGGAACTGAAGTATGAATTTGAGCAGGTGAGGACCTGTTGTAAAGCATCGACTCCACTTCAATCTCTCTCCACCTTTAGATTATTAATAGGCTATCCATACCTTTTAATGTATTCTGAAGATGTTGAAGAATGGGGAAAGATTTCAAATGTTACCTAATCTTGGTGGAGTTGGGCTTTTTTATAGCTGCAGAACTAGTATTTTTTTTTTTTTTTTTTTTTTGGACGAGGTTCTGGGGCCCCAAGAGCGGGGGCCCCGGAAGTCGCCCCAGAACTAGTATTTTTACATAATGGTATACCTGTGTGTTTATGATCAGATGTGAGTTTCAGTTTCCTTATATATATATGTGTGTGTGTATATATGTATGTATATACATATATACACACACACATATATATGTATATGTATGTATGTGTGTGTATATATACATATATATATATTATTTGGAGTCTTCAAAGTTTTAAGGAGGGCTGATAAATGGGATTTCAGGAATGCAAACAGTAATACCTGACACATGTAATCATCTACTTTATCTCCACAAACTCCTATAGATATATGGTAGTGCTCAGATTTTATAACTGAAGAAACTTCCAGAGAAGTTAAGTTTTGAAATCATAGAAAATTATCAGGATACCTTTAATCATAACTGGTTTCTACTGAGGAAACCATTTATAATAATATTAACTTATTTTGTTTTGCAAAATGGGAATGAGTTTTTCTTTAGAGAACTTCCAGAAAATTGAAATTTATGCCAACATGAAAAGGTATTTGAAATTCTATTTGATGGATATTTTTCTGAGAAAAATGAATATATAAGGACTTAAATAGAAGATATAGAATGTAATTTAATTCCTTCTAGGTTTTTGATGTGGTCAATTTACTGCCTTCAGTTGACAAATTATTTCTGACCTGACTAGCCTACCTACTGTTTTCTCCTAGTTTGTTTCCTCTAATATGAGGTCCCATCAGTAAATTTGTAGAGCATTATACAAGTTAAATTATATCAGATATAAGTCAGAAAAATTTCAAAACCTTACACATAACGTAGGAGTTTCATGACAACTGTTTTGAGATTTTAATGACCCTCTTTGCTTCAGGAGGTAGGAGTAATCTGGAAGATTCAGTTAAGTGACTTGCACTGAGGTAGCATCACCTTTTCTGTACACTATTTATGTTTTATTTCAGGACCTGGCTGAGAAACTCTCTGAACAAGAATTACAGTTTCGTCGTCTCAGTCAAGAGCAAGTTGACAACTTTACTCTGGATATAAACACTGCCTATGCCAGACTGAGAGGAATTGAACAGGCTGTTCAGAGTGAGCATAATCTATGTTATCTTGTAGATAATTTTATTCAATGCAACTTAGTAGAATAATTATACAGGGATAATGGGATACATGCATTGATGTTAGGGTATAAATATACTAAAGTCACTCTAAATTTTATTCATATTTTAGGAAAGCAATCCCAGATTCAATGAGTTTAGAGCACAGAGTTGTAATCCCAGCACTCTGGGAGGCCGAGGCGGGCAGATTGCTCGAGGTCAGGAGTTCGAAACCAGCCTGAGCAAGAGGAGACCCCATCTCTACTATAAATAGAAAGAATTTACTGGCCAACTAACATATATATAGAAAAAATTAGCCGGGCATGGTGGTACTTGCCTGTAGTCCCAGCTACTCAGGAGGCTGAGGCAGCAGGATTGCTTGAGCCCAGGAGTTTGAGGTTGCTGTGATCTAGGCTGACACCACGGCACTCACTCTAGCCTAGGCAACAAGGCGAGACTCTGTCTCAAAGAAAAACAGAACACAGAGTTGTGAGAGGAAATTTTAAAAATCTAAAAATTAAATCTAAATAACCTTAAATTTTGTATCTTATTCAGATACAACCTTTTTGGCACCAGGGACTGGTTTCATGGAAGAGAATTTTTCCATGGATGGTTTGGCAGGGTTGTGGGGTGAGGCAGAGCTCAGGCAGTGATGTAAGCGATGGGGAGCAGCTGTAAATACAGATGAAGCTTCGCTCTCCCACTCCTTACCTCCTGCTGTGTGACACCCTGATTCCTAAGTTTCATGGAAGATAATTTTTTTATGTATCAGGGTGGGGGAAGGGTGTCAGCACTCTGCAGCCTGGTCCGTAACAGTCCGAGGGTTGGGGACCACAGCCTTATATGACAAACATGAGATCACTATTTAAAAGGCAGTTTATCCAACAACACACTTTGGCTATGTCTTATGAGCCCTGGATGGAGGGAATGGTCAACGTGGCCCCATACTGGCCCTCCAAAGGCTCTGGAGGGTTATTCAGAGCTAGTGATTTGCTGAACCCACTCACTAAATGAATAGTAGTTATACGGAGGCCTCCATGTGCCAGATTGAAAAATGTCTTGACAGTGAGGGTGTTGATAAAATAGGTTTCTTTGGGATGTTATGGAATTCTTTTTTATCATATAAATGATAAAAATAAACTCAGTACTCATGAAATATCAAGATCATCCTTTGAAGTTTACCATTTCTTTGTGGAAAATTTCAGATGGCACTAGCATAAGTCTTAGCCTAATGTAAATAACATGTTTCTTTCTCAGCTACTAAAGATAAAAATATCTGGATTAGGTATCATGCAGATGTTAATGACTTCTATGTACTGTTTGACCTTGCACTGTCCTGGGTGTCACAGGAAGAAGGAAGAGAAACTTAGTTGTGCTTGTGCACATGCATCCGCCCAGTTTTCTCCATGACTTTAGTAAAAATAAGTCCTCTTCAAATTGTGTCATGCCTTACTGCCTCGTATGAAGAGGGCAGCTAGGAAAGAACACACTACAAATTAAAGTGGTGGGGAAAGGTTATAAGAGGCTCTTTCTATCACCCTATATTCCACTTATGTGGGTTTAACTTGTTGAATATGCATTAGTTCTGTGGATGTAAGTAGTCAGATACAGAGAAAAATGTTTTTCTTTGCCTTTTTTCTTTGTAGGTCATGCAGTTGCCGAAGAGGAAGCCCGAAAAGCCCACCAACTCTGGCTTTCAGTGGAGGCATTAAAGTACAGCATGAAGACCTCATCTGCAGATATGCCTACTGTTCCACTGGGCAGTGCAGTTGAGGCCATCAGAGCCAACTGTTCTGATAATGAATTTACCCAGGCTTTAACTGCAGCTATCCCTCCAGAGTCCCTGACCCGTGGGGTATACAGTGAAGAGACCCTTAGAGCCCGTTTCTATGTGGTCCAAAAACTGGCCCGAAGGGTAGCAATGATCGATGAAACCAGGAATAGCTTGTACCAATACTTTCTCTCCTACTTGCAGTCCCTGCTTCTATTCCCAGCTCAGCAACTGAAGCCACCAGAGGCACTCTCCCCTGAGGATATAAACACATTTAAATTATTGTCATACGCCTCCTATTGTATTGAGCATGGTGATCTGGAGCTGGCAGCAAAGTTTGTCAATCAGCTGAAAGGGGAGTCCAGACGAGTGGCCCAGGACTGGCTGAAGGAAGCCCGAATGACCCTAGAAACTAAACAGATAGTGGAAATCCTGACAGCGTATGCCAGCGCCGTAGGAATAGGAACCACTCAAGTACAGAAAGAATAAGGTCTAGGGAAGAATTTTGTAAAGTCATATTTCATGTCAAAGAAAATCAGCAGGGCTTGTAAGAAAATCAGCATGGTTTACAACAAGGGTCCCAGAATTGTCTAGAAACGAGCAGGTTACAAGTACTGTTCTAAATGTTAACACCTGTTGCATTTATATTCTTTCCACTTGCTATCATGTCAGTGAACTCCAAGAGTGCTTTCTTTGCAACTTGTGTAACATTTTCTGTTTTTCAGGTTTTACTGATCAGGCTTGTGAGGCCAATCAAAATAATGTTTGTGATCTGATCCCTACTACTATTGATTCTGCCCTTGGAGCAAACTGAATAAAGCAACAAGATGAAAACTATGTACCATAGCCCATTCCAGAGAGTACCATGTGTAGTTTGTTGTGTGTGCAGAAATTTCCTTGAGAAGCAGCAATAGCAGAAGTAGGAACTTACAGCCACACAGAATTTCCAGACTGTGAATTGGGTCACCACAAGTCCAAGGCCTGCTTCTTGGCTTTGAAGATTTTGGTGAATTGATTCCTGCTGGTCAAACTCAAAAGAGTAATGCACAAACCAAAATGTTAATGTATTTATAATTGGGGATATAGCAGTCTGGTGATTAAAAAAAATGTTGATTTCTACCCACAAATTCTAGCCTTAAATGGCTAAAGCTTACGCAATTCTAAACCACTGGTAATGCATCTTGCTTCTTTCTAGTACCTGGGACTGTGAACCTCTTCAAAGTGGGGGTCGGGTGCCTGGAATCTTAATGAAGGGGTTAACTAATTTTTTAGTGTATTTGATCTCGATTGCCATAAAATCTAGTGAACTTTGTCAGCTCACCCTTCTAAAGATTAGGATAATTGCCATATTGGATAAAAACTAACAAATTACTACCTTTTGATCTATTTTTTACTCTATGAAGACCACCACCTCTACATAAAAATATAGTCTGTTTGTTTTTCAAAATTACATTTTTTTTTTGTTGGGGGTTTATATATTCACAGAAATTATTGAGCAGGCACTTTTATCTGAGCCACACATATGCAAATCATGAAGGGAATTTGTGTATCTACAAGTGTATGCCAGCCCCTGAATTTGGGTGGTTACATTATGGCATTGACCTTGCTCTTTGATTTTGAGATACATTGGTCAGTCCATCTTTGGCCTAGGTTGATGTTGTTAATATTCCCTATGTTCCCTCATAAGTGGATTCTTAATTCAATAAAATACATCTAGTTTTTCTGATTAGAATACATGCTTTATGTAATGCCCTTCATCTCTGGAGGTAGAGGCACTCAGGGCACCTGCCTGGTGGCTATTAACCACTTCGGTACTGCGCTCACTGGCCTCGAAACCTTGCCCACAAGCCGGCACTCATAGTCCACACGATAGTTTGTGCTGTGCATTGACGATGAATCCATTTTTCTCTTGTGTGATGAGGAAAGCTTGAAAGGACTGAAAGCTTGTTTTACTTTACAGGTAGCTTTACTTGTAATGTATATCAGAATAGGTAACATATACATATGTTTTCATTACGTTATTTTTAAATGTTCACAATTTTATTTTGATAAATGAAAAATTAGGAAAAGTCATATCACGGCTCTCAGCTAAAGTTGATGCCCGGCTATGCACCTTTATATCACAGCTGTCGGCTAAAGTAGCTGTGCATGTTCATCTGTGGCTATCGACTATAGTCAACGCCAGTACCAAAGTGGTTAAATTTTTACTAGAAGATAATGGAGCTGTTCTAAATTCAGTCTTTCTTCCCCTTTAGAATGGCACGGAATTGCAAAAATACATTTACTTGTAAAGCTAAATTTACCTATTTATCAAATTAGAAGTGCTGGCCGGGCGCGGTGGCTCATGCCTGTAATCCTAGCACTCTGGGAGACTGAGGCAGGCAGATTGCTCGAGATCAGGAGTTTGAAACCAGCCTGAGCAAGAGTGAGACCCCATCTCTACTATAAATAGAAAGAAAGAAATTGGCCAACTAATATATATAGAAGAGATTAGCCGGGCATGGTGGTGCATGCCTCTAGTCCCAGCTACTTGGGAGGCTGAGGCAGAAGGATCTCTTGAGCCCAGGAGTTTGAGGTTGCTGTGAGCTAGGCTGATGCCACGGCACTCACTCTAGCCTGGGCAACAAATTGAGACTCTGTCTCAAAAAAAAAAAAAAAAAAAATTAGAAGTGCTTTTTATTTTTATTTAATTCATGAGATATGTAAAATATTATAGATTATAAAGAAATGTAAGTTTCTCTTGGAGCCCTGAAATAACTCCCTTCAGATATGATTATCTGAGCTCACAAGAAGTAAGCACTACTGAGTGGTTTATTTTAGCTCTGTCAATCAAAATAATGACCACAGGTTTTCACATCTCAGTAGTTCCTTTAACAGACGACGCCTGCCCCATTGCTTATTAGGGACCAGGGTGATTTTAAAGTCAAGGCCTTTATTTTCCTTCCTCATGCTTAGTAAAACTCAGTCTTTCTGAAATGCCACTCAGTAACCATTCACTTGAGTTCTCAGCACTATGAGGTGATGGAATCCAAAGGGCCAAGTTTGGGGAAAGATAAAGCTCTGAGCTGTTAGGGCAGCTTCACTTCAGCGTATGTACACTTAAGTCACATCACTGCCACTTCCAAAAAGATCATATAAAGTTAAAATCATGTCTTGCTTTCAGTCTGTTTTGGCCTTAAATTGAATTGCCTTATTGCCTTCTTCCTGATTGCTGTAGGACAGTGTTCAGTCCTCCCTCCTGATTTAACATTAAAACTGATCATTGCTTTCATGTTGTTTAAAGTTCCATAATAATGTAACAAACTAACATGTAATTTTCAATAGCTTTTTTAAAAGGCACACCACTTGTGTATTCCTATGTATTATTAATAATTTAAACCCTCTGCTTTAACAGGTTCTGCATAAAAGCAATCTCTGAATCCCAAATGAATTGTGCCACCAGGTTTAAAGTAGCTTGCTTGACTTAGTGCAGAACAGATCATTTGAGTTAACAAAGAAGGGAAATAAAAAGGCTTAAATGTCAGGCAAATTATTTTCATCAGGTCCAGCGCTCACCTTTCCCCTGAACTAAATGCCTGTACTTCCCTGGTTTCTTTCCCTTTCTTGTATCATGGGCCCATGAGGTTGGTTGGGAACATGAGAAAGCAAAGGATGGGGACAAGGAGGAGGGGACCTGGCCACTATATCTCTTATCCGTGTACAGAGGTGACAAAGCTTCACTAGCTTGTTTCATTGAAGAGCTTCTGCAGGGTCTGAGGCAGGAGCCAGCCAAGGCTCCTCAGACCCTGCAGACCCTCCTTGGCAGGAGCCAGCCAAGGGGCCATGGTTGTGGGAACAGACTCCATTGGTGCCAGTGGCAAAGCTTAGGCTGTTCTGGATAAGTTCTGTCATGACCTGTATCCTCTTGGACATTCTTAGTTTTCAGGAGTCTTAAATCTTGCTCAACTCTGAAAAATATTCTTGGGCTTAATTGCCAGCAGTCCTGAGTCCTCTATAAAACCCACAGGTAGGCACTGTTAAATAGGCTACTTCCTGGGGCAGGCTGGACTACTGCCTAGGTTTTCTGTACCTTATAATCCCATGTTGCCTTACATCAACCAAACTATATTTCTCTGGTAAAATGCCTGTCAAATCTAAATGATTCTATACAACCTGCCTTGCTGATCCATGTTCCTCGTGACCCACTCTCATAGCATATTGTATATTAGTGTTTTACAAACTTTTTTTTTTTTTTTTTGAGACAGAGTCTCGCTTTTTTCCCCAGGCTAGGGTGAGTGCCATGGCGTCAGCCTAGCTCACAGCAACCTCAAACTCCTGGGCTCAAGCAATCCTCCTGCCTCAGCCTCCTGAGTAGCTGGGACTACAGGCACGTGCCACCATGCCCGGCTAATTTTATATATATATATTAGTTGGCCAATTAATTTCTTTCTATTTTTATAGTAGAGACAGGGTCTCGCTCAGGCTGGTTTTGAACTCCTGACCTTGAGCAATCCGCCCGCCTCGGCCTCCCAGAGTGCTAGGATTACAAGCGTGAGCCACCACGCCAGGCCTATAAACTTTTTTGACTATGAATGGCAGTAAAAAGTTTATATCGTGATCTGGTTACATTGTGATCACATGATTTACATCGTGATCTGTGTTGCAACATAAAAATACATTACAAATATTACATTACTGTTTGTGATGTGTTTAGATGCTCTGTTTCATTAAATTGTTGTTATGCCCAAAACTGATTTCAAACCCTGCAGTTTGAAAGACAATCACTATCCTATATAAAGCCAGTGACGGTACAATGTAACATCTTTTCCTCTAAGCCTAGTGCTTGCTATATATATATTTATACAGCAGCTAAGGATACCAGATGAGTAAGGTTTCAAAATTAACAAAGCCTTTGCATAGAAGGTGGCATTCATTAAAATTCATTAAGCATTTACTAAGCAGGACCTAGGTGCCAGATTTGAGTCTAAAGACATTTGGGATCTTTCAGTGCTATTGAGCCTTTTGCTTGAATACTTTGATAGCTGTAAGTCCATTTTAATGTTAGATTCCAGTGATACGTTGAACCAGAAACTGAGTTCTAATTTCTCCACATTGGTAATCTGAGGCAACACTGAATGAATTTATTCCACATATTAGGACTCTGCCTTTTCTCCTTTCCATTCTTATTCCCATTTGCTTTTCTGATACTCTGGTTTCTCCTGTGTTTTTTTTTTGTTTAAAAAAATTCGGTTTCTGGTTCAACATATCACTGGACTCTAACAGTAAAATGGACTTACAGCTATCAAAGTATTCAAGCAAAAGGCTCAACAGCACTGAAAAATCCCAAATGTCTTTAGACTCAAACTCAAATCTGGCACCTAGGTACTTCTTAGTAAAATGTTGAAATGATGGCTAGGCCTGGTGGCTCAAGTGTGTAATCCTAGCACTCTGGGAGGCTGAGGCAGGAGGAATGCTTGAGCTCAGGAGTTCAAGACCAGCCTGAGAGTGAGACCCTATCTCTACTAAAAATAGAAAAAAAAAGCGGAGTACAGTGGCAAGTGCCTGTAGTCCCAGCTACCCCGGAGGCTGAGGTAGGACTGCCTGAGCCCAGGAGTTTGAGGTTGCTGTGAGCTACGCTGACACCACAGCACTGTAGCCCAGGCAACAGAGTGGACTCTGTCTCAAAGAAAAAAATTGAATTTCAGACCACAAATAAATTTTTCCTATGTACATTTTCCCCATTCAGCTGGGAAATGTTTTGTTGATACTGTTCTATAAGGGTGGGTCTTCAGAAATGAGGAGTTCTATACCACTAAAAACCACTTGTTAATGCCTTTTAGGGATGAGGTACTTGAATTGTATGGACATGTAGACAGTAGTGGGAAGCATATGGATAGCAAATAGACTACTCATCAGGAGTAAAAGGAACATTGTAAAAAGGTCTTTAGAACTTTACAAGGGAAATCCATATGCACAGGTTTATAAATGGGTGAGAACCAGAGGAGGTAAAAACTGCTGGGGCTGGGCCTGGAGTGAGGGGACACAGCTGAGACCTAAAGCAAAAATTGGAGGTTTATGACTGGCATAGAACATCTTTTACTGATACTAGGGGCTAGACTATGGTGAATTAAACATTTATAGATGAATTGGAGACTCAACCTGTAGGCCTTAATTTTTCTCAGAACTTTAAGGCAGTTATTTACTCGGAGGGGGTGAGGGCTGGAACATCTGTAGCACAAAACCACTGAGCTACAAATCACCCACTTTGAAAGTCCACCCCACAAACTCATGTGCTGTCAACTATAGCTGCTGAGTAACATGATACGGCTCAAAGTTAGGGCTTAGATACTGAAGAGGCATCAAAGGATTATACTGACAGCTAAGGTCAACAAGAGTCAGGCATCTACAGGTGCTGATGAACAAGAGGAATAGGAAGGGGGCCAGTGTCCAGGTTATCTCTGTAAACCAACATTAATGACTAATTCACACTTTTTACTTCTGTGAATTTTTTTTTTTTTTTTTGAGACAGGGTCTTGCTCTCTTGCTCCAGCTAGAGTTCAGTGGTGTCATCATAGTTCACTCACTGCAACATCAAGCTCTTGTTCTCAACCCATCCTCCTGCCTAAGCCTCCCAAGTAGCTGGGACTATAGGTGAGCATCACCACACCACGCTAGTCTATTTCTTGTACAGACGGTCTTAACTGTTGCTCAGGCTGGTCTTGAACTCCTGTGTTCAAGTGATCCTCCCACCTCGTCCTCCCAGAGTGCTGTAATTCCAGGTGTGACCAACCACACTCAGCCCAAATTTGCTTTGATGTGGAGCAATAAGTAGATGCTTAAGAACCTAGTTATTATACTGGTATATGTTTTTTAATCCCTCAATTAGATGCCTTAACTGACATTCTAGAACACATGAACCAAATACTTAGGTTTCTACGGATGTATGACAATGGTAAACACAGATGGGAACACACATTAACAAGTATCAGTTACTACAGCATCTCATAAATGTCAACTCTGGCAGGGTAAAGATGAAATTGCTCATTTGGAGAACTCATAGGGTGCCTAAGTAAATCTGGGAGTCAAGTATGTGCAGAGTAGTCTGTGGGGGGAAGCCCTTATGAAGGTGGGGATGCCCCTGTAGACCTCAAAAGTTCTTACTGGCTTCCAGCACTATTTAGTACTACTATTTGGTAGTAAGAGACATGCTAAACGTAGAAGTTCTTGACCAACTTGATGCCCAGCAATACACGATGTCCAGGCTGTCCATATGGTTTTGTCATCACTAGCCCTCATTTTGACCACTAAAGAAGGGGCTGGCATACAGACAAAAGAGGGAGCAGTGTTCTAAACACTAAGGCTATATTCAAGTAATGGAAATAACACACATGTACATTAACTACAAATTTTATTTACAGTCTTCATTTTATGAGTTGCGCAGCCTAAACTGCCATTTTCCTGTTTAATCAATTCTAAGATGCATAATTTCACATATAAATATCCCCAAAATTGGATACTATTGACCCAATAGCAATTGTGATGTAATTATAATTAGAGACTATCTCTTCAGATGAAGGAAGGACCACCAACGTAGCAGCACATCAGGCCAACAAAATCTTAGTTCAGCAGCAGGGAGAGGGCAACTGCATGCTGATAATGGCAGTGAGGTCACCCAACACCACCTGAGGTATACAGAGCTCTTCCTGACCACAAGAGCTACAGACCTATGTGTCTGAGAAATGAAAAGGGCAGTGCTGTTGCTTAAATGGTAAGCCTTGAATGTTACAGTTAATAGATGGTTTAGCAAGTAGCAAGTTAGGAGCTTACTCTAAATAAACTAGTGTTGTATTAACTGTGTACTTCATAGTAACAATATTAACATCTCAGTTCTTGAGGTGATTCCAGCAGCTATGGTGAGCCTATTACCATTCTTGAATTTCCCACTTTCATTTGCCTTCATCGATGTCACTGTCGCTGTCACTGTCACTATCGCTGTCGCTGGTCAATGCAGTCAGGTTGCCCAGGGCTTCCCTGTAAGGAAAAGAAACGGGAGGGTTACACTGAAAATTATTCGGGAGCTGGGGTTCTTGGTATATGACACTCCCCTCTAATCTATCCATTTTGAGATAGAAAAAGGGACCCTGCAGCAGCATGAAACTGTATCAAGGACAAAGGAAGCCCAGGTGTAATAATAGCTCATGCCTATAATCCTAGCACTCTGGGAGGCTGAGGCAGGAGGATGCCTTGAGCTCAGGAGTTTCAAGACCAGCCTGAGCAAGAGTAAAACCCCATCTCTATTAAAAATAGAAAAATCAGCCAGGTGTCATGGCATGTGCCTGTAGTCCCAGCTACTTGGAAAGCTGAGACAGGAGGATTCCTTCAGCCCAGGAGTTTGAGGTTGCAGTAAGCTATGAGGATGCCACTGTATTCTAGCCACGGTGACAGAGTGAGACTGTCTCAAATAAAAAACCAACAACAACAACAAAGGAAAAGGTTCTAACAGCCAAATCGGCTTCCCTGACTTGTACGACAAATGAAATCATCATTCAACTACTACATTCTGACTTTTTGTTAGGAAATATGGGCTATAAACATATGAATGGGCAGATGGACAAATGGTCTGCACTATTTTATGACCTTTCCCTTATGGTGAAGACACAAAGACCCACTTACTTTTGTTCCTGGTTGATAGCAAAGTCAGTCATTACTCTCTGGGTGAGGCCCTCACAAACCGGTAAGCTGAAAGCACTTGCCAGCTTTACCACCTCAATAGCCTGCGCAGGATTGTTGGACACTTTTGCACTGTCCATACACTCATTCAGCAATTCATTTCTGTAAAAGAAGGGCAAAATGTGAACATTCTCCAACTAAGCCCCGAAACCTCTTCAGTCAAAGATTTAAAGACAAGATCCAATATAAGTTCATTAATAAAATTCCCCATGGTAGCTTTGGAGGCATGAAGTTAGACATGAAGTCTAACTTTAAAGGGCCAAAGAGATTATGAACATTCATTCAGTACGACTTCACTGAGGATCTACTCAACATATCTCCTATGTGTTGATAATTGAGCACTGATAAAAAACAGTGCTTACCTCAGGATGCCCTGGATGGTAGGGGAGACCGACAGTTTGTTTGCCTAACAAACAAAAGTGCCCAAACCCGGTAGCTGAAGTATGTGAAGAAATTCTAATCACCCACAATGAGTCAAACACGTGGCAGCTACTTCCAGGCTGCACTGGGGCAGGGGGGAGTCTGTTAATTTCAACTTACCTAGGGATCTTATTATGCTTTCTGAAAAGCCCCAACATTTTCCTGTTGAAGATGAGACAGGAGAAAGATTATGAATACTAACAGAAAAACAAAGCAATCAGGTAACTAGCTGTCCTAGCCCTGTAAGCTACTGAAGACACACATCTGTGGCCTCATTGGCTCCCAACTGTGTACATGAGAATCACCTCAGGTGCTTTAAATCACCCTCCACAAACTCCATATATCTATATTACAAGTTTCACAGGTAAATCTGATATGCTGCCAATGTTGAGAATTACTGGTACTGGCTGAGTATCTCTAATCTGAAATGCTCCCAAACCTGAAACTTTTTAAATATTAACATGATGCTCAAAATTTCACAATTCCAGATTTCTGGACTAGGGATACTCAAACCTGTATTTGTCCTCTTAGAAAGGATCACCTCTGTCCTCCCGAGGAGGGAATATATCCTATGCACAGCTGGGAGAGGTATGGAACAGAGCATAGTCCGTTTCCCTCTCATAATTACGTTATGACGAGCAGGCTCAGATTGAGGCAACAGTCTCATGTAAGTGCTCACCATCAGCCTGCCACATGCAGGACAAAGGAGAAACACATACATTCAGCTCCCATGACTCAGCTGAGGTCCGTACCCCTGCGCCAATCATCACAGCCTGATTATAGGAAGTGTGTGCCAACTAACATACACTTTGCTTAACTAAGCTAATAAGGGCAAATGTCAAATGTTTCTGTCACCAACAGCAGCACAGTTCTTAACAGTTCATGTTGTGTAAGCCACACCTGTAAGACAAGCTAAGGCATAAAGCCTTCATCTTTTGTTTGAAATAGTTAATAGCCACATATAGTTTCTCATACAAGGAGCCATGCACAAGTACCCCCAACTTACTGACTCAGCCCACACATATATAACACAGAATACAGCAGAACCACCTGTGACTACCCCTACAAGGTATCCTATTGTTGACGTCTGGAAACATCAATATGCATAAGATCTTCATTCTAAAACACTACAAAGTAGCATGTGAAAAAAGTGCTGACAAAAACAAGCAGGATATAGTGGCACAAATCAAAGATGGGGGCTAGTCAAGGCCGTGTTTAATAAATGCACTTAAATGCCGGCTTCCAGAAGGCCAAGTACAGAGCCCACATTTTAAGCTGAGGGGGTGGGGTAGGAGGAGCACCCAAAAATGATGATTCAATAACCCAAAAGACCAAAACATTTCAAAATGTTTTTTTTATCACATTGTTCCATGTAAGTGGACAAATGAGGTTAAGTGACTTAACTGCCCACAGGAAGCAGAATGGCCAGAAATGGAAAGAGAATTCTCAGCTCATTGGAACCACACCTCTCAAGTACGTTATGCATATTGGTCTTCTTCTAAAAGTTTGCTTTTTAGCATTTCCCATCAAATATCTGTTACATATTCTAGTTTGACTCCCGATAAACTAACTACATGTCATTATAGCCAAATTAGAAAGCCTCTACTGACCTGCATAAATGTTTTAGATCCAAGTACAAATACTTCTAATTTACACTTCTGGTATGGTACTCACCAGGCTTCCTGAGTTCTCCCAGCTCTTAAAAAGAGGATAGCTATACAGTTGAGAGGGATGGCTGGCCAATCCAGGGCAGTCTGTCTGGCATCTTGAATTTCATATGTGGATTTGATATCAGCAGCACAGTCAGCAAACTCCACCTGAAGCTGAGAAGGTTTGAGAGTCAGTAAAACTGCCTAATTGGCATAATGAGAATTTCAGTTCAGGAGACTACCTACCATAAGACCATTAAAATTTTTGAGCCATCTATTTTACCATTTGAATATATCACATGTATAGCATACAGGTAACACGGTAAAAAGAAAAAAGGACCCTTTCCTGGGATAAATAATTTGATTAGCCACATCTCTCAAATTCAACTGTGGGTTTTCTTTTGAGCTGGAAATTGTTTATGAAAGCAAGCTGAAGACAGAAGCTAATTTCGTGTTCCTTGCTTTGGACTACAGGAATGAGGGTGACTTTAGGAATGGTATTCTGCTAACAGCAAGATATGTTTAGATGTTTCATAACTTAAATCTGGTTTTGGGTGGCAGAACTCTCCACAGTGATAGATGAAACACAGGAAACTAATCTTAAGACACCTCAGTATTAGAGGATATATGGATTAGCATATATCTAATATCGATAACAAAACTTCAGTTTCAATACAGACCTACCTCTGGTGGGTGTTTATCCCTTGCCATGAGAATCAAGATCTCTTCCCTCAGTTCACTGCGAAAAGTATGACCATATTCTTTACTATCTTGAAACAAAAAGGAATACAGGAGTGATCATTATCATGTAATACCAATACTCTTTTTGGCTGGCTTTTGTCCAATGTCAGCTGTCAACCTTATTTTTTGGTGGGTAAAAAATAAGTTGCTGAAATTATTTATTCCAGGTTTATCCACAATTCCAGAAAACTAGCAGGATGATTCAGAGTAAGAACAGTAAGAGTAGTGAAAGCCAATGCCAGTAAGTGGTTCCTAGTCAAGTATTAAACACTGTTCCATATGGTTACATGCTGTTTTAAAGTACTTGGAAGTTTTCAATGTGGTTATGATTGTTTTTTTGAAACAGGGTCTTGCTCTGTTGCTTGGGCTAGAGTGCAGTGGTGTAATCACAGCTCACTGCAACCTCAAACTCCTGGGACTCAGGTGATCCTCTTGTCTCAGCCTCCCTAGTAGCTAGGACTATAGGGCGTGCCACCATACCTGGCTTTTTGTAGAGATAGGGTCTTGCTATGGCCCAGGGTGGTCTCAAACTCCTGGTCTCAAGTAATCGTCCCAGCTCAGTCTCCCCAAGTGCTAGGATGGGGCGAGCCATGGTGCCCAGCCTTCAATGTTTTTTTAAACAGCCATTAGAGCAGTCTTGTGAAGTAGTAGGGCAGAACTATTGCCTCGGTTTCTCAGACATGGAAACTGAGGCAGATAAAAACTAACTTTATGATAATACCATAGTCACCTAGTGGAAGAGATACAGAATATCTGTTTCATTTTGCAGCCAATTTATACATGTAAGACAGACCCACACATGGCCATGATCATGACGGTTTTTCAGAAAGATAATCATCACTGACTATGCTTAGCAAAGTGATGCAACACTGGCATAGAGGAACAGTGCAGGCTTTGAGGTCTAAGACCTTAATTCAGATTTAGATTCTGCAATGCATGAATCTGGATTTATGACAGGCCCATCCTCAGCAAACTCTGACCCTGAACCATTGCCTGGACTCTGTGCCCTAGTCTGTTGCACAATGGAAGCAAAAAAGAGAAAAAGAAACAATCTAACCTTTCCAAATTTGGGGAATCATTTCTAGCCGATTGGCCACATCCAATGCTTGGAGAAGATCTATCAATGTTTGGGAGTGGGGAAAGAAGGCCTGATTAAGAGAAATACATTTTAAAGCATTAACCAGCAAAGATACCCACAAATTCATCTACAATGATACATGACAAGTAATGAACCATCTTACTGAAGGTATCAGGTCCTTATACCACTTCAAGGTGACATCAATTTGTTCCATTAGACAAATTAAAGTGAAGAACTTACAGCTGTCATGGAGAGAAAAAGTACAGTTAGTCTAAAATCTCTAGGTATAATAAGAGGAGAAATAATTAGTGAAATTGCAGCAGTGTTATATGTTACAAAGAAATTTAAAATATTTACAAACGATTCCAGTTTCATGGGCCAGTGCTCAAACCAGAAGTTGCTAACTTGTGTTCAAATTCCCAATTAACACCATTTTATCTCGCAACTGGTCAATTATGACTGCCTCCTCAGTACACTCCTAGGTCATGGTGAGCAGATACTGAATACCGTATTCATTTAAAAAACATTCAATGTGAACCAAAGATTTGGAAAGACAGAAAGCAATCCTCACACACCTATTAACAGACTACCTCCTTAAGTTCATATTTATATCTGCCTAAAAGCAAACCCATTAAGGGAATCTCTCTAGGTTCTAGTATTTTGATCTTTGAATATAAAAGCAAGGGACTGGGATGAAATCTTTAGGGACTCACCCTGCTATAACCATTTGAAAATATAAGAGGGGCTTAAAGGAAAAAGATATGTGCATTTTTAAAGTGTTACAAAGAAAAATATCTTAAAGGATACAAACTAGACTTCCAAATCTGGCAGTTTTACCACTGCTTTAATTTCTAAGTGCTCAATTAACCTGTTAACTATTAAATCATGGGCATGCTGCCTGAATCCAGACGTGAGACATGAAGGGCCACCAACAGCCTCCCACTAGTAGACTCTACTAATTAATGCGAAAGGATACATTTCCAACACACTTACTAATAGAAATTACGACGATGATCAGGTCGAATCAATTTCCAGTTGTCTCCAGTATTTAAAAGGCCATGTACTTGGTAAGCAAGGTCTAGATCTCTGAGAGATGAGCACTGAAAATTTGCAAGCATTAAGTATCACAGTGATATCCTTATCAGCCAAACAGCTGTTCATTACATAAAGAAAAGACATAAAGTTCCTTGTGAAAATGCTGACTTAATTTACTACTGGTTGACAGCAAATAAGTTATAAGAAATTGGTGGTGGGGGGCAACAAACACCAGGTTTTCTGAAATTTTTAACGAAATGATTTTGATTTAGCAATTGTACCTTTTGAAAGTAATTGTACAAAAACACCTGGTCAAGTGCACAACAGACACACACAATGCTCAGTCTACCACCACTATACTAGCAAAAACTCCATAAAGTAACTAAAAACCACTCACAGAAGAGTTAAGTTATAGTTTCTTCCTCCTGTGAAATACTGGTTGCTATCAACAAATAAAACACCATGGAAGTGTGTCTGGGTATACACACATTTGAGAAGCCAGAGAAAAAAACCTGGGTGTAGGATGGACTTTTTCACCTTAAAATTGCTTGAAATTTTTCCTACAATGAGCATAAAACAAAAAACTGAAATAAAAACCACTATTAATTTTAAAAATTTCTAATGTGAAACACTCCAAAAGCTTATTTCAACAGAGGCATGAAAAAAGGCAACATATACAGTAAACACAGGGCAGGAATGTTATATGATTAAAAAGTATAGATTTTAGGGAAAGATGAAAAACATGTCTTCTGTTCAAAGACATGAACAGAACACTAAGAAGTAGTGAAAGAATGAGGGAGAACTCTCCAATTAGAGATGAATTTAGGAAATGGATAGTAAGCTTCTTCTAAAAACGGAAAACGAAGTTAAGTAAGAGATGGTACTTACAACTTTCATGGCTGACTGAAAAAACAAATCTGAAAATCAAAGTTCACAAGACTTTTGGTTACTATGGATAAAATATATTTTCTAGTCAGTAACATTAATAAAAATCTTTCCAACAAAACTGCTAAGGTGTAAGATAAAGCTAAAGGAATTAACATTCAACAGAGGAAGTATACACCAATGTGAAAGACATTTTGGCTTTCTCAGAATGATCACCCCAAATATTACTAAGCTAAAAGGAAACCCTGCCCTCATCACAAGGTCTCTAAATAACTGGTACTCAGGGAAACCAGCTGTCTTTAGAGGAGGAAAACACAAACAATTTCTGAACATACCATCATCCAAGTCCTTTGGAGAAAATTGCTTTCCCATTAATTCATTCATTATATCATAGATGATCAGGGATGATCCTTTTGAAAGGTTTTCTACAGAACAAGAAAGTATATGTGTTTTATCATGAATCTACTTACTTCCTGTACTACCACCAAACTTGCAGCACGTAGTACAAAGGGACACATTTCTCCTCCTTCCATCTCCAGCCTAAGGCCTGGCATAGAGCTAGGCAGTGGGCCAATGTTTGCCAAAGGAATCACTTGCACCCTGCAGAATGCAATTCTCTGTTACATCTGTGACAATCATAGGTCTCTGAGCAGGTGCTCAGTCTCCTCCTTCTTAATTTCTTCACAAGCCTGACTCTCACTGGAGTGGGAGGCAGACACCAACACACACACCCCCTCCTTCACCAAATCATCATACTTAGAGAAAAAAACATGTTTTCTGCTAGTAATCACTTGTGTTCCTTTAAGTGTAATCAGAATGAGAAGGCCAAGAGAAAGGAAACTAGAGAATTGATGGGAGCAATTCTTAAAAACCACATGAGCTGAACACTAATAGGTCAGAAAATCCACCTACATTATTCCTAGTCAAATACTTATCTATACTCCCTATCCGACCTTTTGTACATGTAAGTGATAACATAGTCATAATGATAGCACAGATTTATTTTTACAATTTCCTAAAGCATGTTTTCATTTGCTAACCTTCCTAATGATTTTATTAGTTATATAATATTCTAGTTTATATGTGTTATTTCTATGTTATTTTAAGTTCTCCCCATAGGTAAATTCCTAGAAATTATTATGGCAGACAGCTTATTTATATACGTAAGACAAACCCAGACTCCTCCCCCCACCCCAGTCCACATGGTCATAGCTACTACTTAGGAAATACAAGTACCTTTGACTTTGGTTGGCACCGAACCAAAGTGATACATGATAGTATGAAGAAAGGAACAGAATTTGAGGTCAAATATACTAGTTTCACCACAAACTCATAAAGTTTTAAAGGATCTAGTTATCATGGAAACTGCTTATCGGTTTCCAAGATAAAATCAGTCACCTGTTTGTTTTTTTTCACTAAAAAGATAATTAAAAACAAAACAAAACAAAACAACTTGTCTATATAGGTAGATTCTGCAAAATTAGCCCTTCAGAGAATCAAGTTTCTATCCACAGTTCTTACAGTCTATCACAAGAAGGAATGAAGAGAACTGTCATTTCTGAACCCGAGGGTACTTTCTTAGGCTGGGGCAAATAGGTAATAATCAACAGATTCTGAGTGCCTTCCAAGCATGGTACCAGTCATCACTGTTGTGTTATTCATTTAATCACCACACCTTGAAGGGATTACTCAGGTAGGTATCCAATACCTTTGACCCAGCTGGTAAATAAATGTATGGTCAAGCTGAAAATTCAGCTCAGGTGTGCCTTGTTCCAATGTCCATTCTACAATGTCAGTTGGGTGACGAATGGAGCCTCAAAGTCCTCCCAAAAGGCTTCAAAATTAGTTCAACGTTCCTCTGGAGTGGTACTGACCACTAAATTTCTGAGAAGATGGAAATGTCCTATATTTGGATCATTCAGTACAGGAGCCACTAGCCACATGTGGTTACTAAGCACCAATGCCAAAAAAAGAAATTTTTATTTTACTTAATTTTTTTTAGAGACAGTCTCATTCTATCACACAGACTAGTGTGCAGTGGTGCAATCATAGTTCACTGTAACCTCAAACTCCTGGCTCAAGCCATTCTCCCACCTTGGCCTCCCAAAGTGCTGGGATTATAGGCATGAGCCGTGCCTGGCCTATTTTACTTAATTTCATTAGCCACTTATGGCTAATGGCTACTGCACTGGACAGCACAGCTCTGGAGAACAAAAGGAACTTCAAAGTAAAATATCTTCTGTCCATTCCTATTTGTACACCAAAATTGCCAGTACATTTTATAACCTCCTCCTCTCCAGCTCAAGTTTTATATCAAAAACAAGACTACTACTCTCAAATATAGCTTTTTGCTCAGGCTGTATATGTTAATTTATGAATTCTCTTTTTTAAAATCATATGCAGAGAAGGTAACTTGCAACAAGTAATCACATAAATTCAAGGAAGTGGTCAATTTTCTACATAAATTAATACAATTTAAGGCCATACATACCATGTGGATAAAACAGCTGAATAATGTGGTGGTATGTTGCAAGCGAGGGTTCTCAAATTAGCAGGTAGATGGAAAAAATAAGAAATAAAGTAAAGGGAGGGGCAAAAAAAAAAGAAATAAAGTAAAAACTCAGCAATCCAAAATACAGTTTAGTGAGGCACACTGAATTAAAAATCTACTAATGTTACTTAAGCAAAAGATGCATTTCTATTCCTTTGAATAAAACATTTTTTAGCTCATCTAATTAAAGGTGAAAAATTATCATAAAGATTATATCACTTTCAGAAAGTCCAAATACTTATTGCCAATAAGATTCTTCATTGAGAAGAGTAAAGCATATTGAAGTGAACTGACTTCCAAAGCAACCATCTAGTTTCAATGAAAAATATACAACAGTTCACTTCCTCTCTTTTTGTTTGAGACAGTCTCCCTCTGTTCTCAGGGCAAGAGTGTAGCAGTGTCATCATAGCTCACTGCAACCCTCAAACTCCTGGGCTCAAGGGATCTTCCTGCCTCAGCCTCCCAAGCAGCTGGGGGGCTACAGGAGAGCACCACCATGCCCAGCTAATTTTTCTACTTTTTTTTGTAGTGATGGGCTAAAAATACACAACATACATACAAGTGCACACACTTGGGTTCAAATACCTAATAAAGCTAGAAAAGTGTCAAGGACTTTAAAACTAAGTAACTCAAAGTGATCAATTCTCATAACAAAAGACCCATTAAAATGTACCTAAAATACTAAAAGAACACTCTAATTTTCTGTAATGAACATGAAGATGATAAAGGCACTCCACAATTAAGTTGATGTAATTAAGTCTGCCAAATGTCGAAAGGAAATTCCTAACACATGTAAACAGCAAAAGAATTTACACGTCTCATCTGCTTATGTGGCCCTGAAGTGTCTGGTCAGAAGGGTCTTCAGTGAGGACTCCAAGATGCACCCTCACCTATTCCGATGGCTTTCATTTCACGTAAAGTCCGTAAGGCTGGCACTCTCGCAAGTACGTAAAATTTTCGGAGACATTTCAGAATGGTATTAAAAGTCTGTAGATTTGGTTTTACCTTCTGTGCAACCATTTGTTTCAGTAGCTCCTAGTTAAATCAAGAGCAAGCAGTATTTTTTATGCCTGGATAGATAATTTGCCCAACAATCTATATTTCATACAAAAAGATAATTTAGCTTTCTTGCTATGTCTAAAGCAGGTTAATAACTATATCCTTATTTTAAGAATTACTTATTAATCAGGACCAGTTATTCTGCCTTTAGAGAAGCCCCTAATTCAATCATCCACCCGACTTCACGAAGGTGTCCAACTTTCTTCAGTCCTCTACCTATGAGAGTTTTCCAAGAAAAGACTCAAGCGAAACATTAGATCAGGATATAAAACATGTTTCTATTCCTAAGTTACTAGACAAGAGTCCATCCAGCAATTTCAATTTTTTGAACTTCATAAGAACTTCACAATAAATATGTGTGACTTTTGTAACAGAAAAACTATTATGAGAAATACATGAATAAAGTGGCCCAAGTCTTCCAGAATTCTACCTATTATGTTCTGGGTCAAGTAACTTTTTCTTCTCAGGTGTCAGACACAGCTACCTAACCTACAGGGCTGCTGAAAGGGTGGTTAACAGGTAATTGCTATGCAGTGACTGTCATATAGATAGATACTCAATGAATGCTGTCTTCCTCCACCCCCACTGTATTTCTGGTAAAGAATATTTAAGGCCTATTAAAAGATAAACTGAGAGTTTCTCCTTACCAGTGTACTATTCCATTTTTCATCAAAATTCTCATCTATCCCCAATATTGTTGCTTCAATTAATGCATTGAATGTGTATACATCAGCTGTAAAAGAGTAAAATAACAAAATTTAAGGGTGAAGATTAACCCCTAAATGGCTGAGTTTAAGGCAACGTGGTCATTGCTGTATGTCTCTTGGCTAATCACCACATTCTATAAAACTGTAAAACAACTCTCCTGTCTGAATCTTTCCTCCTACTTTAATCACCAACATCACAGGAAAAGGTAAAATGTAGGCCAATGATTGAGGAAAGATCCAAAAATTTTACAAATTATTCAGAGAAAGAAAGAAAAGGAAAGAGGGATGGAGGGGAGTTCTCAAAACAAACTCACCATGGAGTCTATTGTTTAATAATTCAGTGTACAAGTTTAGCGCCTGCTCATAAGCTCGGTGCTAGAAAAGGAAAAATTAAGCATCATCAAATTCATTCAAGTATTTGCACATCTACTACTGTTCTAGGGTTTGGAAATAGAGCAGTAAATAAAATAGACCAGGCCCTTTTCTTGAGAAGCTTATACTCTAGTGCAGTGGTTTTCTACTAAGGGGACATTGGGTAATATTTTTAGTTGTCACACTGAGGGTGGGGGAGAGTATACTATTCATGTCCAATAGATAGAGGCCAGGGAACTCCTAAAGATCCTCCAATACAGAGGACAACCCCCTACAACAAATTATCTGACCCAAAATGTTAGCAGTTCTGAGGCTGAAAAACCCTGACTTAGTGGAAATTGAAGATAAAAATAAGTAAAACAAAGGTACCTTCACCATTCCTCGGATCATCGTGCAGTAGGAATGTGCATTTTTCTCTGGCATCAGAGCAAAGATTCTCTCAGCATTGTTTTTTGCTCTAGACACAAGAGAGCAAACCTGAGTCAGGGAAACAGGAAAAAGCAATAATAGCTACCACAATCACTAACACCACATAATGTTCCAGACAATGTGCTAAGCACTTTATGTATATCTCAAACAATTCTTACTATCCAGAAAGGGAGATATGGTTATCATTATTTTGAAAATGGGAAAAAAAATTGAGTTTCAAAGACCAGGGCTTTGCAGTTATATGACAGAATTGAAAAGGAAACATTTATGCACAAGTAACAAATACCCACGGTATTAAAACAAAAAGCAAACTGTAGGGCAGGGAGGTAACTCATGCCTGTTATCATAGCACTTTGGGATGTTGAGGCAGGAGGATCACTTGAACCCAGGAGTTCAAGACCAGCCTGGGCAATTGTAAGACTCTGTCTCTCCAAAAAATGTAAATACTATCTGGGTGTGGTGACATGCGCCCAGTAGTGCCAGCTACTCAGGAGGCTGAGGTAGGAAGATGGCTTCAGCCCAGGAGTTTGAGGTTGCACTGAGCTATGATGACACCACTGCATTATCTAGTAGCCCAGGGAACAGACTGAAACCCTGTCTCAAAAAACAAAAACTAATCATTTGACAGAATACATAGTAAGTTTCTCTACCCTTCTTAAATCCCCAGATGCAACTCTCCAGGCAACCACCAACAATTGGTTTCTTTCAAATTCTCTGCCATATTCTAGTACTGCGGTTCCCAACCCCTGGGCTGTGGCCTGGTACTGGTCTGAGGCCTATTAGGAAAATGGGGCTGCGTATCACTGCCTGAGCTCCACTGCTGTTCTGGCATACGTACATTTACTACTTCTCCCTTTTCTAAAGAAAATTAAATGGTGTCATGTTATACAAACTAGCCTGTACCTCGATTCTCCCCTTAACAATATGCTGTGGAAATCAGACAGAATCAGGATTTGAACCAAGATCACACTCTGAAGTCCATGATCTTAAATACTATGAAAAATTACTAAAATCTATCCCAAGATATTTAATCTTTCATTTTATTAAACTCATCACTTCTAAAACAATTTTAGGTATTAATGGTAGCTTTCCATCCCTAGTCAGTCATGTGAAATATCTTTCTTTTAGACACTCAGATAATTTAAATTTCCTAATATAGTTAAAATGTTATTCATCTTTTATTGAGAACTGCTGAATATTTCTGCCTGTTGGTCAGTAGTCTTAATTTAGTACTACACTCTAGTGTATGTTTAACAATCAAAAATAGCAAATCTTTCAGAATTAGCAGTGTATATTCCAAAGCAGCACACTGCTGATGAAACTACCAAAGGAACGATACCATGTCAAGGTTGTGCTCAGTTAACTGGGAAGAAAAGAAAATTAAGCACCAACTTCTAAATATAACAGATTCTTGTGCTGTTGGCTGGAGTTTAAGACCTTCTGATCAAAGGTCTAAATGCATAAATATAAATTGTGAAACTTATAATGTACAATAAAAGCAGACTATTTTAGAACACCATAGGATTATATCTTCTTCAGGGAGTGATGGGGCATATTCCATGTACCACAAAAAAACTGTAATACAAGCTTCTAATTAATGTGTAATATACCTCCATGTAACTCCAAACTGATAACCAGCTTTCTTCCTAAATTTCTTGTTACTTTCCTCTTCCTGGAATAAATCATCATGAAGAGAAATAAAAGTTAAGACAATGGAATGCATTCTCCCAGTTAGACTACTCCAAATCAGAGAGGTAAGGGGAACTCAGAAAAAAATAAAGAAAATATACATCCATCAAAAGACAAAGAGGAAGCCCAGTAAATACTTACACATTTATATTTAATTTAAGTATACACCAGTGAAGTCACAGATGAAAAGCAAAGTTGGCTCTTAAAGCAATAGTGACAACCTAGAGGTGAGATGAAGCCAGTGCCCTGTAAAGCCTGGCCCACAGATATAAACTGGAAAACCAAACACAGCTTGCTTCTTCAAAGCCTACACCTGGCCTGATCCAAAAAGAAATACTGTTCATTATTAGGGTGGAAGCAAGAGAAGATAACCTACAGCTAATGTCTAACACTGATTGGAACAAACCACAACTTTCTAAACGACTTAAGTCTTGTCCTTTAATTATAAACCAAGCTGCTGTAGAGAGAGACAAGGTTGGTTGGCACTGCAGAGGTCAGTGTTGGCTCCACAGCCTACTGCCTCAAGAACTGGGGCTGGAGAGGCTGAGGGTCAGCCAGACCAGGGCTTCAGAAGATGCTCTGGAAAACAAGGTGTGACTGCAAACCACTCCCTGTGCACTTTAATTAAAAGACTTAAGGTTTCCTATACATAAAAAATCCAAATTTAGTGGAGAAAAATTAGAAAAGATAGAAAGAAAAACCACCCATAATAATCCCATTACCTAGAGATAAACACTTTTAAAATGTTATTTTCTTACGCATATGAAAACACATTTTTACAACAAAAAATATTTATCAATGTATAATCTTTTCCCCACTTATATATGCTGAATCTTTGCACACCCAAATACATCTACACTAATGCACTCAATAGCTACAAGACACTCTTTTACCATAATTTGATCATCTACTATTGAAAATCTAGACTGTTTTCAATATTTTTGCCATTTATAAGTGTAAATACTTCTTTCTGTTTCTATTCATCTGATGCAAAGGATTCCTTGGGACCTTACTTCAAGAAGTAAACTCTACAGTTGAGAGAGAGGCTATGACTCAACCTATAGGTGATTCCTGGCACAACACTTTTCTGTTCCCCCAGCCTAGCATGCTCCCTCCTCTCTGCTTACGTATGTATGAATTTTTGATGGGGCCCAGGCAATGGAGTCGTTCCCTGGCCATTACAAATCATGTTGTCACTGTAAGTGACAGAGAGGCAGCCTCAAACATTTCTAATCAAAGCATTTCCTGAATAAGAGGTAGGTGAAGACAAGATATTTCCTAAAAGAAACTAGGGTTAATTTAATTATTAAAAATCTTTCTCTTGGCCAGGTATGGTGGCTCACGCCTGTAAACCTAGCACTCTGGGAGGCCGAGGTGGGAGGATGGCTCAAGGTCAGGAGTTCAAGACCAGCCTGAGCAAGAGTGAGACCCCATCTCTACTAAAAACAGAAAGAAATTGCTGGACAACTAAAAATATATATAAAAACTTAACCAGGCATGGTGGCACATGCCAGCAGTCCCAGCTACTTGGGAGGCTGAGGCAGAAGGATTGCTTGATCCCAGGAGTTTGAAGTTGTTGTGAGCTAGGGTGACACCACAGCACTCAAGCCAGGGCAACAGAGCAAGACTCTGTTTCAAAAAAAAATCTTTCTCTTGCTTCTGCACCAAATTTTTATCAAGGCTATCATACCACACTACATCTCAGTACAAATCTCTTACTACTGCCTTAACACATGGCACAAGAACCCATCTTATTTTCAAAGTATTACTTCTAAAAGAAACTTAAACAAACAAACAAACAAAAAAACAATGCCAAAAGTAGTTACCAATTCTTCTGACTGTTCAGTCTGCTGAAACTGATAATTAGTTGAGGGCTCTTGGTCACCAAAGTAACACAATAAATCCAAGAGATTATTCATTGTTTCAAGAGACACAGTGGTTCCTGTGGGTGAGTGAAAGGAGAAAAGAAACCTTGAAACACTCAAGAACTAAAGCCTGTTAGAGTAAAATCCTTTGCTTTTTCTATTATCTGTGGCTTTGATGATTACATACTTAGTATCATCTACCACTTTTTCAATTGAGGAATATGTACTCAACATCAACATAGAACACCTGGAATGATGCACACAGGGACACAATCCCTATTAACTGTGCGGTTTGACACAGAAGATTAAAATACAAGATGAAGTCTGACCCTGTGAACACTTAATTTATGTGATCATATCCTCAGAGAAACTATCTCATGGTTTTTAATTATCACCGTCAAACTGAACTCTCTGTAAAATATCCCCACTTAGTTCCCTTGGCCCAGGTCCATTTGGACAAACGTAAGTAGAATGATTTCATTTGGATCCAGACCTTCACTAAAATCTTGCCTAAAAATATTAGCATAATTGCCTAACTATAGTAGCCTTTTAAAAATTGTCTTACAAAACATTATGTTCTCATTTTGATACTCATTAAAAAGGGGGAAAAAAGAGCACAGGAAGGAGAAAAAGTATGAGATATAATCTATTTTAAAAGAAAAATAACTATATCTTTCTAAATAATGCACACTGATAAATAAAAATGCCCATCAGGAAATTTAAAAGCCCAGAAACGAAGCACAGCAGAGCGAAGAGGGTACAGGCTACGGAATACAACTCAACTGGGTCATACTGTCTCAGAGTCTCGGAGTTGTGAGACCCTGGAAAAATTACCTAATAGTGTCCTTTATAAGATTACTATAAAACATGCCAACTTATAAAGTATTATAGAGTTAAACTGAGTATGTGAAATACCTTAGCAGAGTGTTTGGCGATTGCTAGTGGCTTTACGATGAAACTGTCTATGATCCCTTCCCTTGGTGTGTTAGCTCACTGTTAATGAGCTAACACTGGTTCTGACACCTGTCCTTATTGAATGCACATACCTACACCACAAAGTGGGTAAAACTAGAAAAAGACAAGCTTTAGAACTTAGAACTTGAATGCAGACTCATACCAGATGCTGATTATATTCAAGAAGCAGAGAGGATGGCCGGGCGCGGTGGCTCACGCCTGTAATCCTAGCTCTCTGGGAGGCCGAGGCGGGCGGATTGCTCGAGGTCAGGAGTTCGAAACCAGCCTGAGCAAGAGCGAGACCCCGTCTCTACTATAAATAGAAAGAAATTAATTGGCCAACTAATATATATATATACAAAAAAAAAAAATTAGCCGGGCATGGTGTCGAATGCCTGTAGTCCCAGCTACTTGGGAGGCTGAGGCAGGAGGATTGCTTGAGCCAGGAGTTTGAGGTTGCTGTGAGCTAGGCTGATGCCACGGCACCCACTCTAGCCTGGGCAACAAAGCGAGACTCTGTCTCAAAAAAAAAAAAAAAAAAAAAAAAAAAAAAAAAAAAAAAAAAGAAGCAGAGGGGAGAGCTTCACTAAATTAAAATCTGCTACCATTACCCATTTGTCCATCTGATGTTATACTAGGGTCCATACCAAAATTCTCAAACATAGCTTTCTGCAAATGTTTGTATTCAAGTGTATACTGAGTAATTCAGTCCAGTTTCCATCTCTTCCATGTTTAGCTGATTTTTATCTTAAATCACCAAACGGCACTCTAGATTCCTAAAAACTTAAACAATGCCAGCTGCCTTTGATGTTGCTGCATATACATTCTCATGATAGCTTATCAGCTGTTCTTTCTAGATGTGTATACCTGGAGGTTCATCACCTTCAATTCAGAGGGCCACAGGATTTTTCAGCTAGAAGCTCTGAGGTATTAGGTAACTTTCTAAAGGCTAATGGACAATTAGTGTCAGAGCTGGCACTAGTATCAAAGCCCCTGATCCCAATTTAGTGCTCTTTCCTTTTTAAAATTTCTTTCTTATCTGTTGTGGCCCTGCCTTCCAAACATAAAGAGTACAGGAAATCTGAATACGTTATGTACACATCTAACGTTAAAAAGGGAAGGTAAGGAAGAATGGCTATATAATTTCTCTGCCAGTGGTACAGCACAATAAACTAAAAGCTGCAATTCTATCTCATCTATTATTTTAAAGTGAAGCTAAAGTAGAACATGAAATACTATCAAACTATTGAAAATATAAATAACACAGCCATCACACAGAGTAAGCATAGTAGTACTTGTAAGTTTTACTCAAAACTTTCTGGATTACGTAACTGTGGCTCACTTCAAGGTTATGTCCCTAGAGCAGCTTTAATCGAACTTAGTCACCTGCTTGCAAAAGCTGATCAAACATGTCCACGGAGGCTTTGACTTTTTTGAGCTTGATTCGCTCCTTTAGGGCAGCTTCACTCACTTCTTCAATCTGAGGTTCAAAGTACTCAGGCATTAAACACTAGGAAAACAAGATGGTTAAAGTTACTATAAGCAGGTGAAGGGATGACTGAGCGGGACAAAATTTTTATCACCAACACATCAAAATAAAACTTCATTGTTCTAATTCATGCTCTTGTACCAGAAACTGTTTATCATTTTAACATGACTGTCTTTGTAGGAAATCTAACTAAAAATACGAAGAAACAACAAAAAAATTTCCCCAGTCTTTGAAACAAGAAGATTATTTGACTATCTCCTACCTTGATAAGAATATAAAAGCACCCGACATAAATATTTAACCCATATCTGAACATCCCTACTTCCAACTAAATTTCCCAACTTCAAGCTGAACTTATTATTTTTTCCCCTTCTAAAACCATTCTTCCTCCTTTATACAATCTTGGCAAAAGGTGTCAGAGGGCACCCAGTTTCTAAAAGGAGAAATACTTCATCCTTAACGCTGCTTTTCCTCTAAACATCTAATACTACTCAAGGTATTTTACCTCCTTCACTAATTCATTCAAATACTTTTTGAACGCCTACTACTTTACACCAGGCACCTAAGCTCGGCACAGAGGATACAGAGATGACAGGCATTCTCTACACTAGGGGTGCTCACAATCTAATGGAGAAAGCAGATAAGGAAATCATTATAAGACAGTGTGAACAGTGCTGCCCACTGGATACTGGGGACTCTTGGACGGCTTCAAGCAGAGCAACCTTGGAGCTATGCACAGAAAAGTAACTGTTAGTCAAAAACATAAAGGGGAAAGCGTGGGCTAATAAATGATTATTCCATCACTACCACTGTCTTAGTTTAGGATTTTAGTTTTTTTTTTTTTTTTTAATGTATACAACAGAGCTGGCTTTCTAACCCATAAGTAGGAGATGCAACATGAGAATAAGAAGGGTGTATTTGGGTGTGAGTTTTCAGAAGAAGGGAGATAGGATGGTAAGGGAATAGTTTTAGACATGGTGAGTATGAGGTTAGTATTTCCACTAATAAACTCAGGAGGGTAGAGGCACATCTGTTTTGCTCACCACTGTACTAACAGCACTAAGCACAATGCCTACCAGAAAGCAGGCACTGCATATGTGCTCACTGCATGACTACAGAACAAAGAAGTAGTTGGAAATACAGCTGGGTGTTCAAAGTAGAGGGATCTAAGTTAGATATACAAGAATGCCAAATGGAGTATAAGGGTCATTGAAATAAGAATATAAACAATAAAAAGAGAAAATGAACATGGAAACCTAAGAAAGATATCAATGCTTAAGTGAATAGAAAGCTAGTGAAGGAAACTAAAAAGGAATAGTCAGAGATAAAGATCCAACAACATGGTGTCCCAAAAAGTAAATATGGAAAACATAAACAGAAGGGCAAAGACAGTCAAAAGGCATTGTAATAGGTTAGTGTAAGCAAAGACCACTCCACACTTTGAAAGGCTGTTCATCCAAATATTGAGGGTTCAAAAGGCTACTTAAATATTAGCCATGAAAGGCGGATTTAATTTACATGTATATGGTATTAAGTAAAACAAATCCAACTACCTCTCCTTACCGGTATATGAGGTTCAGCTACATCCTTCTGAAAATATTTGGGATGTGAATTAATAATAAACTTCGCTGCATTCTCCCCAGACTTCTTTGCCAATAAAAATGAACGCTACATAAAGAAAAAGAATTAGATACAAATTGGTATTTACATGTAATTTAGACTCAAGTAATACCCTCAGCAAGAATTATTATTCTCCCCTCACAAAAAAGAATGCAACAATACACAAAATCCCAATTAGAAATTAAATTACAGGCTGGGCACGGTGGCTCAGGCCTATAATCCTATCATTTTGGGAGGCTCAGGTCAGAGGACTGATCACTCGAGGCCAGGAGTTCAAGACCAGCCTGGGCAACAGCAAGATCCTGTCTCCACAACAAATATTAATACAAAAATTATCCAGGTGTAGAGGCACATGCCTGTAGTCCCAGCTACCTAGGAGGTTGAGGCAGGAGCTCTGCCCAGGAGTTTGAGGTTGCTGTGGACTATGATGACACCTCTAGCTCTAGCCTGGGAAACAGAGCAAGACCCTGTCTCAAAAAGAAAAAAAAGGAAATTAAATTACAGTATATCCTACCTTTTCTACTCAGTAACATAATTTTAGGTCATGTCTTATGTATACCTTTAAGTATATAAAAAATAACATATTTAAACTGAGTGGGTCACTCCATTGTAAAAACAAAACAAAACAAAACAAAACAAAACAAAAAGCTGTATTAAACATGAAACCCCTCTCCTTCCTCATAGACAATACACATAGATCTTTTTGATAAAAGTAGTAAAGGATTCACAAAGCCTATCAATTTATCCATCAATGTCTATAAATTTTTAAAAGGTTTTTACAACTATATTACACAGGTACCCCGTACACTAACCAGCAAGATAAAAAATAATACTAGAAAAGTTACATGAAAATACTCACAGATTCCAGAAAGGATGCTGGTATAAGGTAAGGATCATCTTGAAACGCGTAAGGTACAGCTGTGGTGTCCTGTGGAAAACACACAGAAATCTTTTCAGCTAGATTTTTATTAAGAGGACCTTCTGAGTTTGGGTGATAACCAAAATTCTATAAAACAAGCTTCTATTATGTATGTAACATACACGCATAAATATGTATTTATGGTGTACACATATATACTTATATATGTATATATAAAAAGAGAGAGACATTAGCCGGGCATGGTGGTACATGCCTGTAATCCCAGCTACTCAGGAGGCTGAGGCAGAAGGATCGCTTGAGCCCAGGAATTTGAGGTTGCTGTGAGCTAGGCTGATGCCACGGCACTCTAGCCCAGGCAACAGAGTGAGATTCTGTCTCAAAAAAAAAAAAAAAAAAAAAAAAAGAGTAGTAGGGATAATAAAATAGCTGTCACATACTGAGCATTTCCTTTGTGCCAAATACAGCCCTACACCTCTAATGTATACTTAACACTTAATTCTCACCACAACCTTGAGGTTTGGTGCTACAATTATCCCCCATTTTAGAGATCAGGAAACAGAAGCATCAAAAGATACCCAAGATCATAAAGCTAGTTGTTCAGCTATTAAAACACTGACTCCAGGATTCACATTCTTAATCACTGCATTACTCTAGCATGACATTAGTTCTCAAAGTTGGCATTTAGATCATCTGCTACAGTTACCACATCCAAACCATGCCCCAGGAATATGCATTTCAACAAGCTCTTTCAGTGATTAGAGATTGCATCACTGGTATGGTAAAAATAAAGCCACTGTATTTGGAGACGTAAGACATGGAACTAAGTTGTTTTAACACCCTAACCAGCCCTGAGCTAGTCACTTTGAAATCCTTACATTCCTCATTTGTCAAAATGAAGGGATTGGATTAGATAATTTTAAAGGGAATTTCTAGATCCACAACAGTTTGATTCTGAATATTAAAGAGGTATGAACATTAAATGTGTTATCAGCCAAATTAAAAACTTAAAAAAATCCTACTTACCCTGTTTACTGTGGATGCAAGTGCCTGAAGAACAGCCACTTTATCCCTAAGAATAAGAATGACAAGTTAACCTTCATCAGAGCTCTTCATAGTCACAAAGTAAACAAATGATTTTACTCAGTGCATTAGCCAATAACAAAACTTCAGGTTTCATCTAGAGTCGGTTCTTATGTCTCAAAGTCATTAGAGTAAGTTAAAAAATGAGAAAACTGTCTAGTTCTTTTGCCTATAGGTAGTACATGTTCCTCTCTTTGCTTTGTCTGCCCTTTCTGATCTGGTCCCTAGGCCAGAAACACCATCACCTAAGGCTAGTGATTGCCATCCTCACCTCACACCACTATCTTGCTCACTTCTCATATCCACTTTTCTAAGGATTCTTACTACAGCTTTCTGGACTACTCTTGCCTTTACTTTCTAAAATTGGTGGCTCTTAATCCAGTTATATGAGAATAAATGAAAGGCTACACTCTGGACCTGGTGCATCAGAGCTTCTAAGATCCACAGGGGACTGTTCACATGCATCCTTACTGAACTTCCAGATGATTCTGATGCAGTCCTCTGGTTTAAACCTCTCAACCATATATAAATTTATGATAAGTATTGCAGGCCAGTTTTACACTGCACCTTTGGATAGAGACCTTCACTGAACTACTAGAAAATGTTTCACTGGAAATAATGGCAAACAAGAAAATTCAGTTTCAAATGTGTTTTTACTCCCACATTAGATTTAATGTGTTTCATTTCCAGTAGGGAATTACAGTAAATTTAATAAACCAAGAGTGTTTTTCTCAACTAAGTATAACATAAGAACATAAGTCATCTAAGACAAAAGAACATACAAAACACGTATATTATATCAAAACTGATTTATTCCCTGAGGTATAATATCCATTGGATTTTTCAAACCATTGTTAAGATACATTGAATTTTAAGTCACACTGAATTTCAGCATGTGTGATAAACATTCTCTCATCTCTTGGTATTCCCTAACCAGATCTTATATTAGCATATTTAAGCCTCGGCAAGTTAACAAATCTTACTAACATATTTGACAAACACCAGTGAAAAATTTATGACATTCGGATTACTCACTAGCTCCTTTTTTAAAAAGGGTTATTTTAAAAAGTAATCACAACAAATATATTATCTCTAAAAAATAAATCAGAACATTATAGGTTAAGCTAAAAGTGTCTGGTGTCATCTTGTGATCCCACCCACCATGAGTATGACATTTATATTTTCAGAACTTTTTAAGGTACTTTTACACACATCTTTCTCTAAAAAATGTGTGTAACACATACGAGGGCTGTCTGGAAAGTATCCAGCCATTGTCAATAATATTTTTCATGTTACATGGCTGGATACTTTCCGGATAGCCCTCATATACTGTCATTCTGCCTGATATGTTTACATAAGTTTGACTGTACTATCCGTGTCATTACATATAGAGCTAATTAATTCCTTTAAATGTTAACTTATGTGTGATAACCATTTTTTATCATCCATTCACTTCTGAATGGGCATTTAGGCTATTTCGGCTTGTTACTATTCCCAAGTTATAAAGAACATTCTCATCCATGTCTCTTTGGTATATATGCAAGTGTTCCTTCAAAGTGGCTAGCCAGCGAGGCATGTATATTTTAAATTTTGATTCTGCCAAATTTCCCTACAAAGAGTTAATCCAATTTACTGCCCTATCAACATATGTATTCCAGCACCTATCTCTCCACCTCATAGGCTTTAATTTGCATTTAACCCATGCATTGATCATAACTGGGCTCCATGCCTTCTCCAAAATAATTACACAGTTCACATTAAAGCATTTTTCTTTAAAGCCTTTTTAAATGAACCCATGTTTTCAGGTCATACTGAGAATTCTAAGACCTACCTTTTTTTTCTTATTGAGACAGCATCTCTCTTGTTGGAGCCAGAGTGCTGTGGCATCACCCTAGCTCACAGCAACCTCAAACTCCTGGGCTCAAGGGATCCTTCTGTCTCAGCCTCCGTGTAGCTGGGACTACAGGCATGAGCACCATGCCCAGCTAATTTTTTCTATATATTTTTAATTAGCCAATTAATTTCTTCCTATTTTTAGTAGAGACGGGGTCTCACTCTTACTTAGGCTGGTTTCGAACTCCTGACCTTGAGCGATCCACCCACCTCAGCCTCCCAGAGTGCTAGGATTATAGGCGTGAGCCACCACGCCCAGCCTTGAGGGACCTTTAAATTACAATATATTACAACAAGCACTTTTTAAAGTTTTTGTTCTTAATATATTCAACAAATACTGAATAAATGAGATAAGGCAATTTGTTCAAGGATCTATCCAGTGAATAAAAAAGCTAAATTTTGCAATCCACATTAATATTACCCTAACTCACTAGGGATCATAAAGAAAATGATTTTATCTGGTCTCCCAACCATGTGAGAGAGAACTTCCTTTAAGAAATTATTCTAATGATGATATTCATGTTTAACTAATATTATGTTAACATACAGTTCAGAAAGTCTTTTTTTTTTTTTTGAGACAGAGTCTTGCTTTGTTGCCCAGGATAGAGTGAGTGCCATGGCATCAGCCTCAGCCTAGCTCACAGCAACCTCAAACTCCTGGGCTCAAGCAATCCTGCTGCCTCAGCCTCCCGAGTAGCTGGGACTACAGGCATGTGCCACCATGCCCAGCTAATTTTTTCTATATACATTAGTTGGTCAATTAATTTCTTTCTATTTATAGTAGACACGGGGGTCTTGCTCTTGCTCAGGCTGGTTTCGAACTCCTGACCTCAAGCAATCTGCCCGCCTTGGCCTCCCAGAGTGCTAGGATTACAGACGTGAGCCACTGCGCTGGCCCAGAAAGTCTTTTAACTGTTCTTTTAAGTAAATCTCATTCCTTATTCACTGATCACTCTCTGCCTTCTTCCTTTTTTTTCCTTTAAACTCCCCATCTTCCCCCTGAACGCTTCCCTCATAATTAGCACTCAACCACTTACTGAATGAACACTGATAGAATACTTACCAAGTTTTCTTTTTTGGAATGACTACTTCTTCGATCCCTTAATGTGAAAAATAAAAAACATGAATCAGTTTCCTTCTAATACTGCAACTACTATGGAATACAATGTGTTGATATAAAAATGAAGTTATTTCAATAGGTTTTTTTACATACCTGTTACATCACTTCCTTCAACCTTTGGGAGGGTTGCACTTTCAGAATAAAATCTGCAAAAAATAAAAGCACTAAAGCTAAACTCATTAATGAGGTTCCCAGTTCACCTCCACCTCTGTGCATTTTGAGACCAAATTTTCCAATTGTTATGGATTAAACTGACTGGATAACTCATGTCACTGCATGCTAAGATGTGGCCTATGTAGCACGTTCAATGGATATGAAATATGGACATGAGATGGTCAAAAAATTTTTGAAGCAATCTTTACATAGACTCAGAAGAAAATGAAATTTGTAAAGGCAGTTCAACAATTTTAACAGCTGGTTTGAAATGCAAGGGACTTTCAACAGTGGAAAGGTAAAACACTTTGTGGTTAAGAACAATTCAATGAGCTCCTGCTTTCATATTTACTGGTAGTAAAGGCTTACCTCACTTAAAGTAACTATGAAGAAGCTTGACCCATGTTGCCTTCCACTTCCTTCAACCATAAGGAATGCACCAAATACATAGTGCGTAATTTAGATTTGGAACCGCTGATATTTTCCATTTTCAGAGGCTCAAGTAGGAAACTATTTTTCACCAAAAATACAGAATCACTGGTCCACAACTGAGGTCTAATATGCTATCCATTGTGTCGCAGAGCCAGGTCACAACTGAGGTTTTTTGGGTTTTTTTTTTGAGACAGGGTCTCACTCTGTTGCTAGGGCTAGAATGCCCTGGTGTCATCATAGCTCACTGTAACCTCAAACTGTTGGGCTCCAGTGATCCTCCTAACTCAGCCTCCAGAGTAGCTGGGACTACAGGCACACACCACCACGTGTGGCTACTTTTCTATTTTTTGTAGAGATAGAGATTTGCTCTTGCTCAGGCTGGTCTCAGGCAATCCTCCCACCTTGGCCTCCCAAAGTGCTAGGATTACAGGCTGAGCCACTGTGCAGCCTCAACTGAGTTTTAAAATGTTCTAATCACACTAAAAATACAGTTTCCACACCACACAGATAATGTGCACGACTAATACTATTTTGCATATTTCCCCATCCTGAATGGCATCAGTACTATTCAAAAAAATTATTGAGGTGTGATTACATAGAAAAATACTTTTTCCACTAGTATCTGGTCAGGCATCCTTTTAAAATAAGAATACCTCTCTCTGCTAAAGATATTTCAGAAAGAAATCAACTCTTTTTTTGTTTTGTTTTTGAAGACACTGTCTCACTATTTGCTCAGGCTAGTCTTGACTCCTGGGCTCAAGGGATCCTCCCACCTCAACCCCATCAGTAGATGGGATCACAGGCATGTACCACCTTCCAGACTCACAGAAATCAACTCTTTCAAATCATGCTATTTGTTTCTCACGACATTAGAACAGAGATAGTCATTGTCTTGAGGATGAATGCTGAGAGAAATGTTGCTGTGAAGCAAAGAAAATGAGTAGAAAAATGTCAACAATGGACACTAGCAGGAAAAGGTGCACTGGGACTGAATGGCAGCATAAAGGCTTCTCCAATACCAGGTGGAGTATACATTAAAAAAATATTGTAAGTTACATATCTCACTTATTCCTCATACATTTTTCCCATGGTTATTAACAGCTCCAGTCTACAAATGAGAAAATGTCTACTATCACCCAACTGAAGGACTGGCTAACACTAAATGTAAGATCAGGTTTGTCTCAAGTTTTCACTACATGTTACTGCTTCTCATATTTCCACAATGCCACGATTTGCACCGAATGAAAAATTACATAAATGGGTGGGTGATACAAGTTCCAAGCTGTAACAATCACAGATTCAAAGGGTGATTCAAAGGGTGTGGTCAGATCTTTTAGACTTTTCTGCTTTTATGAAAACCTGCTAACTTCCTAGGCCAAAAGTCTCTGCAACACCCTGCACATAGTGGCGATCATAGGCTGTCTTTTATTTGGGAAAATCTTAGGAGTTCTCCCCGTTCTTTCTGGTTGGGTTAAAATGAATTAGGACAGATATATATGTGTGTGTGTGTGTGTGTGTAGATATATTTTTTTTTAATTAGAGGCAGAGTTGCTAACAGCCACCCTCACTGAAAAGTGAGTTTCACGAAAGCAAAGTCCTAGTTTTGCGGACAGTTCTAACTCCAGAGTACTGCAAACAATAAATAATCTCCCTAACGAATAAATGCGTTTCAAATTCTATTTCAAAGCACCAGCTCCGCGTGCCTGGGCTTCGGCGCACAAGGCCCCGAGAGCGCGCATGCGCAAACCACTCCATTGTACCTAGTTCAACAGTTCTCAGGGAAACACAGGACTAAGTTGACTCCGCGGTCTTATTCGTGGATCCTTCAAGCTTCTCTTACCTGAAATTGGATATCCGTTCACACATTCCTGCCCGCTGACCCTTCAGCCGCAGGCCAAGCCTGCAGCGGACTTTCCACAAGGTACCTGAAGCAGCCGCCGCCATCTTTCGCTTCCTCGCAGAGCATGCTGGGAAAGCATGCCTCCGACCCTCGGGAAGGCGGGGGGCCGGGAAGTGGGCGGGAAGAGCTCAGCTATTGGCGGACACGGAACAAGACCAGAGCAATCGTGAAATTGGAGGTTGCAAACTCGTGGTTGGAAAGACTTTACCACGGAAGGTAAAGGCTCAATATGCTTCAGAAGCCTCGAAGAAATTTTCCTGCACTACTATTTTAATGTATTATATGTCTCTGATTGTTTTCAAAATAAGAGGACGAGTAGAGAGTAGTACAACTATTTTCCTTTCCCCCTACAACAAAAATGATCTCGTCCGCGTAAATCTCATTCCAGCTGGCGATTCCCGCGGGCATGCGCAGTTTGAATCACATGGTGGCTCCGGGCTTGTGGCTGAGTTGAGAGTTTGCCGATGATAACTAGAACGTCTCTCTGGGTGTCGGAACTCTAAACTGACCTGCAGGATGTTGGGCTCCAAGAACATGCCCTGGCGGCGACTGCAGGGCATTTCCTTCGGGATGTATTCGGCTGAAGAGCTCAGGTGAGGAGTTGGTGGGAAGCATTGCACAGCCTGGATGCTGAGGTCGGCGCCATAAACTACCGTTCCCAGAGGCTGCTGGGCCTGGCCTGTCTTCTGCGTCTGTGATTGTCTGGCGCGTGTCCTGCTGGGATCCGTAGTTCGGGGAATGTTCCTGTGGCGAAGTGCACTGCCTAGAATCCGATGGGGCTGGGGAGAGGGAGGTATCCCGGTTTGCAGCTTTATCATCTGCCAGTCTCCTCGTTAATTAACAAGCGTTTGTGGAATTACCATATTGCCCTTGAGGCGGCTAATCTGTAAAATGATTATCCTTCAAAGTGTCAGTTCAGGCCATAACTTTTCAACTTTTCTTTGCTGGGACCCCGCTATCGTCTCCGCCTGGTTAGCTAAGTCAAGGGAAGTCTGCTTAGTCCTCATTTTGATCACGGTAGCATTTGAGTCTCCACCACACCCTTTTGCAACTTTCTTTTAGGACCTTATTGTCTTCAGCGTCTCCTATAAGTGGCAAGTACTTATTCCTCTCTTACTTGATCCAGTCTATCCACTAACAAATATTTACCGAGCCATCCAGTTTTTGCTAGGCACTAAGCTAGGCGTTAATGACACATTGGTGAACAAAGTGCATTCCTCTATTTACTCTTTAGATAATATTGCTTCTCAAGGTTCTATTCTGATAATGTTGCTTTTCTCATCCTAAATATTGTGCCTAGACGATGTCACCACTTTCATGACTGATAGTCTCAAATTTAAATCTCCAGCCCAATTTTCTTTCCTGATTTTCAGACCCGTTTATTCAGCTATCTGGACCTCTGTACTTGAATTTCATACAGAGGTCTTAAACTCATATAGCAAATACTCAACATGCACCCTGCCCAAAAGGTAGGAGAGACTTGCCCCTCCAAAATGGTGTACCTAGTCTATCGCAAAATGGTCACTAGAAACCGGGAAATAATTGTAGACCTCTCTTCCTGACATCTAATTTATTTATTGATCTTACTGTGTGTCATTTACATATCTCTTTGTTCTATACACTGCTTTTTATCCTGATTGTTACTGTAATAGACTGTTATAGATCCGGCCCTTATCTCATGTTTGAATTGTTTTTTCCTTCCACCTCCCTCCCAACACCTGTCCAGTCCATCCTCAACACCTCTGTCAGAATTACTCTTCCCAAGTGCAAATACAATCATGGCACTGTCGCCCTTAAAACACTCTAAAGGTCCTCCATTTCCCTCAGATAAAGGATACTTTCTTAGTATAGCCTGCCAAGTCTCCCGTGATGAGGCCAATGCTGATTTTAGTTGTAATATCATCCGACCTCTAGCCTTGTTAAACTGCTCGCATAGTCCAGAAATTGCCATCATGTTTCAGCATTTAGAGCTTTCTTCAAGCTATTTCCAAATGTCCTTTCTGCCAGAGGGACCTATTTCCCTCTGGCAGGGACCTGTTCCCCACTCAGCATATACACCCAAAAGCTCAGTGCAATGTCACTCTTTTTCTGAGGTCATTTTGTACAGTTGCCTCTCATGGTGCCTTAATTACTTTTTGTGCTTGTGTATATTTGTCTCCCTCCACTAGCTTTGAGCTTCCTGTGTGTCTCATTCTTTTCCTTTATCCTCAAGTCTGAATAAACGGATAAATAAACTCCTAAAGCTCTGGCATCAATGGTAACAGTGCGCTAGCCCCCAAATCCAGATTACCTCATCACCAGCCATAAGCCCAAACCCCAAATGTTTTAGGTTGCCTGAATTTTTTGAGAGATAATTGTGGAGTTTTCAAACAACAGCATGAGCAAATTTTTTAAACTTTTTTTAGAGAAAGAGTCTCACTGTGTCACCAAGGCTGGAGTGCAGTGGTATGACCATAGTTCATCATAACCTTGAAGTCCTGGGCTCAAACAGTCCTCCTACCTCAGCCTCTGTAGTAGCTAGGACTACAGGTCCTCCACCATGCCTGGCTAATTGTTTTGTTTTTTGTAGATATTTGAGGGATCTCACTATGTTGCACAGGCTGGTCTTGAACTCCTGGCTACAAGCGATCCTTCCACGTTGGCTTTCCAAAGTGCTGGGATTATAGGCGTGAACCACTGCACCAGGCCAGCATGAGCAAATTTATACCTATCACTAATATTTTAGACCTATTTGGGTCTAGGGTTGAGAAATTTCCATGATTCTGCTACCTTTTACTATTCTAGATCCCCATCTCACTCAGAGTGAACACCAAGTCTTTAAAATGGCTTGAAAGGGACTTTTCTGGCCTCTGTTACCTCTCAGACCTCTCCTTTATTGCAGTTACCCTGGCCTCTTTGCTGGTCCCAGATCACCCAGGCACACACTCACCCCAGGACCTTTGTACTTGCTGCTTCCTTCTGTAAAGCCCTCTGCCTGGGTGACTGCATGGCTTGCTCCCACATCTCATTCAGGCCTTTGCCCAAGTATCTTCTTAGTGTGGCTTTCTTGACTACTGGCTTATCCTATCATTTCCCCCTCCCAGTGTTATTTTTCTTCATCGCACTTATTTAATTTTGTGTGTGTGTATTTCCCTTCCTCTAATAGGGTGTGAGGCCTGTAAGCATAGGGATTCTTGTCTGATTCCTTGGCACCTAAAACTATATCTGGCACATAGTAAGCACTCAGTAGATGTGTTGAGCATATGAATAGATGGATGGAAGAGCTATCTGCTTAGCACGTGGCACTTTCAGTCCTTATTATACCACCACGATTTGTGGTCCCTCCAGTTATAGGAAAGGAAATTCAGGCCCAGAGAATAAAATGTCTCTCAAGGAAGTGGCAGGGGTCATCCTCAATCTTAACTCTGTTGGTCTCAAACTCAGTACTATCCAGTGGAATCCTTACTGATAGCCTCTTCTCTTCATCCCTTCTCTAGCCCCATCACAGTGAGAGGGACTTTTTCCCCTACCCCAGCAAAGAGACAGGAACTTTGTTTTGGGCACTATATTATATAAACATTATCTTGTAATCATCCTAAAAGAGCTGCCACAATGCCCAGACTTTAGGTGAGAAAAAAGTTTAGTAGTTATCAATGGATATAATCAATAGAGGGAAAAGGCAACCCATGGAATGGGAGAAAATATTTGCACATCATAAATATTTGCATATCTGATAAAGGATTAATAGTCAAACATATAAAGAACTCCTATAACTCAACAACAAAAAACAATTTAAAAATGGACAAAGGTCATAAGTAGACATTTTTCCAAAAAAGGCATGCAGCTTTCTAATAGGCACATGAAAACATGTTCAACATCACTCATCATTAGGGAAAAGCAAATAAAAACCACAGTGAGATACCACCTCAAACCCATTAGGACAGCTACTATCAAAACAACCAGAAAATAACAGGTATTAGGCAGTATGTAGAGATAGTGGAACCCTTCTACACTGTTGGTAGGAACATAAAATGATCCAACTACTATGAAAAACAGTATGGTGGTTCCTCAAAAAATTAAAGATAAGATTTACCCTATGATTCAGCAATTCTTCAGGGTATATATCCAAAAAATTGAAAGTAAGCTCTTGAAAAGATATTTGTACATCTATTGTTTATAATAGCGTTATTCACTATAGCCCAAAAGTGGAAAACAACCCAGGTATCTATCAACAGATGGGTCTATAAACAAAATGTGGTATAGACCTACAATGGAATGTTATTCAGTCCTAAAAATGAAGGAAATTTTGACATGTCCTACAACATGAATGAACCTTGAGGACATTATGCTAAGGGAAATAAGCCAGTGATAAAAAGGCAAATCCTGTAGGGTTCCAGCTATACTGAGAGTAGTCAGATTAATCGAAGCAGAAAGTAAAATGGTGGGAGGGAAGAGGATGGGGAATTATGTAATGGGTACAGAGTTTCAGTTTTGTAGCTAAAAAAGAGTTCTGGAGGTAGATAGTGGTGATGGTAGCACAATGCAAATATACTCAATACCACTGAACTGTACCCTTAGAAATGGTTAAGATGATAAGTTTTATGTTGTGTATATTGTATTACAATTTCAAAATTTAAGATTAAAAAACAAAAGGTAAGTAATTTGTTCAGTGTTAACCCAGTTCAAGGTTGCAGGTGGACTTTAGGTTTGTGGGAAGGGACCACACACACAACCATCAGGTTAAAAGTTTTTCATGAAATTAACTTACTGGCAGCAAGGCAACCATATTAGGCAGATCTGTCTCCACAGATCTGCCTTGGCTTTCAGAGTGACACTGTGACACTGACCATACAACATACAGTTGTATGACTGCAACATACAGTCTTCCAGATCTGAACAGCTTAGTTCTTGACGGACCGCCATCATTTTACACTCAGTACATAGCCACCATTGTGAAGAAGTTAACTCTATTTTTGTGCTTCTTTAAAGGGAATGTTTATAGCAGTAGTGGGCTCTCCTCCCCAGCAAGGCCCTGCCCTTAGGTTCCTCTAGGGTATGAGACAAATGATTCATCTGTCCTTACCTTTATTTTCTAAATCATAAAAGAAATTTGGCTCTGTACAAAATTGGCATTGTATAAGTAGTTTTTAAGTGTCCTATAGAAGTCCCTTTGAAACTAAACAAAATGTGATGAAACCTTTTGTAAAGCAAGTTACGTTTCTCAAAGGTTTGAATATTTGTATTTAATTTTCTCCTATTTATTGTTCCTACATGCAGGGATTATTGTATCACATTGAACTGTGTGGGCTTCAGAATAGATCTGGTTCATATCCTGCCTCTCCCACATTCTGGCTGTGTTACCTGGATGAAATCACCTAATGCTCTGAGCCTCAGTTTCCTCCTTGGAAAAATGTATATGGTGATGCCCATCTCCAAGGGTTAACACCAAGACTAAATAATGCTACCTATAGAGCATTCAGTGTATAGTAGAAGCTTAACTCCTTTTTATGAATAGTCTGCCAGTGTACTCAGTGAAAATTTTGCTCTATATCTATCTTTTTGAAGATTTTTCCACTCTTATTTATTTAGCACACGTGTATTTATTAACCACTGGATGCTGGCTGTGCACTAAGTGTTGGGGTGTAGTGGTGAGCCAGCAGGCAGATGTGTGCCCTCTGGAGCTGTCAGTATGTCTGAGTAAATAGATATTAAATAATCACTTGTTACAGTTTTGAGAGTGCCAGAAAGGAAACACCAGAGAGGTTGGTAACCTTACTTAGTTTGCCCTCTGTCTTTTTTATCTCCTTAGGAAATTAAGTGTTAAATCCATTACAAATCCTCGGTACCTGGACAGCTTGGGAAACCCATCAGCAAATGGCCTGTACGATTTAGCTTTGGGCCCTGCAGATTCCAAAGAAGTGTGCTCCACCTGCGTGCAGGACTTCAGCAACTGCTCTGGGCACCTGGGCCACATTGAGCTCCCGCTCACAGTGTACAACCCTCTCCTCTTTGACGTACGTACCTCCCTGGATGCGTGGGTCCCAGGGCTGCTCGTGGGCTGTGTGGATGTGGCCTGTCTCCCACAGGATGTGTCTGAGGAGGTTAGCTGCAGACACTGGCAGTTAAAGCATCCTTTAGAATGAGATTTAAAATGTTGAGGAGCCAAATACAATACCTTCTACTCGTCCTGTAGCCCTAACTAAATGAGTGTTTAGATTCACCCCCTGCAGCTTTTGTTTCAGGGGCTTTGTGCTCTTTAGAAACCTAGGTGGCACCTCCCTGGTAACAAAGGGAACTTGAGTGTTCTCAAGGCCTCCCTGAGCCCTTCAGTGGGCTCCGTGGGCTCTTGATTGGTGGCAGGAGAAGCAAAACCCCAGCAAGCCTGACAGTAAGTTCAGAATAAAGCTGCAGTCTAGAGTCCTGCTTGTACATGTGCAGCTTTCAATGTCAGCTAACCTAACTGCCAGGATTTTTTTTTAAAGCTACACAGATCATGGTATACATGGACATGTTTTTTGTCTATTAATCATATTAAAGAAAGAGAATTGTCTTTGTTAAATACTTGAAACAAAGGAAGTCCCTGCACCTCAAGTCATACACCCGAAGTAAATTTCAAATTTTAATGGATTAAAATGAAACTGTTAGCCGGGTGTGGTGGCTCATGCCTGTAACCCTAGTACTCTGGGAGTCTGAGGTGGGAGAATTGCTTGAGACCAGGAGTTCAAGACCAGCCTGAGCAACAGTAAGACCCTGTATCTACAAAAAACAATTTTAAAAATAATCTGGGCTTGGTGGCACTCGCCTATAGTTCCAGCTACCTGGGAGGCTGAGGCAAGAGGATTGCTTTAGCCCAGGAGTTTGAGGTTGCAGTGAGCTATGACCATGCCACAGCACTCTAGCCTGAGTGACAGAGTGAGACTTTATCTCTTTAAAAAAAACATAATGGAAAATAGAGAGTAATATATATCTAGTTTTTAGGGTTGAAAAGGGCTTTCTAAGCAAATAGGCTTAAGTGAAATTCTGAAAGGAGTACACTGACTACATAAAGACAAAACTTGGGAATTGGCCGGGCGCTGTGGCTCACGCCTGTAATCCTAGCTCTTGGGAGGCCGAGGCGGGCGGATTGCTCAAGGTCAGGAGTTCGAAACCAGCCTGAGCAAGAGCGAGACCCTGTCTCTACTATAAAATAGAAAGAAATTAATTGGCCAACTGATATATATATAAAAAATTAGCCGGGCATGGTGGCGCATGCCTGTAGTCCCAGCTACTCGGGAGGCTGAGGCAGAAGGATCACTCGAGCCCAGGAGTTTGAGGTTGCTGTGAGCGAGGCTGACGCCACGGCACTCACTCTAGCCTGGGCAACAAAGCGAGACTCTGTCTCAAAAAAAAAAAAAAAAAAAAAAAAAACTTGGGAATATACTAAAAATTACCATGGCCATATTATATCTCTTTTTAATATCCTGTTTGTTTTTATTCCCTCTCTTCAGAAACTCTACCTGCTGCTCCGGGGCTCTTGTTTAAACTGCCACATGCTGACTTGTCCCCGGGCTGTGATTCACCTCTTAGTCTGCCAGCTGAGAGTTCTAGAAGTTGGGGCCCTACAAGCAGTCTATGAGCTGGAGCGAATTCTGAATAGGGTAGGTATGCAGTGTTGGTCACAGAAATCAGGAAAGCCAAAGTGGTGGGAAATAAGAGATATCTGTTTGTATGTTGTTTCTAATTATTATCCTAATATTCACCAGAATGTTTGATCTTTCTTTCATAACTGAATACCAATAGCTAGATTTAAAAATGTGAAGCTTTAAGAGTACTTGAAGAAATATTATTGAAAACAAAAGTGAAATACCATTTTATTCATTAATGAGCTTTCTTATTGCTGGACTCAGTATTCGATCAAGGTTTATGGATTGCTTTTGATTGTTGCATCTCTTTTGGTGTATTCTATTATAGAATATTTTAATGTAGAAAATTCTTTTTCAGCCAGGCATGGCGGCTCATGCCTGTAATCCTAGCACTCTAGAAGGCCAAGGCAAGAAGGAATTCGAGAACAGCCTGTGCAAGAGCAAGACCCTTGTTTCTACAAAAAAAATTAGAAAAATTAGCTGGGCATGGTGGTGCAAACCTATAGTCCTAGCTACTTGGGAGGCTGAGGCAGGAGGACCATTTGAGCCTAGGACTTTGAGATTACAGTAAGCTATGATGATGCCACTGCAGTCTAGCTGAGGCAACAGAATGAGACTCTGTCAAAAAAGAAAAGAAAAGGAAAGAAAAGAGAAAAGAAAAGAAAATTCTTTTCATGGTTTTGACCTTTTTGAGGACTCAAGGCCAGTTGTATTATAGGATTGCTCACCTTCTGGATTTATATGATTATTTCCTCATTAGGTTCACATTTTGACAAGAATACAACTTTTGTAATATAGAATACTTTGTATTGCATCACTTTAGGAAGCACATGATCTTAGGTTGTTCTGCTATTAGTAATGCTAACTTTGGTTAGTTTTTTTATTGTTTTTTATTGATATATAATAATTGTATATATTTATGGGGTACATAGTGATGGTGTAATACAGTTAATGTATGGTGGTCAGATGAGGCAATTAGCATATCCATCACCTCAAACATTTGTGGTTTCTTTGTGTTGGGAATATTCAATATCATTTTTCTAGCTATTTGAAACTATATAATACATTATTGTTAACTACAGTTGTTCTACAGCTCTTTTATCTCCTTGGGTAAATTTATTCTTAGGTGGTTTTTTTTTGTAGTTATTATAAATGGAATCGCCTTCTTAATTTCTTTTTCATCTAGTTCATTTTTTGTATGTTGATTTTGTATCCTGCAACTTTACTGAATTTATTTATCAGTTCCAAGAGTTTTCTGGTAGAATCTTTAGGTTTTTCTGTGTATAAGTTCATGTCAGCTGCAAACAGTGACAATGTGGGCACCCTTTATTTTTTTTCTCTTGCCTAATTGCTCTGGCTGGTTACTTTTGAATAAGGTATTGATCATTAGATCTCTCTAATGTAAAGAAATATTTTTCTTTTCTTAATATTTATTAATACTTCAGGCTTTCTGGTACTGTTAAAAATACCTTATTTAAAATTTCATTTTCTGTTTGTTGGTATATCAAAATGTTATTATTTATGTAGCAAATTATTTATGTAGCAAATAATATTTGCTACATAAATTATTATGTAGCAAATAAAATTTGCTGGCAAAATTGTCTCGTCAGTTCTGATACTTTATCTCTAGATACTTTTATATTTTCAGCACAATCATATCTGCAAATACTGGCAGTTTTGCTACTTTCCAATCTTTAGTTTTTGGGATTTTTTTGCATACATTATTTTGGTAACTAAAATCTATATTACCATGTTAAAGTGGTAGTGGGCATCCTTGTCTTGTTTCTTTGTCACAAAGAGCAAGTGTTTCCCTTTCCCCTTTTCCTCCCCCTTCCTGGATACTTCAGTCCTAAAGGCAGTAGATGCTTACGGCAAGGTGGGATTCCACACAGAGGCGTGGTCCAGTATGGCGTCTAAGTAGGGCAGAGTGAGGAAAGCATCTGTGGGGAAGGTGTCCCAGCACAGGGGCTCAACCTGAGTATGGTGAGAGGGGATCCTTGCACATATAGTCAGCCCCACAAGAGGTGCCAGAGCTCAAATAGCATGAAGAGGATGTTCATTTGGAGATAAAGGTTCCTCATGGGGTATGTATGCCCAGGTCAGGTGAGAGGGTGGCCCTGTGTGGGGTACATGAGCCCAAATACGACAATGAGAGGGTCCACAAGGGGGATGGACTGGTGTGGGTGTGAGCCCTGGTGCTAACGACAATTAGATGGGTAGAGCAAGGTGAGAGGGGTCCATGCAGAGGAGTGGATGACAGCAGAGATAGAGTAGTTACATACAGGGAGAGAGATTGATTGAATGAATATATAAGTTAAGGATAGTGGGGGCCCGATTTCACACTGTCAGCAAAGAAAGTTACAAATACACAAGAGAGAAGACATAGAATTAATTCTGTACTGTTGAAGTAGAATTAAAAGTATCAGTGTGGGCCGGGCGCTGTGGCTCACGCCTGTAATCCTAGCTCTTGGGAGGCCGAGGCGGGCGGATTGCTCAAGGTCAGGAGTTCAAAACCAGCCTGAGCAAGAGTGAGACCCCGTCTCTACTATAAATAGAAAGAAATTAATTGGCCAACTGATATATATATAAAAAATTAGCCGGGCATGGTGGCACATGCCTGTAGTCCCAGCTACTCGGGAGGCTGAGGCAGGAGGATCGCTTGAGCCCAGGAGTTTGAGGTTGCTGTGAGCTAGGCTGACGCCACGGCACTCACTCTAGCCTGGACAACAAAGCGAAACTCTGTCTCAAAAAAAAAAAAAAAAAAAAAAAAAAAAGTATCAGTGTGAAGTGTGTGTGTGTATACACATGTATTTTCCCCTGACTCTGTCCTTGGGAAGGTCTTGGAACAGTGGTCCAGATGAGTATACCTGGCACCCATAGCTTGGCTTCCAAATACTGTTCTCCACTAAAAGGGTTTCTTGGAGAAATAGCTGATCTAGGGCTGGGACAGAAAGTACAACACCAGCCTAGATGGAACGTGCTCAGAGAATTATGGGAGATGTCAAAAAGACACAGGAGCATCTGTGAAGGGCTCACATTGGCCTAATGTGACACAATTTGAGCATCAAAATAAATGACGATAGTAAATGATTATAACCCATTGCATGAACTAGGAATCCATGAACACCATGAGTTCATACTGTTATAAATGAAAGAATGAACTGAATGACTGAAAGTTTAAGTAACAGGCTACTTACACACTTTGAAAATACTGCCACTCTCCCACATACATACACACACATCATCTTTATTAATTTCAAAGGTTGGTGGGGGAGAAGAGTAACTGTATTGTAGAGAAGCCTTAGCAGTCAGTCGCACCCTAAATCAAGTGGTCAAAGTGAACACCATGGACTGGGACAGGTTGAAATCACTTACTGCCTTATACGATGCAGTGAGAACAGAGTGTCACTTCTGGATATTCCTACCAAAAATGCATCAGGTGCACCTAAATTGAGGGATTTTCTATGAAACTCACCTTTAATCTTCAAAAATGTTAATGCCTTCAAAGTTAAAGATTAAGGAACCTATTCTAAACCGAAGGAGACTAAAAAAAGACATAACGAGTAGATGCAACATAACAAGTGGCTCTGAACTGGATATTTTTGCTATGAAGGACATTTTTAAGAGAATTGGCAAAACTCAAATGGTGTCTGAGGATAGATGGTAATAATTTTTTAATGTTGATTTACTGTTTTTTATGTTTATATCATGGTTGGATTGGAGAGTGTCCCTGTTCGTATAAAATGTTCACCAAAGTATTTGGGGGTGATAGACCATCAGATCAGCAACCTACTCTCAAATGATTTACCCCAAAAGAAGATTTTTAGAAATACTTGGAACTTTTCTGTAAGTTTGAGATTGAGTCAAAATAAAAATAAATTGTACCAAGAAAATTTGGGAAACCTTTCACTATTTCACCATTAAGTATGGTGTTAGCTGAGCATTTATAGTCTTTTTTAGCAGATTAGGAAGCTCTTTTATAGCTGAATATTGAATTTTGTCACTTTTTTATTAATGGTATCTATTGAGATTTTCAGGTAATTTGTCTCCTTTTTAAGCAGGTAACATGGTGAAGTTACTCAATTCCTATTCTAATGTTAAACTAATCTTGAATTCCTGTGATAAACCCAACTTGTTCATGATATATTTGATTTCCTAATATTTTGCTTAGGATTTTTACATCTGTGATTAGTTTGGGTATCTAGATTATATCAGCTTCATAAGATGAATTACAGAATTCTTTCTTTTTCTCTCTCTTTAAAAAAATGTTCTGAAAGAGTTTGTGGAAGACTGGAGACATAGTATGCCAGCAGGGCAGTGCCACACGTTTCTCTTTAGCAGTTGTCCTCATGGGTGTCCAGGGACTAGTCTTCTATGGCTCCCCATGTGACTGACTGCTCCAGAGCAAAAGAACAAGATTGTATCAGTGGCTTCAGGAGCCACCCTGGCCTAGAAGCCCCATGTCCGAAAAAGGAATTGATATCCTCTGTGACGGTTCCATGGGCTGGGCTTCCTGGGACCCTCAATGATATGCTGAGTTAGGACCTAGAGAAGCTCAGAACTGGTGTTTCCCAGGTATTTATATAAAGTTCATTCATAGTCCTGATGCAGTCTATCTACCCAATCCAGTCACTTTTATCATCAGCAATGTTGCCTAATGACACAACTGACATTTCCACTTATAATCACGCTTCCAGGGAAACAGAGATAAAAAGTTAACTCAAAGTCAAATTTGTCTGAAAGAGTGATCCAAGAGGGTAAAAGGAGAGAGAAAGAATTTTCTTAAACTTTTACTCAGTTATATTTTTTTAGGAATCTGTCCATTTCATCTAAAGTTTAAAATTTATTGGCATGAAATTACTTACGGTGCCTACGCTCTTAAAAAAAAATTTTAATGAAATATACTCAGAAAAATGCTTTAATCATATGTGTAATCTAACAAATAGTTACAAAGTAACAATTATCCATAAGATACCCTTCAATGTCAACATAATGTCCATGTCTGCAGAAACTCTCTCCCCTTCCCTTGTTCCCTTGTGTACTTATTTTTGACAGTTTGTTTGCCACTGTACTTTAAGAATTCTTTGTGGGAATAATCATTTGAGGCATGGGATAATGCTGCCTTCCTCTAGAGAGGATTCTCATTGCTTCTTGGCAACGCTACCAACCATAGTCCAGGTTCAAAGATGGACTGGACTGCCCAAATGATTGCAGGAGGGTTGGTAGTTCCTGAGGGTATAGCCCTTTGGGTTCCCAGCTTTCTAGGGCGGGGAGTGATGATTTTCTATTAGATTCCTATTCTTGCACTAGCTTTAGGTGTTTTTGTTTTGTTTTTTAAGAGATAAGGTCTTGCTATGTTGCCCAAGCCGAAATGCAGTGGCTATTCACAAGCACAATCATAGCTCACTGTAGCCTTGAACTCCTGGGCTCAAATGATCCTCCCACTGCAGCTTCCCAAGTAGCTGGGATTACAGACATGCTCCACTACACCCGACTTAGCTTTAGACTTTGATTTCTGCCTCCTACACCATTTGAGAGCTTCAAAATATGTTCGAAAGTACTGAATTGGAAAATACACTCAAGGCCAGGGCTGCCATGTCACAGTGCTTCAGGGAGCATCATGGACATCTGTGCCCCAGGGGCACATGAATATACTGAACAATGCACATGTGGCATGCATGCTCTTTGTCCTCGCTAGATTCCTGTTTCTCCTTCCATTTGGCCTGGTTATTCCTCATTGTCTTGTCAGCTCTTCAGAGCATTAAGATTTTAAAAATATTTTAACCTGTCTTGGTCCCTTGCGGTCTTAGGTGTGTTCTGAATAATCTAAAACACTGTTACTGGAAGCAAGATGTTCTCTTGTTTGATTTTTTTTTTTTTTTTTTTTTTGAGACAGGATCTTGTTCTGTCGCCCAGGCTAGTGAGTGGCAACGTCATAGCTCACTGCAACCTCAAACTCCTGGGCTCAAGTAATCTTCCTGTCTCAGCCTCTCAAGTAGCTGGGATTACAGGTGCATGCCAGAATGCCCAGCTAATTTTTCTGGTTTTTGTAGAGATGGGGTCTTGCTTTTGCTCAGGCTTCTTCTTTTTTTTTTATTTAAGCATATTATAGGAGTACAAATGTTAAGGTTATGTATATTGCCTTTGCCCTCCCTCTCCCCTCGAGTTAGAGCTTCAAGCGTGACCTGCTCAGGCTTTTTGTTTGATATTTTAACAGTGATGTTGCCTTGCTGTTTTGAAAATACAACGCAACAGACATGGGTTCTTTTATTCCCCTCAAAATAATCTTTTCCACTCTTGAAGAGGCTCCTATAGTACTATGGCTTTCTGCAGTAATATGGTTTTCCTCTTTGTTTTTCAGTTTCTAGAAGAAAATGCTAATCCTTCTGCCTTCGAAATTCAGGAAGAGTTAGAGCAATACACAGCTGAAATCGTGCAGAACAACCTCCTGGGGTCCCAGGGCGCACATGTGAGTTATCACTGCCTCTCTTCTCCTATAACTGTTTTCAGCCTAATTGTCATAGTTCCCTCTGCACTGTCATTGCTTACACTTTTGGCTTCCCAGAGTTGACTTGCATTTGAATCCCAAATCTGCCTGTTAATGAGGGCTATGACCTCACAAATTACAGAGCTGTCCCCAAGTGTCCATTGCCTCATCTCTAGTGCCTGCCTGCAGGACCAATGAAATGGTTAGGTGACATCAGGTAATTTAGGTGTTTTTAGGTGTAACATTCAACAAATATCCACTTTTGTCTCTCTAACACTTTCTCTCTCCACCATTGCTACCTCATCTTCCCCTCCATAACACCTGTGTAAGTAGTAGTACTCTGTTCAATGAATGAATAGATGGATAGAGTAGATAATCAGCCCACAGTACTAATCTTCAAATCTGATTCACCTCATGCCCAGGTATCACTCCAGAGATTCTGATTTAATTGGTCTGGGGAAGGGTCCAAGTGGGGGTTATACAAGCTTGTAGGTGGTTCCCATTTGCACCAGGCTCAGGTTCCTTCAGAACCCTGAGGATCATCTGAGGGAGGCCAGCTGCTTCCAGAGAGGTTTGTTTTAAAAATTATAGTAACTAGCATTTATTGAGTACTTACTGTATTCCAAGCCCCCCACTGCATACATGATCTCTTTGTCTTATCAACGGCTTGCTGAATGGTTACTGTTCTTATTCCTATGTTATAAATGGGGGAACAAGGCTTAAAGAGGTCACTCAGTAATTGGCAGAGCTCGGCTATATTAGGGTTCCGTGGAAGATTTTGTTTAAGAAAGTGGGGGAGCAGTGTTTCCTCTGGTTAAAATTAACTTGAAAATGAGTATATATTGGATTCTGAAAATGGCACTCCAAAAGTTCTCTGACCTTTTTTTTTTTAACAGGTAAAAAATGTGTGTGAGAGCAGGAGCAAGCTCATTGCTTACTTCTGGAAGGCACATATGGCTGCTAAGCGATGTCCCCACTGCAAGTGAGTATCGGGGTGCTTGCCTTTCCCTTTCCCCAGGTGAGACGTCTCTGGCCAGTCACTCACAACTACTATTAAATGTCTTATTGGTTTTTTTTTTTTTCTCTCCTCAATCATAACTGCCCCTTTTAGGACTGGGCGGTCAGTTGTCCGAAAGGAACACAACAGCAAGTTGACGATCACGTTTCCAGCCATGGTGCACAGGAAAGCTGACCAGAAGGACCCAGAACCCGTGGGTAAGCAGGCTGGGTCCTTGGAGGAGCTCCTCCACCATGTTTCTCATACATGGCCGTCAGATGTGTCCTAAACCTTGGGAGTACCTGGTCTTTCTGCATTCAGACAGCCTGTTTAATTTTATTTAATGGTTGTCAGTTAATACCTCAAGAGTGGATTTTTCTATACTTACCTGTTAAATAACACTTAAAATAATTTTCTCTTAATACCAGTTGGGATTTGCTGCTGTAGCTCTTAGGATGCCTTAAAAAAATGTTCATAGATCAAGAACAAAGAAAGTCAGAATTCTAAGAAGATAACTATTTCTATGGGACAAATGGCCAGCAGTGAAGTAACCTTTCAGTGCCTTTGCCAAACCTGTTCCTCTGAAATAATCTTTCACTGTAGCCATGAGAATATAATGGTGCAACCAAAAGTCTGTGCATTAGAAACTAGTAGACAGTAGTCCTTGACAGCTCCAGGATTGGGTTTTTAGTATTTTGCAAAGATTTACTTGTTGGGTGGTCAGCATCATGCCAGGACCATATTTGTGGGCACTATGCCTAATAGAGACCAGACCATCTGGCCTCTGCTCTCAGAAGGGGCTGCTGGTGACACAGATCAGTAACTGCAGGGAGCCTGGGTAGTATGGAGGCAGGTGAGTGCTCTGAGCATGGATCTGACTGTGTTCCTGGTACCAGAGGGAACCAAGAAATGAGGCCTGCACCTAAATGGTCCCCATGGACTAGTGATCCCATGAGGAGTGCTGTGAGCTTGTGAAATGATATATATACTTCCTGAGTCCTAGGTGGCACATTAGCATTTAAAACGAGAACTCTTATAACCAAGATACTCCCACAGCCACTGTCAACAGTTTTCCCAGGTTATTTGACCTCTAAACCCCATTTTCATATGGCAGCTCTCACTGAAAGAAAGTCACTTTGGAGATGCTCTGAAATCCCAGCTAGGCAGATTTTGTCGTTGCAGGCTGTTGAGATGTCTTGTTAGGAGGGGGTACAGCCTATGTTAGAAGGTGGCCTCCCACAGGTCTCTTTTGACTCTTGAAGATGCTGTGATTGAACAACCTCTGTCTTCATGGTGCCTAAGCTGGAATGGTGGCATTGCTGGGACAGGAGCTGGGGAAGTTTGACCAATCTTCCTCAGCCTTTCACACTTGCTTAGTGGGAGAGAAGGTTCAGATGCTCATTTCCAGAAATGCCCACCAAACTGGTCTTTAGGTTAATGGGATCTGTTTTTTCCCACTGGACATAAAGAAGTTTTCTAATGCTGTGGTTATCCTTGAAGGTCAAAGCCATTCTTCAATTGCATTAACTCACTGAAATGTTTTCCCTTTATGGGTGTTAAAACTTTAAATGCACAGACTCCTTGACCTGACAATTCTACTTCTATGACTTGATCCTAAGGAATTAGACTACCCACATGATTGTTTAAATAGTTTCAAATTGGCTGTGACTAAATGCCTATTAATAGAGACTAGTTAAATAAATTATGGTGCATTGTTAGTTAATATATATTTATAATATACATATAAATATATAGTTAATTATTATCTAAGTCAGTGATTTCTCTAAAAACTTGTGATGACATATCCTCCACAGATTGTAAAGAAACTAGTTGGAGAATTGGCAGTGGAATGAAGCTACATTTTAATAAAAGTGTAGCAAAAGGCAAAAGTTTGGAGTTTTTAAGTATAGATTATCTTGGGATATTTTGAAATCTATATTTGAGTCATTGACTATTTAATATTTGCTATGTGCTAGACACTGTGTTAGGTGTTAGAAACACAGACAAGGCATACATCCTGCCCTGATAAGTACATAAAAAGGGAAAGTTGAGCAATTTTTAATTTCAGCAAATGCATCCCAGAAAAAAATTGATAGTTTTAAACCTAAAGGACCACACCGCTTAATCGTCTTTATGAGTCAGCTAAATGCCTCCTGAATGGCAGCCCTAAGTCAGGTTTTCTGATTTAATCTAGGTATAGCTGGCAGATACTATCTAGAGTGATGTTGCTTAGTCTGAGAAACCAAGATCAATCTATCCTCACATACCAGTATGATAGTTATAAAAAAAAAAATCAGTATCTATTTACCTCTAAAAATGTTCACACTCATTTATCCATAATTCTACTTATGTGAACCTTTCTGGTAAAAACTGTGTACATAAAGTTATTTATCATAATGTTACTTATAATAGGAAAAAATTGGAATCAATCCAAATGTCTAACTACGAGAGTATGATTAAATAAATCAGGAAACATCCTCAGTGGAATATTGCTTAGCCAGTAAAAGCAGTGGCCAAGTATAGAGCAACATTGGAAATGCTCATGGTATGATACTAAATGAGCAAAGTAGTATACAAAATAAGTCTACACTTAAAGTTACAATTATATATAACAGTTGTATAAACCAAAGGACTAGAAAAGAATATATAAAAGTGATAATAGTTATATTAATGTGATGAGATGGGGGGTGATATTTTCTTTTGCTCTGTTTTTTAAGTTTTATACTATAGCCATATTGTTTTCTTTACTAAATTGCAGGGGGAGTAGGGAATCCAGGGCTGAGAATATGGCATTCTAGAGATTGATTTCTGTGGCCAAATTACAGGCTTTGCAGGGTGGGGACAAAGAATTGATTAATCCCATGGTAGAAAGAGTACCTGTTACTGATTTATTGTTGTTTGATTTTCCTCTTTGGCTACAGGAATTGAGGATGCTCAGATGGGAAAACGAGGGTACCTGACACCCACCAGTGCCCGAGAACATCTTTTTGTCCTTTGGGAGAATGAAGGTGCTGTACTAGACTAAAGAAATCACCCCTAGGCCGGGCGCGGTGGCTCTCACCTGTAATCCTAGCACTCTGGGAGGCCGAGGTGGGCAGATTGCTCAAGGTCAGGAGTTCAAAACCAGCCTGAGCAAGAGCGAGACCCCGTCTCTACTATAAATAGAAAGAAAATAATTGGCTAACTAATATATATATAGAAAAATAGAAAATTAAAAAAAAAAAAAAAAAGAAAGAAATCACCCTTATCTTCTCCAGGCTTTAATTCCTGAGCTCACTAACCCTACTGTATTATTTTTATTTTTTTTAAGTTGTGATCAACTTATTTTTTTTAAGTTGTAACTCTCTTCTGAAATAGATCTAGAGGTCTGAGGAGGGCTTCAGGGTACACTGACATTGAGGCCTCATAAAGCAGGAGTAGTCATACCTGGCATCAAAAACTTGCCAATTATTGTAACTGAGCCTGGTCTTCAAATGGCAGTTTCTGGTAGGTCTTGCTTAATACAAATTGGCATAATTTTAGAAGGTTCATCATAATAACTCACCTTGTTTTAAATGCCCATAAGTGAAAGGCTTTTTTAAGATTTCTAAGGGAATTCCTTCTTTGTTTTTTTTGAGACGGAGTCTCCCTTTTGTTGCCCAGGCTAGAGTGAGTGCCGTGGCATCAGCCTAGCTCACAGCAACCTCAATCTCCTGGGCTCAGGCGATCCTCCTGCCTCAGCCTCCCGAGTAACTGGGACTACAGGCATGCACCACCATGCCTGGCTAATTTTTTCTATATATATTAGTTGGCCAATTAATTTCTTTCTATTTATAGTAGAGACGGGGTCTCGCTCAGGCTCAGGCTGGTTTCGAACTCCTGACCTCGAGCAATCCGCCTGCCTCGGCCTCCCAGAGTGCTAGGATTACAGGCGTGAGCCAGGGAATTCCTTCTTTGAATTAAAGAATGAAATCTTTTTTTTTTTTAAATTTAGATTTTTATACAGTTCAGTTCCCTCCCAAAAGGGAAAATCCCCTGTGCAGTATATTCAAACTCCTGTGTCGTACACCCTCTGAGAGTGTGTTCTGGAACACTGACCATAATCGGTGTAATCAGCACTTAGAAATGAACATATTGTTAAAGGGATATCAGAGAAAAGGCATTCAAGTCATCCACATTTCTGTGGCAGGTCCTAACACATTTTATTAATTTTCTCTGAGCATTTTTTTAAGTGACTGGAAACTTGAAATACAGCTGTGATCCACAGAAGATCCCTTCTTACCAGCACCCACGTGGGGAGGTTTTTGTTTTGTTTTGTTTTTAAGGAGGCTAACATTTTTGGTTAATTTTTTTATTTCAATATGTTTTTTCAATATGTTTTTTATAAATACCAAAGTAATAAATACTTGATATGTATGTGTGTGTGTGTTAAGTTTAATAGTCCAGGAGGGACTAAAACAAAGGAAAGGTTTTTTTCCCCATCCCTGCCCATGTTAGTCCCTGTTTTAAGCACTGTTGTCCCTATAGTACCTGCCTTTGTCCTGTTATCTAACCTGCACATAAACACACAGAGGCTGTTTTTTATTTGTTTTTGATTTAAAAATGTCATCTTATTCTACATATTATCCTGTATTCTGTTGTCCTCCCATACCCTTACTGATAGTTTTAAATGATCTCTCTGGCTTATTTATTTCAAACACAGGATTCTTTCTGAATTACCTATTTTCGGGACTGGATGATGTTGGCACGGAGTCCAGATTCAATCCCAGTATGTTCTTTCTGGATTTCTTGGTAGTGCCGCCCTCAAGGTAACGTCTTCTAAATAGCTTATTTGACCTGAAAAAAGGTGTTTGGGGTTTTTAAAAAAAATTATCTAAAATGTCAAGAAAAGGCTTATTGAGGAACTGAACCCTGACCTCCAGGAGGGGCGGAAGGGGCGTGGCACTGAGAAACAAAGCCGCAGTTCACCCAGGGAGTCCTCTCCTCTCCGTGTGTTGTGAGTGCAATAGGAATGTCAATGGTTCTGAGCCTGGTGGACTCTATTGCCCGCCGTAGGTACGGGTGAGAGGCTGAAGAACACAGCCCTCCCTCATGCTAGACATTTGTTGATTCCACATGTCCCTCTGTAGGTATCGCCCTGTCAGTCGCCTGGGGGACCAGATGTTCACCAATGGCCAGACGGTGAATTTGCAGGCCGTCATGAAGGACGTCGTTCTGATCCAAAAGCTTCTGGCATTGATGGCCCAAGAACAGAAGCTGCCCTGGGATGTGGCCTTGCCCACCACCGAGGAGGTCAGGGCTGCCCTGGTGCTGATGTCACAGCACACACACTTAGTTCTAACTGTGCAGTGTGGATGCAGACACCGAGAGTGCCGGGAAATGCTGGCCAGGATGTTCTGTGCAGCCGGCCGCACCCTGAGTAGGAGATATGGGCTTGGGAGGCACCTAGTGAATGTCAGGGGGACAAGCATGGGCCTGAGCATGGAAAGGTCTGGGTTCTGGTCGAGGTTCTGCCCCTAATGACAGTGCCTAATGACCTTAGTTGACTCACTTTAATTTCTTAGGCTATTCTCTACTGTAAAAATATGTGTGGTTTGTGTTGAGATTTCACACCTAGGCCATTCTGGGCCATGAGCTGTTGGCAGCTCTGTAAGGAACAGTCTACTTCCTTTGGGTTCTAAAGTGTCCCTCCTGGATCACAGTGCTAGAGCTCATGTCCCCTGGCTCTGTTTTGGGCTCTTTAATGTCTCTAGCATTGGGGTCAGGAAGGCAGTGTTGTGGATGGGAACTTCCCACCATAGGACAATCTCAGCTAACATTTCCTGAGCCCCTTCGGTGTGCTAAGTCCTGTGCTACATCTTTAGTGGGCATGAAGACAAATTGGGCACTCAGAAAGCTTGCTGAGGTCACTGAGATCCTTCCCAGCTCTGAAACGCTCTCTGGCCTGTCTCATCTCCAGCCTTGGGCAGAGGGCAGACAGGCAGGGCTCTCAGACTCCCCGCTGCTGGCACAGTCCTGCCACAAGGTGGTGCCACTGTCTCCTGGATACTTAGCTCTGGGTCATCCAGCCTTTCTCCTTGGAGCTTTCTTTGGTTTTGCTTAAGCTTTCTGATCAGCCAGTAGAGGTGTGCTTTAAAACTCCTTGGCATAAGAGAAATCTTCCATCTACATGCCTTAGTTCAATTTAGGAAAGAAGTCTTTAGGATAACCAGTGATCAGGGCTGGGAATTTTATTTTGATATATCTTAAAAATAGGGCATCCCCGGCCAGGGCGGTGGCTCACGCCTGTAATCCTAGCACTCTGGGAGGTCTAGGTGGGCGGATTGCTCGAGGTCAGGAGTTCAAAACCAGCCTGAGCAAGAGCAAGACCCCGTCTCTACTATAAATAGAAATTAATTGGCCAACTAATATATATAGAAAAAATTAGCCGGGCATGGTGGCACATGCTTGTAGTCCCAGCTACTCGGGAGGCTGAGGCAGAAGGATCACTTGAGCCCAGGAGTTTGAGTTTGCTGTGAGCTAGGTTGACGCCACGGCACTCACTGTAGCCTGGACAACAAAGTGAGACTCTGTCTCAAAAAAAAAAAAATAGGGCATCCCCTTTGTCAAACAGAAGCTTGGTCTCTCCAAGAACAGCATCCTCTCTGATTTCTAAGTCACAGTCTCCTCCTTCCCTGTGATTCACAACACACATTCTTGTTTCTTCCCCACCTTGCTTCTGTGTTCCCTGTTCATGTCAGCAGCCCCTACCAGGCGCTGTCTGGGCACTGGGGATGCGCCAGTGAGATATGGTCTCCCTAACTTCACAGGTAACCATGTGGCCCTGAGCCAGGGAGTGCCATAAGCAGTGAGTTTAGGGCCCCTGTCATCATGTAGGTAACTGTCTCTCCCTGTGAGGCTCCTTCAGCCAGAAGGGACCCTGAACATTGCATATAGAGATACATTTGTTTTCTCTGTAAGTAAAGAAGATACCTGTATTCCTCAGGGTTGAGGACAAGCCCACTTCATCACTGTTGGGTTCTCATGACACTCTCATTTCCTGGATCTTCTCTCGCCTTCGCCCCTCCCACTCCGACACGCTGACAGGTTTTGTCTCTCATCTGACTATACTGAAGGACATGGGATCTTGGCTATCTCCTTGTGTCGAGCCAGAGAGGGCCAGTAGGTGGTGCCCTAAGGCAGCTTAAGGCCTCTGTATTCCTGTCCCCTGGGCAGGTACAGGAAGAAGAGGAGACAAAGCCAGGGGCAGAAATACTAAAAAGGATTGGTTAAATAGTCCAGCAAGGTTTGGCAATCAGCCAGTAACTTGACATAGCCCAGTTGGGGACCCACATCTTAACCGATAACATGGAATAGCATGTGGCAAACATTTTTCCTTTTAGCCACTTTGGTATGAGAGTCGACTATAGTCAGTAGCCACAGGTGAACATGCACAGCTGAACGTCAACTTTAGCTGATAGCCATGATATGACTTTTCTAATTTTTCATTTATCAAAATAAAATTGTGAACATTTAAAAATAACGTAATAAAAACATATATGTATATGTTACCTATTCTGATTTACATTACAAGTAAGCTGCCTGTAAAGTAAAACAAGCTTTGAGTGCTTTAAAGCTTTCCTCATCACACAAGAGCAAAACGATTCGTCGTCAATGCACAGCACAAACTATCATACAGACTATGAGTGCCGGCTAATGGGCAAGGTTTTGCGGCCAGGGAGCACCATACCGAAGTGGTTAAGAAAAAGGAAATACAGGCCGGGCGCGGTAGCTCACGCCTGTAATCCTAGCACTCTGGGAGGCCGAGGCAGGCAGATTGCTTGAGTTCAGGAGTTCGAAACCAGTCTGAGCAAGAGCGAGACCCCGTCTCTACTATAAATGGAAAGAAATTAATTGGCCAACTAAAAATATATACAAAAAATTAGCCAGGCATGGTGGCGCATGCCTGTAATCCCAGCTACTCGGGAGGCTGAGGCAGGAGAATTGCTTGAGCCCAGGGGTTTGAGGTTGTTGTGAGTTAGGCTGACGCCATGGTACTCACTCTAGCCTGGGCAACAAAGTGAGACTCTGTCTCAAAAAAAAAAAAAAAAGGAAAAAGAAAATACAGTTTCTACCTGCATTTGTTTTTTAACTTTTTTTTTTTTTTGAGACAGTCTCATTCTGTCTCTGAGTGCCGTGGCATCAGCCTAGCTCACAGCAACCTCAGACTCCTGGGCTCAAGCAATCCTCCTGCCTCAGCCTCCCGAGTAGCTGGGACACAAGGCATACGCCGCCATGCCCGGCTAATTTTTTCTATATATTTTTAATTGGCCAATTACTTTCTTTCTATTTATAGTAGAGACAGGGTCTTGCTCTTGCTCAAGCTGGTTTCAAACTCCTGACCTTGAGTGATCACCCGCCTCTGCCACCCAGAGTGCTAGGATTATAGGCGTGAGCCACCGTGCCCGGCCCACATGTGTTTTTATAAGTACTTTTCTAAGACCATAAATAAAGCTCAGTTATCTGGCAGGATAATAGAGCTTTGTAAGAAAAGTATTGATGTGGGAAGGACTTCTAAGGTTTCTTTAGGAACTATGTAGTAAAGCATTTGGTGTCAGCAAATGCCTCAAGGAAGGCGCCTGCTTGGCCAGGCATGGTGGCTCATACCTGTAATCCCAGCACTTTGGGAGGCCAAGGCAGGAAGATCACTTGAGCCTAGGAGTTTGAGACTAAACTGAGCAACATAGTGAGACCCAATCTCTACAAAAAATTTAAGAAGTAGCCGGGCATGGTGGTTCATGCCTTTGGTCCTAGCTACTTGGGAGGCTGAGGCAGGAGGATCACTTGAGCCCAGAAGTTTGAGGTTGCAGTGAGCTATGATCATACTGTAGCTGGGGCAACAGAGTGAGACCCTGTCTTAAAAAAATAAGAAAGAAAGGGGCCTGCTTATGAATTTTGAGTTCATTTTAGTACTTGACAGCGATAGGCTGGTAAATATGTAATGAGGCTGATGTTTTGCTAATGTGTACTTCAGCTGCCTCTGTACTTTTGCCTCTGATCAGGTTCAGAGGACATAAAGGCAAACTACAGAGCTCATTGTTGTCAGAGCTAGGGAGAGAAAAGAAAGCCAAGCCAGGCCTTCTGGAGTTTTTTTCCATCTTGCATGTTTTCTTGGTTTTATCTTCCCAGGAAAAAGACTCTTCAATTGCTATTGACCGATCCTTTTTAAGTGCACTTTCAGGCCAGTCCCTCACAGACAAACTTTACAACATTTGGATTCGCCTTCAGAGTCACGTCAATATTGTGTTTGACAGTGAGATGGACAAATTAACAACGGAAAAGTACCCGGGCATTAGACAGGTGAGCAACAACTGCTAGCTGAAGAGGGTAAATAATAAACATGTTTGTATTGAAACAAGAAAAGAATAAACATAGTTGAATTTTTTTCTTAATGTTTTCTATGGACTTTTTTCTCCATGAAGATCCTAGAGAAGAAGGAAGGCCTGTTCCGAAAGCACATGATGGGAAAGAGAGTGGACTATGCAGCCCGCTCAGTCATCTGCCCAGATATGTACATCGGCACCAACGAGATTGGAATTCCCATGGTGTGTGTGGAGGGGCTCATTGGCTCCTGGTGGGTGGGAGATGAGATTGCCGGAGAGGGCTGGGGGTAGGGTGTGTAGCAGATTGTGGTGGCTCGGTTGGGGCTGGCTTCTGCTTCTTCTTGGACAGCCCCCGTGGAGGGGACTTGAGACTTTGTGATGGCGTTATTCTCACTCCTTGCCAGGCCTCCAGACACCTTCTGCCCACTCAGGAGACCCATGCCCCAGGGTGCCAGAGAGCTGCACATAGGGTATTCCAAATCCCTGCCCACCTTGGCCTAGTCTTTAAACCTTCCTTGTCACATTGAATACATGACAGGGGAGAGGAGGCGGGGAAGGGGAATTGCAGTCCTGCGTGCTTTCCAGGCAGCAGGCATGTGTACCCTTGGCTCCTAGGGACAGGAAGAGGAGAGAATCCCCAAAGAGGAGGGGCGTGTGCGTCGTCCACCCCTCCAGTTCCTCTTGGGCATAAGCCACTCGCCCTATCCACCCATTAGTGTTCCTCTGGGAGCCAGCTTCATTTTCCCACTTCCCTTGGCTCCCGCAGTGGTGCTCATTAGCAGCAGCCCTTTAATCGACTTCCTCCTTAATGGGCCTTGAGGTCAGTAATGTGAAGATGGTTTAATTCCCTCCGTGGAGAGTCTCATTTCCTTGCATGGCTCTCACAGTGCTGGTGATGAGCAGAGCTGAAGTGTTTGCATCTTCCTGTGTACGTGCTGCTTGTCTGTCGCGCAAACTTCCTGACTTCCTGGGTATGGTGTATCGGGACAAGGGTCGGGGAAGGCTCAGTCCTGTGCCCACTGCCTCCTGGGAAACATAGTCTTTGCATCAAAAAGTTGTGTCAGTGGGCAAAGAACAGCTTTGGGAAGCCCAGTGGTGACATTCATGAGTCTGAGGCTTTGAGGAAAGGCCCACTACCTGGACCACCCTTGTTGGTTTTGATCTCATGGTGCCTAGAGTGTCCCCAGACTTAGGAGGGACCTTTTGTGCTACCTCTCTACCTTTATGGGGTGTTAGGCCTCTCAGATTTTGGTTCATTTTGTAATGACTGATCCTCTAAGGAAAGACTGTGAAGTTACCACTCTGCCTACTCCAGGCAGCCCCAGGTATCAGGGCCATGGTGGCCAGCCTGGGCATTGGGTGTTACTCACAGGGTGGCTGGGAAGGGCAGAGCGAGTAGGACTGCCTCTGGCCCCTTGGAGCCTTGGAGTGCAACCTTCCTGTAGAGCACTGTTAACAGATGTCAGGGAGCAAGGAGGTGAGATAAGTTTGGGCAGTGAGCTGGAGACCCAGCGAGGAAGCACACAGGATGGTGAGTGTACTCCCTTGTAAAGCGATGTTCAGGAGTAGAGACAAACAGTAAACAAATGAACAAGTGCACAATCACTCGGTCAGACAGTGGTAAGTGCGTCAGCAACAGTAGTGCAGGCTCCGGCTGGGGAGGCCTTTTAGAAAGGTGCCTTTGCACAGGGACCGGGACAGAGCTGGACAAGTTCCTTTATGGAGGACTTGTAAGTTTTCGGTGTATTTGTGTGCATTTCAAAGTATCAAGGGTTTATAATATTCAGTAGCTCCAACTCAACCAGGGACTTCATTTTTCTTGGAGCGGATCACTGGCTTAGTGTTGAACAGAGCACACTGCTTTCTCGCATATCAGAGGAGCACTTGGCTTTCATCTCATGCCCCACCTTGACTGTGGTGGCTGCCAGAATTACTGAGATTCTGATGTCATGTCTCGGCTCAGGGAAAGTGCCATGATCAACTAGTCATGTCTGCTGGGGTGAGGAGGGGTGGAGGGGTACAGGAGTATTCCAGGACAGGTATTGCTCCCTGTCTCATGTGAGTGCCCCATGCTATGTTGCCTTCTTTGGGGACTTTGAATTTATTGGCAGACAAGGAAATGAAATTTTAGAGTGGGTTAAGAAGAACTGTAATGTGTAAACTACAACACTTAAATTACTTTCTCAGACTGACTGCTTAGAAAAGGAAGCCCAAGCTATTCCCTTAAGGGAATAAGTCTGGCAAAATGTCTCTGTGCAAAGGCAGACAGGATGCTGCTTTACTCCCTGAAAGGCCTTCTTGGCCATGTCAGATAGCTCCTCCATGTCTTGAGGGAAAAGTCACATAGCCTGTTGAGTTAGAATTAGGGACCATAATACCTTTTTCCTGCTCACCCTGAATTTCTACATCCATTCCTCATTTCTAGGTATTTGCTACAAAACTGACCTACCCTCAGCCGGTTACCCCCTGGAATGTTCAGGAACTGAGGCAGGCAGTCATCAATGGCCCCAATGTGCACCCAGGAGCCTCCATGGTCATCAACGAGGATGGCAGTCGCACAGCCCTGAGCGCCGTTGACATAACGCAGCGGGAAGCCGTGGCCAAACAGCTCCTAACGCCAGCCACGGGGGCACCTAAGCCCCAGGGGACAAAAATTGTGAGTAGTGGGCAGGTTTGGCCAGGGATCCAGCCAGTTGCCTGTAACTGCCCTGTGAATGCTGGCTGTCAGCTGTGGCTCTAGTGAGGCTGCCACACAAGTGCATCCCCAAGAGGAAGCTCCCCCACACGTGGGTGTCCTCTGGGTGCCTTGTGGAGCTCGCCTTGTCTCCCGGCTGGAGCCTGTGCTCCTAGGGCATGGGCGCCATGGTTCAAGCTGCTTTTGGCCATCCCACACCATGCGGCACAGTGCTGGGCACACATCGGCTGCTCAAGAAATGCTCTTTAATAATTCATTTGTGATCTCAGGGGAGGGGGATTTGCTGGCCTTCAACGGGCCAGTGCTCAGATCTGCAGCAGCATCTCTGGAACTTAAGAGAGATGTAAATTCTCCCCCCATCATCTCTATTGAATTAGAATCTCTGGGAATGGGGGCTTGGTAGTCTTTCTTTAGCAGACCCTGCAGAGGGTCTCCCTGCATGCTAAAGTTTGAGAACCACTCTTATCAAGGAAATGCTCTGTGCCAGTGATAACTGACAGCTGACACGTTGGCCATTGCTAGTGCCTGTCCACAGTGCTGTGTTAAGGGATCCTTGAGGCTCTTTCCAGATTCCACTGGAAAGAGCATGTGTTTGACTAGCAGTGTTGCTGAGGGTGTGAGATCAGTGGGTGACAATGTCTGTGTCTGTGTCAAATAATAGCTATTCATGCTGGGGGTCGGGGGGTGGGGAGTAGCAGATGACCAGGCAACAGTGGCTGAAGTTATTGGAGGAAGATGGATTCAATTTGGATGTGACTCACAGGGACTATCCAGAGTTAAGGGGCGACTGACTGGGTTTTCCTAACCCATCTGCACAGCAGGCAGGCCTCTCCTTGCCCTCCCCCGCCTGCACCCCACTGCAGACCAGCCCTTCAGCGTTGGGTTCAGCTCCACAAAGTTCCCATCAGCCTTGAAGGAACTCTGGCAGCACAGAGAGGGAAAGGAGGTGCTCCTGACCTTGTCTCAGTGGCTCTTGGTACCCATTGTTCTTCACCACAGGGCCTCTCCCCTTCCTCTGGTTCTCGCAGCTCTCCTGGGGTAGAGCTGTGATACCCAGTTTTCTGCTTTGGTGACAGATGCACGTGCAGACACAGATCAAGTCACCTGTTTTGTTCTCTTCTAGTGCATGAAGTAAGACTTGTCTTTGGGTTCCTAAGATTGTTTTGCCTTTCTTAAGTGCCTAGTATTTTGCTAGAAGCTGTGCGAGGAATGCTAAAAAAAGTAAGGTGTATCTTGCTTAACTTTTGGTGAGGCCAGGCAGATATGAAATGATCTTCCTGCTAACTCAGTCAACCATATGAAGCAGTCTCCTCTCAGTAGGATATGAAGAGAGGGAAATGGAGAGAGCAGAGAGCCATAAGGGATCAGGAAGTGCTGAGGCGCCACTGAATACTAGCACTTCACCAGTCCCTATGGACGGGACCCCTGCCACGCTGCTGTTGACAGCATGCTGGGGGGACTTCCAGGAAATGAAGGTGTAAGCGTGTTACCTGCTGCTAAGGGGTGTGGCACACACCATAGAGAGCAGCGAAGGCATCCTGTGACTCTTGCACAGGATACTCAGGAAGAAAGGGGTCTTCTTCCTGAGTGTTTGAGGCGAATGCAGGGAGTTTGGAGTCATCGGGAGATGGCTGTGAGCAGGGTGTTGGGCCAGACCAGAGGGCTGCAGGGGAAACTGAGGGCAGAGAACTCTTGCTATTCCCTCAGGTCTCAGCAAAGCCCTCATTCCTCTAGGATCAGATAGTAAACATTTCTAGCTTTGTGGGCCATACAGGCTCTGTTGCAGCTACTCAGCTCTGCCCCATAGTGCAAAAGGAGCGACAGGCAGTGTGTGGACAGATGGATGTGGCTGTATTCCAATTAAAGTTTATTTACAAGGCCAGGTGGCCAGCCTGAGGACTGCAGTTTGCCACTCCCAAAACCTGTGTTAGGTGTCCCCACGGTGTCATGCTCATCCCTCTACCGCCTGTAGCTCTCATTGCATCGTGTTGTCACTGCATGTGCACTCGTCTCTCCGCCCTTGAATTCCTAAGTCCCTTGAGTTCGACGGCAGGGTGTGCTCTGCTCCTCACTCTCCTGGCACCCAGCATGCTGGAGGCACCCAGGAACCTTGTGGAGTGCGTGGATCCAGGTTGAAGTGTGGGAAGCTCTGAGGCATGAGGACGTGGTCCAGGGGCAAAGACAGGATGGGACTTTAGGAAAGAAAAGTGACTCCTGCATCAGGACTGGGACTAAGGATGATCAACTTTATTTCCCCAAATCTCAATAATGTTATATGTGGTACTTACACATAAAGTAATAAGATACATGTGTGCTTATAATTTATTTGTAATTTTTAAAGACTTTGGCTAACGTGTTGCATATAGGTCAGGACAGGGCTAAAGGCTGGGGGAGGCAACTGGGAAGGAGAGACTGAGGTCCAGGTAAGGATGAGCCACAGGGGAAGTACAAGGGGAAAAGGGAGCCGAAAGGACCCGTTTCCCCTGTGAGGTGTGAGATCTGCCTCTTCCCCTGGGCCTTGTAAATAATGAAGGAAGTGGCCAGGATGGCCGAGTCTTATTTCCTGCCCAGTGGTCTGCCAGAACCAGGCTTTTGGCTCCAGACCTACCTCTGAAAACTCTGACCCGGGCACTGGGGCACGCTAATTTTCACTGCAGTATTTATTTAGAGACAAGAGAAGGAAGGGCCCTGGGTTTGGATTGGCAAGAGGAGCACCCTGTGTTCCAGGACTTCTGTTTGGATTGGCCAGTGCCCGCCTGGCTGGCCTGCGTACCTTCCCAGCTGTGGCGAGTTTGCTTACGCTGAAGGATGTCTCAAATTTACAAGACTCAGATCCTAGGCCCAGCCAGGCTTTTTGGGCCTGGGCCACAGGTCTGGGCGGTTTTTCCCTTGAGAGGCTGAAGAAAGAAAACTTCAGGCTCGTGACGTCGTCAGACAGCAAGCAGCCAGTGCCCTGGGCAGATGCTCATGGGAACCCTCAACCCTCAACATTCGGGTCTCCTTGGAAACGTGGGACTTGGGGTGGAGAGGGGAAGAGTTGAATTCCTTAGGGAGCAAAAAGACAGATTCCATGCTAGGTGCTTTTAAGACTGCCTTTTAGCATGTATGGGTTTGGGCCCTTGTGTCCCTGAGCTGGAGAGAACTTGTAGCCCAGCTGAACTTGAATGGGGCCGATGGCGGTGGGGGGCATCTCTTGTTAACCTCTAGCCTCTCTCTTTAAGCAGCTTTGTGATACAGCTTCATAAACACGACAACATAAGAAGGAACTAGACTTAAAGTAATCTGTTGTTTTCCCTGACCTGTTATCTGCTGCGATTTAGAGGAGATTCGGGGTGAGGGTAGTATCACCAGGTCCCCAGAGTTCCTTTGAACTGCCATTGCCTCCCTTGTAGTTACCTTCTTGTGTTTGTGTTTAAGGTGTCATTTATGTTCAGTATTTAGGAAGCCCAGTAGTTATTGTAACAAGATAAGGAAGGGTCCTAAGAGGCTGAATGAACCTGGGAAAGTCAGCTTTGTGAGAGAATGTCTGTCGGAAGGACTGAACCAGCCGTGTGTTTCTGAGGGGAGAAAAGTGTGAGCAGTGGTTGTCTTTGAGGGGTAAAAATTGTAATTTTTTTATTCTCTTCTTTAAATTTGGCTGTTTTCTGGTTTTTTCCCCCTCAATGGGCATATCCCTTGTGCAAGTTTTCTTGCTTTCTTAAAAAAATAATTGAAGATCTTTTAAAATTTTATAGAAGTAATACGTGTTCATTGTAAGATGAACATTACTAAGATGTATAAAGGTAAAATTGTTAATCTGTACTTCACTATGAAGAGACTATAACAACAGCTTAGAGTTCCAAGCACCCCTTTCCCATATGAACACACACACACACACACAGGAGTTGGGTTGGGTTTTAAGTTGCTTCATCCCATCACCTTATGTGCCACCTGGATTTTTTTCTTTGCTATAATACATTCCTGCCATCACTTCAACTTTGAATATATTTAACTTAGCCTTCTCATCATTGCCTAATATTCTGTAGTACAGATACACTACGATTTATTGCCCCTTTCGTGGGGGGCAGCTGGGTTATTTTTAGTTTTGCCACCATAAACACTGCTGCATAAGCATACACACTCACATAGCCTTGCATTGGTGCTTTTTTTCTTCTGAAAAGCCAAAAGGAAATGTGTTTCAGATGTTCCAATGGCTATTTTTTTTTTAATTTTTTAGAGATAGGGTCTTGCTATATTGCCCACCCTGGTCTTAAACTCCTGGCCTCAAGGGATCCTCCCACCTCAGCCTTCTGGATAGATGGGGTTGTAGGCATGAGCCACTGCACCTAACTCTAATAGCTATTTTCAAATTGCTTTCCCAACAGACTGTGGCAACTTTCACTTCTTAATTTTTTCAAGTTCAATAAAATGTTCTCAGAGAGCGTTGAACTGGGAACCAAGAGCCCTGTGTTCCAGTTCTGGCTCTGCTGTATGAAGCTGGAATTCTACTTCGAATGTGGAATATCTACTTAGAACGATATACTCATGTATGACCTCCATGGGGATTTAAGAGGTCTGCCAAACACAAAGGTTTTTTGGTTACATGCAGGTATGCAGTCTTGAGGAATTGTATCCATTTCTTCCTTCTGATTAATTAATTAATCCTTCTGATTAATTCTCAGAGGGATCCAGGAAACTGGGAAGGCTGTGCATCTCTGAGGAAGACAGAGATTCCTGGACAGAATCTCTGGTCTTACTTGTTCCTTGTACTTCATAGCCCAGAGTTACTATCTGAGTTGTGCAGGGCCAGGAGCAGAGGTGCCTAGGAACTGTTTCTCAGAGATTTTTAGGATTTTGCTCCAGTTTAAAAATTTAGTTGACTAGAACATCAAAGAAACAGAAGCTACACTCAAGCCAAGCTGAGGTGAGCCCTGGGAAGGAGCAGTGGTGATGCTGAAGTTGCCACTGATCACCACCTGTCCTCCCCTCTGCCCTCAGGTATGTCGGCACGTGAAGAACGGGGACATTCTCCTACTGAACCGACAGCCCACCCTGCACAGACCCTCCATCCAAGCCCACCATGCTCGCATCCTGCCTGAAGAGAAAGTCCTACGACTCCACTATGCTAACTGCAAGGCCTATAATGCCGACTTTGACGGAGACGAGATGAATGCCCACTTCCCCCAGAGTGAGCTGGGCCGGGCTGAGGCCTACGTCCTGGCCTGCACTGATCAGCAGTACCTTGTTCCCAAGGTAGGTCTGGCCTTGAGGCTGCCCACAGTCATCATCACCATGACTTGGCACTTTGAACCTGGTCCTTGCCAGCTCTTGGGTCCAGTGGGCAGCTGTTTGGGGATGTGGAATAGAGAGGGTTCTAGTTTCTTCCAGGTGGGGCTTGTAGCTTGCTAGTTGCTTAGAGGTGGGGAAAAGTTTCTGTCTTGCTGCATCTTAAAATGTAAGTCGGGAGAGAAATTGTGACAGCCATCCCAGAAAGCCAAGTTTAGTAGCTGCATAATACATGTTGTCTTCCAGATTTATGTTTGAATTCTACAACTTATTAGCCCCTGGCAAGCATTAGCATCCCAACTTTGATGGTCCTTATGGCGCACAGATGACATTGATCCTTTGAGTTCTGACATGCATGAGTTTTAAGAGGCAGCCTAACTGCAAGGGCCCGGATGAGATCCCCCTGCAGCCCATGAAGGCATCTCCTCTCCTCCTTGAACCGCTTCCTTCTCTCTCCAAGATCAGTCCTCCAAGGGAGCCCCGTGTGGTCACGGCTGATAGGAAGAATATAACTTTGACTCATGGCCAGGAGTGGCAGAGGCCTGAGTCAGTGTGTGCTTGTGGGAGGGACAGAACAGGGAAAGAGGCAGGCTGTGGGAGAAAAGGACAAAATATATTCCAGTCCCCACTCACCCCTCATCACCTGCCTAAAGATCCGAGGCCTTTTAAATTATAAGCCATTTGTATCACAGTGATTCACAGTTGCACATCATTCATTTGGATTGTGGTGGAGTATGAAAGAACTAGTAGTAATAATAATATAAAACCACAGCTACCATTTCTCAAGTAATTTTTCAGTGCCAGACACTGTGCAAAGCATTTTGAGGCTTCCCATTTCACCCTTCCCACAGTCTTTGGAGGTAGATGCTATTATGTCCACATTTATAATCAAAGAATTGATGTAATTTGCCAAAGGACACCCAGCTGAGAAGTAGGAGGAAGGAGTAGGAGCTCTCCCAGATCTTCTTGGGGTTTGTTCTGCAGCAGAGATGGAGAGCTGTTTGCCTGGGGTGTGCCAGGGGCTGCTCGGAGATGTCCCACATCGTTTAGCACTCTCTGCTCCTTGGAAGTCCTCTCCCTGCATCAGCCATCTGCCACCCAGGGAATTAGGCAGGTGGCCAGGAGCCCAACATCCCAGCCCCTCTTCCCACCAGACATACCACTGTGGCTTCATTTGGGTCCCAGCTTGGGTTGACTTTTCCCTTCTCTGCCTGCCTTAGGCTATTGATTAGTGAGGGAACTAAACATAGGAAGAAGAAGGGCCCACTCTGATCACAAGTTTACTAATTTGAAAATTAGCGTTTTCTCCTTATTAAATAATAACAGCAGTGGCTATGGCGTTGGTAGCAGCCGTATGAGGTCGGTATGACTTTCAGTTGTGGAAACACAGAGTGAATAATCTGTCAGCCAGCAGTGAGGCCAAGACTCAAGCCCTGCACCTTTGGTCTCCCAAGCTCCTTTGCTCAGTGGCATGTGTTCTTAGCCTATTTGACAAGCGGGGTTGGGCCTGGGAGAAGTGGCTCCCAGGAATGTGCTGGCTCTCTGACTCTGCTGAAGCCGAGTCACATTTCACCAGAGGGCTTACTACCAAGGAACTGCAAATGGTTTTGTGCTGGCAGAGTGACCTATGGCATTAGCTATATGGGGAATCCAGGTGCTCTGAAGTCCCCAGACCAAAGACCTTTGAATGCTCTGTGCGTGATTTTGATTGCGTTAGTTGGGAAGCCATAGGAGGATTCATGCTTACATTGTGTCCTGCAGCAGGCTGGCTTATTGAAATCCATGTGAGCCTTGTCACATGCTCATATGCCTATGACTTTTAGGTCAGGCTTACATTCAGGGGAGACAGGAAAATACAGGTAAATAAGCTTATACCAATAAATTGATTCTTAAAAAGTAAAAAAACTTGTGGGGTATTCATTGCACTTTCAGTCAGTCTCTTTTGTTCAAGAGAAAGAGCTTTTGGTTCTTGATAAATTTTACTTAGTCCTTGTTATAAATGCCAAGAAGGTAGAATCCTTATTAACCGTTATAAAACCGTTAGCAAATGGTTATAAAACAACATGGTTTTGGTGGCAAAGTCCTAAGAGGACAAGAACTGGTTTGGTTAAACGAGGAAAGCCAATTTTGGGGGATCAGTTTTCTTAGTGTATCTTTATTTCCATTTGTTTCCATTTCTCTTTGTTCATTTTTCCATTTCTTTTCTATTTCTAGATTTTCTTCCCTAACTAACCATAGTACCAGATTATACATTTTATTGTTGGTTTTAGGTACTTAATAGAGTTTTATGTTATCTTTTTACTTAAAATAGCAGTTGAATGGAACTCCAATTATTTCTTTTCCAAGAAAACAGTTAAACTTTTCATTTATGTGTTTCTTTTGGGATTAATTTCTTTCTTTGTTGTATTTATGGAGAGCCCATGCTTTGTGGAAAGTTTTTAAATAAGGCTCAAGATATAGTTTCCTGACTTCCATTCAGTCAGCTAGAAAATTCAAGTCACAGAATACCCTATTCTCAAAGCATCCTGACCAAACACATGAATTGTAATGTCATTTTGCTATGCTATTAAACAGAATAGTATAGCTGACAATTTTCTAGGGTTTTGATTCAGAAATGTTCTTTCTGATCCTAAGCGGGACTTAGGAAATTCAGAATTATAAGTAGAACTTCAGTAGTTGCTTTAATCAGCATCCCTCCCTAGAATTTGGGATTATTGCATTGAAAGCAATTTAGCCATTAAAAGTAATTTTCTAGTCATGGGAAAATCTGGATAGAGAGAGAAAGAGGTACTGAATATACCACATATCTTGTAATTATGTTCTTCAAAGGAAGAGAACAAAAGGAAAAATCTGTATCTTTCCCAAAGACTTTGGGATGAGACAAGTGTGTAATATTGGTTTGGGAGTTTCCCCCAAGCAAAATAAGACCATCTATGGAATGAGATGTACAATATATTTTTTTAATAATTTTAAAAGTCAAAGCCTTCATAAGAAAGGCTGTGTGTTCCATCTGATCTTGCTTAACATCTGTGCCACCTTTTCAGCCCATCTGTAATAATTGTGCGTTTACATAGAGCCCATCACCATTTGACAGGAATCCTTTTCAGCCTTTGAATTAGTACATGTGGTTAAATTCCTGGCGCTTCTCCACAGCTGCATTTGTGAGTTCCTATATCCTTAGTTATGAAACATGGCTATCCCATTAGCCAGTATTAACCAAATAATTAAATGATTTTAATCTTGAGATCCAAGAGGCAGTTTTTCTCAAATTCCTGTAAACATCAAAAAGTTTGTAAAACCTACATCTTCAAGAATATCAGTGAGCATAGCTATTTTTACTTCAGTGTGTCTTCTGTTGCCATGAATACAAACCTGGCAGATAAGATTCAGGAGACTGGGGGTCTGAATGGCTGTGAAAGTGTCCAGGGAAATCAGTGTGCTCACCAAATCTTGGGCTTTTTATAAAAGCCCTTGTTTTGGCATCTGGTAGATAAAACACCCTTTATTAAGGGCCCACCATGAACCACATGCAACATTATAAAGAGATACTAATAAAAGGGACATTCTTTCCTTCCATGATATGTATATCAAGGCCCTCTCAGGGCCCTCTCTTTAGGAACCTGGGAGTGAACCCCTTCCTCCCTGTGCTGACTCACTCTAAGTTACCCCTCAGGCCTCAGCTGTAACATTGCCCCTCAGAGAGACCATTCCTGACCACCACCACCCCCAAATCTGTATAATGATCCATCCTGTTATTTTCCTCCATGGCATTTAAAACACGTTGTGATAATGTATTCATCCAGTCATTTGTTTACCATCTAGCTCTTCCTCATCATAAACGACCGTGTCCGTTTGGTCCACTGGAGTAGGCCAAAAGTCTACCCAGTGCTTCGGCATACAGGAGGCTTTCAATAAATATTTGTCGAATAGATGACTGATTTACAGGAGAACCAGGCAAGAAATGTGTGAAAAATACTAAGGCATAAAACCAAAGTATAAAAACAAGAACACAGCCAACAGCAGCCAGACCAAATTTATACATAAATGCCAAAAATATGCTGGAGTAACTAGAACCAGATGGGATTAAGCAGAGAAGGCTTGGAGAACTAGATGAGTTTGAAGCAGTTTTGATGCAAGACAATGGGCAAATGGCAAAAGCAGAAGCCACTGGTAATCCCTGGTCATGTGCTTTGGGCAAGACAATGGGCAAATGGCAAAAGCAGAAGCCACTGGTAATCCCTGGTCATACTAGCTTTGCTGCCAAGCTAGTATGTAGTGACGACATGGGCAGGACAGATACGTGGAGGGCTGTTGCTAGAAGGTGGCTTCCAAGCGCCTGATTAAGAATTACTTTGACATAAAATTTATCTTCATTCTTCTTATCTGTTTTGGTTTATAGGATGGCCAGCCACTGGCAGGATTGATCCAGGATCACATGGTTTCAGGTGCAAACATGACTACTCGGGGTTGCTTTTTCACCCGGGAGCAATATATGGAGCTGGTATACCGAGGACTCACGGACAAAGTGGGGCGTGTGAAACTCTTTCCTCCTGCCATCCTGAAACCCTTTCCACTGTGGACAGGAAAGCAGGTAATTGGGAGAAAACAGCACTTAACAAAAGGAAACAAGCTACTTGTATAGAAGGTTTCATTTCCAGGAGAGCCCGTGCCAGAGACAGAGAAATAGCTAATCAAGCAATAGTCTAACTTTCTTCTCCCTTAGTTTGAGGTTCCTGAGTCTGGGTGGTATCTTAGGGAGTATCTGCTAAGAGTAGGCTACATTGTTTCTGTCCTTTGCTTCTAACTTAAACTTGGTGTCCTCATACCAGATATGGTGGTAATAAGCAGTGGCGCTTTGCTGAGTGCGTTAGATATGTTATCTGATTTAAACCTCACAACTAACCCACAATGCAGAGACCATTATTATCTCCCTTTAGCAGATGATAAATTACATTCCCAAGGATATAGGACACAGAATTGGGATTCAAACTTAGGACTTTCCAACTCCCAAAGCATCACACCATACTTCCAAATCATATGGTGATCAAATAATGAAATACTTTTAAGTCTGTGGACCTGGGGCTTGACTGGTTTCAATTGTTAAACCAACCTTGCATTCCTGGGATAAACCTTGCTTGGTCATGATGTAGTACCCTTTTTATATATTGAATTCAATTTGCTAAGGTTTTATTTAGAATTTTTTTACATATGTGTTCATGAGGGATATTGGTCCATGGTTTCCTTGTGATATCTTTGTCCGGTTTTGGTGTCAAGGTAATGCTGACCTCTTAGAATGAGATGGGAGGTTTTTCCTCTTTGGTTTTCTGTAAGAGTTTATATCATACGGTATTGGTATTATCTCTTCCTTAAATGTTTGGTAGAATTCACCAGTGAAGGTATCTGGGCCTAGAGTTTCTTTGTGGGAAGGTTTTAATTGAAATTTCTATCTCTTTAATTGACTTAGAGTATTCAGGTTATCTATTTCTTCTTGAATAAGCTGTAGTAGTTTGTGTTTTTCAGTTTGCCTAGAGGTTTATCAGTTTTATTTCTCTCAAAGAACCAGCCTTTGGTTTTATTGACTTTATTGTTTTTCTGTTTTCTATTTCATTGATTTTACTCTGGTCTTTATTACTTCCTTTTTTCTGTTTACTTGGGTTTTAATTTGCTCTTCTTTTTCTAGTTACTTATGGTTGAAGTTGAAGTCATTTATTTGACATACTTCTTTTTTTAACATTGGCATTTTATGTATAAATTTCCCCCTTAAATTCTGCTTAAGTGGCATCCCACAAATTATATGTTGTGTTTTCATTCCACTTCAGAATACTTTCTAATTTCCCTTTTGATTTGTTTTGACCCATGAGTTATTTACAAGTACATTACTTAGCTTGCAAATATTTAGAGATTTTCCAGATATCTTGGTTACTGATTTCTAATTTAATTCCACTGTGGCCAGAGACCATACCTTGGATTCTTTTAAAATCCTTTATACTAAATAAAATTAGAAAATAGGCCCAGGTTTTGCTTCTGTGATGGGTGAGATTTTTTAGTATTTCTCGAAAGGGTGATACAGGGTATGTTTTTGCAAATAGGTGAAAAGGGCAAGAATGACTACACTGCACAAGAATTTGTTAATGGCTCATTCTGGTTCTACAGAGAAAAACCATGTTTAGAATCAGGAGATAAGGAACTTAGCTTAGGAAGTTTATTTCTACTGCCCCAGAAAATGAAGTCTTAGGCTCTTTCTCCAGGACATTTCATACAACCTCTTAAGTGCTTTTCTTTTCACATGTGAATCGAAGGTCTCTCACCATTTGTTGAAAGAGCATGCAAGGAAAAATGTGTCCGTTGTTGCAAATCTCAAGTAGGTAGCCCAATAAATGTTCATAAAGTGAATATACCTTTATAAACTGTCATCCAGATTAGAAAGTAGAATATTACCAGCACCCCTAGAAGAATCCTCTGTGGTCCCTCCCAGTTTCCCCCCCTCCCCAAAGGTAATTACTAACATGACTTCTACCATTACAGGTAAGTTTTGTCTTTTTTTGAACTTTATATAAATGGAATCATATCTTTGTGTGAATTACCCATGTCATTGCATATAGCAGTAGTTTATTCACTTTCATTACTTTAAAATATTATATCAACATGCTATCATATTTATCCATTTTATTATTTATGGACATTTGGGTTGTCTTTAGTTGTCTTCTTTGGCTATTACAAATAGGGCTACTGTGAACATTCTTGTATGTGTCTTTTGTTGACTATATATGCACTTCAGTGGGTAAACACCAACACATGGAATTGCTAGGTTATAATATATATGTTCAGCTTTAACAGATAGTTTAATAAACAGTTTTCCAAAATGCTTGTAGTGATATACACTTCCACCAGCAGGGCATGAGAGTTCCGGTTGCTCCTTATCCTCAGTAGCACTTGGTATTATTGTTAGGTTTTTTTTCTTTCTTATCTGTTTAGTTAATTTTAGCCGTTCAAATGTATAGTGGCATCTTCCAGTTTAATTTGCATTTCCTTAATGATGAGAGGTTGAGCACCTGTTCATATGCTTATTGGCCATTTGGATATCATCTTTTATGATTTACCTGTTCAAGTCTTTTGTCTGGTTTCTACACTATTAATTTGTCATTTTCTTATTGATAGATAAGAGGTTTTTAAAAATATATTTTGCATAAGTCCATTGCCAGATACATGTATTGCAAATACCTTTTACTTGGTGGCTAACCTTCCCACTCTTTCACCTAGTGCCATTTTCTAATGATCAGAAGTTCTTACTTTAATGTAATACAATCCCCCAATCTTTGCTTTTTATGACTAGTCCTATATAGAACTATTTGCTTTCCCTGAAGTCTTGAAGGTATTCCCCTCTGTTCTTGTGTAGTAGCTTTATTGTTTATAACTTTCACACTTAGGTCTGCTGTCTGCCAGGGGATGGTTTTTGTGCATGAGCATGAAGCGAGGTGGGGTCCAAGATGCATTTTTTCCCATACAGATAATCTAGTTGATAGAACATTGTTTGTTGAAAAGTCCATTTCTCCACTGCTCTTTAGTACATCCTCTGTCATAAATCAAGTAGTTGTGGATCTGTTTCTGGACTGTATTCAGTTCCACTGGTCTGTTTGGTTCCATTGCACTAATAGCACACTGTCTTAATTACTTTAACTTTATAATAAATCTTGACTTCTACTGGTAAAAGCCTCCAGCTTTGTTCTTCAAGACTGTCTTGGGCCTTTTATTTCCATATAAATTTTAAAGTCAGCTTGTAAATTTCTACACAAAGTATCTGCTAGGATTTTTTTTCTTTAATTCATACATATGACTCCATTTAAATCTGCTAGGATTTTTTATTGGTATTGCATTGCGTCTATAAGTCACTTCAGGAAGAATTGACATATTTATATTATAGAGTCTTACAAATTATGAACTTAGTATGTCCATCAATGAGGTAAAAGTTTTATCCATCATTTTGTTAGATTCATTCCTGGATGTTGCTATTACAGATGATATTGTTTATTATATTTTCCAATTGGCTTATTAAATTTACAGTTGATGTATAGAAATACAATTAATTCTGTATATCATCCTTATATTCAAAAACCTTGCTGAATTCAGTTATTAGATCTCTGCCCTTCAAATTCTTTTTTACTATAGAAGTAATACAAGTTTATTGTTAAATAAAAATACAAAAATGTGGCTGGGCGCAGTGGCTCATGCCTGTAATCCTAGCACTCTGGGAGGCTGAGGCAGGTGGATTGTTCAAGGTCAGGAGTTCAAAACCAGCCTAAGCAAGAGCGAGACCCCATCTCTACCAAAAATAGAAAGAAATTAATTGACCAACTAAAAATATATAGAAAAAATTATCCGGGCATGGTGGCGTGTGCCTGTAGTCCCAGCTACTTGGGAGGCTGAGGCAGAAGGATCGCTTGAGCCCAGGAGTTTGAGGTTGCTATGAGCTAGGCTGACGCCACGACACTGTAGCCCAGGCAACATAGTGAGACTCTGACTCAAAAAAAAAATACGAAAATGTAAAAGCAAAAAGAAAAAAATTTTCTCCCTCCCCAGCCCTACTCTCCATGCATACACTTATGCACTTGCCCATATGAAAAATAAATAAGAATGGGATCACGTTATATTATCCTTGGGGTGCTCAGGAGAACCATGGACCATGACTCATTTTGACATTCACTTTTGAGCCTGTGTGTAAAACCACCTCTTTAACCACAACATCCTGGTACCTGAAGCGTGTACTTCCCTGAACGCCAAGTGTGTGTACCTCAGGTTTGGCTGGTCTGTAGATGACTTCATTTGATGAGCCCCCAGGTCCTCCACAGGGAATTCCATTATATCCTGCAGTCTGTATTTTTAATTTGGACTACCCTAAAATACTCCAAACATGGCAAGAAGTTCATTTAACTATTTTCACATGCTATGTTGACAGAAACTTTTTTGTAATTGTTTTGTGACTTACTTAGTTTACCTGATGTATTTATTGGAGGGCTTCTTCTGTGTCTGTGCATGTAGATGCACCTCATTCTTTTTAACTCCTCTTGTGTTGTATTCACTGATACGGATATGGCATTTTTTTTTTTTTTTTTTTTTTTTTTTTTGAGACAGAGTCTCACTTTGTTGCCCAGGCTGGAGTTGAGTGCCTTGGCGTCAGCCTGGCTCACAGCAACCTCAAACTCCTGGGCTCAAGCGATCCTTCTGCCTCAGCCTCCCGAGTAGCTGGGACTACAGGCATGCGCCACCATGCCCGGCTAATTTTTTCTATATATATTAGTTAGCCAATTAATTTCTTTCTATTTATAGTAGAGACGGGGTCTCGCTCTTGCTCAGGTTGGTTTCGAACTCCTGAGCTCAAAGGATCCACCCGCCTCAGCCTCCTAGAGAGCTAGGATTACAGGCGTGAGCCACCGCGCCCGGCTGGCATTATTGATTTAGCTGTCCTCCTGTTAGTGGACCTTTACTTGGTGTTTACTATTCTAACCAGCACTGCGGTGAGCACTCATTTCTGCCTATATTAGTCAACTTGCATTGGTATATATTCTAAATAAATTCCTAGAAATAGGATTGCTGGGTCAAAGGATATACACATTTCAAAATATTTTTAAAAAGCCATTTACATTTTTAAAACATTTTTTAAAGTTAGTATAAATTACAGTTCACATAGATATTATTAACCTTTACAGTTTAACAGAATGTTGCAGATGTCTTTTTTCCCTAGCATAGTTTTTGACTAGAAAGTAAATTATATACTTCTAGAATATTAGGGCAAAAAGGAACCTAAGTTCCTCTTGTCTGACTCCCTTGCTTTTTTCTTATTGAGATATAATTCATATTCAACATAAAATTTATCATTTTAAAGTATTTATTTCAGTGATTTTTAGTATATTCACTGTGTTGTACAGCCATTACCACTATCTAATTTCAGAACATTTTATCACCCCAAAAAGAAACTCTGTACCTGGTAACAGTCAATCTCAATTCCTCCTCCTCTCCATCTCCTGGTAACTACTTTCTTTCTCTATGAATTTGTTTTTTGGGCATTTCATATTAATGATGTCAAGCAATATGTGGTCTTTTGTTACTTGCTTTTTTTTGAAACAGGATCTCATTCTGTGTTCCAGGCATGAGGGCAGTGGTGTCATCATAGCTTACTGCAACCTCAAATTATTGGGCTTAAACGATCCTCCTGCCTCAGCCTCCTGGGTAGCTAGGACTACAGGTGCATGTCACCACACCCAGCTAATTTTTCTATATTTTTGTAGAGACAGGGTCTTGCTATGTTGCCCAGGCTGGTCTCCAACTCCTGGTTTCAAGCATTCCCCTGCCTCAGCCTCCCAGAGTGCTAGGATTACAGGCATGAACCACTGTGCCCAGCCAAGAAGAACTAACGTGTTTCTCCGAAAATAAGACCTACCCATAAAATAAGCCCTAGCAGGATTTCTAAGCATTTGTGCAATAGAAGCCCTATCCCGAAAATAAGACCGAGTGATGGGTGTGGCTACACAGCAAATCTGCATGACCCATGCATTTCATGGCAGAGCAGTAAAGAAGACGAGCAGCCCTTCTCATCTGCCCCATGACAGCTCTATTGCTTGACATGAGAGATTGGGGCCAATGGTTCTAAAGGAAATAGAGTCACAAGAAATTCAGGATGGAATTCAGGGTTTGGAGAATTATGTTGATGTTCCAGAAGAAGACAACTTAACTATATTTGAATCAATGTAGATTTTTGTACGATACTTAAAAAAAATAACACATCCCCTGAAAATAAGCCCTAGGGTGTCTTCTTGAGGAAAAATAAATATAAGACCCATGTCTTATTTTCAGGGAGACATGGTGGTTTAGGAAGTAAAACTCTCAATGAAATTCTTATTGGTGTCTAAGTAAAAACTGAGATCAACTTGTCCTGTAGAGGTAGACCTATCTATTTTTCTTCCTCTGAAGTCATCAGAAATAGCCTTTGTAGGAGTAGGAGGTCCCAAAAGGGAAGTTCTCAATTTTTCTTCCTGCCATAGTTTGTTCTCTTTTTCTTTGCAGGTTGTGTCAACGCTGCTCATAAACATAATCCCAGAGGACCACATCCCACTGAACTTATCTGGAAAGGCAAAAATCAGCGGGAAAGCCTGGGTGAAGGAAAGTCCTCGACCTGTTCCCGACTTTAACCCTGACTCAATGTGCGAGTCCCAGGTATGCCTGCCCAGCTGTATGGGTTGCAGAGTTCTAGTCCCCAGATTCGACAAATTGATTTAAAACAGAGACAGAGAAATGGAGGTACACTCCCAGAAGCAGGTGCCATGCCTCAGAGAAGGAGGTGTCCTGCCCAAATTGGTTTGAGCTTTTGGTTTTAGAAAGGGTCGGAGTCAATCTTTCGCATTTGACCCTCAGTGTAAAACTCACAACTGATTTGGGAAGGGTTCTCCAGCAAAAAGCTGGAGTTGATTCTGCAAAACTTGGAAATACAGAGCTCATGTTTTCCTTCAAGACCACCGAATGGCTCAAGATAATCAAATTGCTGTGAGGTTCCACACCTCCACTTCTCAGCCTTAAGAGGGCAGGCTGAGGACAGTCAAACTCAGCTCTGTGCAGCCGCAGATCAGTCGACACTGAAAGTTTCCAAGGCCTCTGCAGAGTTCCTGGTAGGGGAGTAGCCCCAGGTCCCCAGCTCACACCAATGCTTTGTAACAGGGTCTAACAGACCGAAGCTGCCACGTTTCTTTCCCTTAATGCGTGCTGCAGTATGCAACTAGAAATCCTTTTAATTAGTTTCTAATGCTTTAAACCCAACTTTGTGGAAGGACAAATTCAGGCCTTAGGTGATGTTAGAAAGGTTTTGTTGTTCTTACTCCCAGTGTGCAAGGGAGGGAATACCTAGGCCAAGGTCATGGTTACAAACTAGAAGTTCTAGATGTTCTCATTTCCAGTCACAAGAGTACTTGACCTTGAGTCATTATGGGTGCATGTGGGAAGCAGGGGGACGTATAAACACACCAAAGAGTGTATGTGTGCACATGTATGTGGTTCATAGTGTGTAGTCTTTGAAAAAGAAATTAACTGTATGTGCTCACCTTCTTTATTTAGAAATGTACATATATAATGTTAGTTTCATGTATGCCCTGCTTCTTCCCATGAAGGATTGGAGGCAGTTGCAGCAGAGGGACATGCACAATGTGGGTAACACACATGGAGTAGGAGAGGCAGTGGCTTCCACAGGATGTATCACTTGCTGCCTGGCATCAGTAGCCTTTCCCCCCCACAGGTCATCATCAGGGAAGGGGAGCTGCTCTGCGGGGTGCTGGACAAGGCGCACTACGGGAGCTCCGCCTACGGCCTGGTCCACTGCTGCTATGAGATCTATGGCGGCGAGACCAGCGGCAAGGTTCTCACCTGCCTGGCCCGCCTCTTCACCGCCTACCTGCAGCTCTACAGAGGCTTCACCTTGGGTGAGTGCTGGGCTCTGCTGGAGCAGTGGCCTGCCCCCTTCTCTTGTAGCCAGCACGGCTGCCAGGCTATGCCCCCAGCTCTACTGTCTGGAGGAGCAGCCAGACTCCTTCTACAAAAGCGTCCTCACTTGGCTGCCCCTCCCCCCACAGCCAGTGTTTCTTCCCCCTCTGAAGTGCAATGTGACTCCAGCTGTCCCCATTTCCATTCTGTCCCTTTATGGTTTTCTGTCCCTTAGGATGATTTCTCATACTCATACACACACCCTCATTCTCCTGCAAGTGCCCTTCCAGAATTCTCCAGGCCCTCCCCGCTCCACAAAGGGTCTTCCTGTTGTTAGAACTGCCTGCACCTTCCTAACACAGTAGGGGACATCGGCGCTCTCAGAAACCCTGTGAGGAGCTGCCTGGTTTGCGCCTTGGAAACGAGCACACTGTTTTGGCAAAGTGGCCTTGATAAAGAAAACAAGTGTGCTGTTTCTTCTCGTGCACTTACTGGGTGGGCTTGACATCAGAAGAACTGCGCCAGGGTTCAGCCTTGGGCCAAGCTGATTGAGAATTGCTGCACCTCTATGTATGCAAAGCCATGTCCAAGCCCTTCTGCACTGTTGCTGCGTGTCTAGCACGCACCACCGTGTACACAGGGATTTTCTAGTTGATGATACCACTGCTGGTGGAAGTAAGGGCTCTCTGCTTCATGGACTTACACGCAGACATGGTGGGAATCCCCAGCCTGCGGCCTGTGAGCTCACCACAGTCACAGTTTGTTTATAGGCCCCAGTGCTGGGGCCTGCGTTACACATTTCATTTTTTTTAATTGTATGATATATTTAATTGTGGAAAAGTTAAATAAAGTAAAAAAAGTATAGACGTGAATCACGCAGCATCCAGTTGCCAGAGAATAGCCACTAATATCAACTTTATGTTTTTCTTTCTGGACTTTTCTGGTACAAATACATTTGAAAGAAATGGGATCCTATACTACATACTGTTTTATAGTCTGCTTCTCCCCCTGCCTACCCAATTTCTAAATGTTTTATAAATGCCCTTTACGGTCAGTTGATATGAATCTGTATCTTCATATCTAGCAGCTACAGATTATTCCATTTGTATGGATGTATCATAGTTTATTAAACAGTTCCTATGATATAAACACTTAGGCTGTTTCCAGGTTTTCACATTATTGCTGGGATGAGCACCCTTGAACAAACATCTTGGCTTATATATATGTCTAATTTTCTACCAGGATAAGGATTATAAGTTGTTAGTCTGTTTGGGACTGAAACTTACATTCCCCTATCCTGATTCCTCTAACGGGCCTGAACCACTGATGGAGGCATCTGTTTCCAGGATCTCCCACTTCTAGTTGGGAACCAGACTAGGGTCCCTTCCAGGGTAACTGAAGAAAGTGAAGTGTGATGACTAAGAACCTCACACTTGTAAGATACAAATTTCAATTTCAAATAAGCACAAGGATTTCTGCTAACTAGAAAAAAGTTCCTGGTGTTTTAAAAATGAAACGTAGAGGGAGATCCCATACCTAGCTCAATGATGAGGATCAAACTTAACAAACAAGCCACACTTGCAGCTCTGCTTAGCACATGGTACAAAGAACATGGCTCCCATGTGCCAAGGTGATCCAGAGGCAACTAGGAAAGCAAGGCCAGGCGGCGAGTAGGTGGGAGAGCAGGCTAGAGTGGTTGACCTCACCCTAGACCTTCTCAGCCAGACGGGTCAGTGAAGGGACAGCAAGAGGACCTCGCACTGACCCCACAGACAGGCTCACTTTGTGGCTTGCTCACAAAGGGAATATTTCATTCCTTTTCCACTCACGTGTGTTCTTGAGAAGCCCTCAGGTTTCCAAGACATTGTTTTGGGATTCCAGATATTTTAGTCCCAGTTTTTGAACAATACAACCATTGTTTTTATTCTCACTCAGCTCTTGGCTAAGGGACTTTTGAGTCCAGATATAGGCATAAACTAGTTGATTGAGAGTTGAAAGTGGAAAGATGTGCTCATGGCCAAGGCTAGGAAATCTTCAGTTCTTTGAGCCAGAAGGACCGGCTTAACCAAAGTGACTCAGGCTTTCACCCTCCTGAGGCAGTGCTGCAGAACCTGCAGCGGTGGTCCCTGTCACCCAGGTTCATGCCTGTCTGTGTGTGTGCCTGCACTCTCACAACTGTATAGGGTGAACCCTGTGATATGTGGCTTCTGGAAGCCCAAACTGGGATGTTCTCTCTCTCTCTCTCTCTCTCTCTCTCTCTCTCTCTCTCTCTCTCTCTCTCTCTCTCTCTCTCTCTCTCTTTCCCTAAACTCAGCTTTTCATCCAAAACCTCTTCTTCACCTCCAGCCCCTCATCCAACACATATTTATTGAGTGGAGACAGTATAGTTGGTGACTTAAGAGCACAAATTTGTGACTCAGGCATAGGTTTACTTTCTACCTCTGTAACCATGGGCAAGTAGCTCAACTTTGACCCTTAGTTTTTTCATTTGTAAAATGAGAATTATAAGGTTTGGGCTCTGGTAATCACTTAGGAGATAATAGCAATCTATTAACAATGATGTTAATATCATCATCATTACTCACGTACTTCAGAGGTCGGGCTCTGCGTCTTGACCTCACCAAGTTTACGGTCTAGTGAAAAGTCAGGCCTGGTCCCCTAGAGCTTGTCTGTTTCTTTTCACAGGCGTGGAGGACATTTTGGTGAAGCCAAAGGCAGACGCCAAGAGACAGGAGATCATTGAAGAATCCACCCACTGCGGGTCCCGGGTAAGGAGGGGCTGCAAGGCCTTGGCCTGCCCTAGAAGGGTCAGGTGTCCTCCGGATCGAAATCCACACGCGCCTGATGTGTTCCTTCTCTCATTCTAGGCTGTCAGGGCTGCATTAAACCTGCCAGAAGCCACATCATATGATGAGGTCCGAGAGAAATGGCAGGATGCCCATTTGGGCAAAGACCAGAGGGATTTTAACATGATTGATCTGAAGTTCAAAGAGGAAGTGAACCATTACAGCAATGAGATTAACAAGGTTAGCCCGGCATTGCCTGCGCTTATCCCCATTGTTTTGAATGCTGATTTTTAAAAAAACTACATTTTGATTCTCACCTGGGGCTCTTCGGAGCAGTTTGGCTGTTCTTCGATAGCTGACGAGGTGCCATGCAAGGTGGGAAGGGTGGAGTCTTTCATTTTGAAGAGCCCAGGGTTTTGTTTCGTCACCTAAATAGCGTCTGGACAGGCCTTGGATTAATGCTAAGAGAGAACGCTTTGTGCTGTTTCTCTTTTTAAATATTTTTACTTTGGGGTGACTACATTAAAGGAGGCTGAAGAAATCTTTTATATGGGGCCACTGCAGGTGAATGGGCAGGATGAAAGGCCAAAGTCCCACTGCTGCTTGTGCAGCGGAGCCAGGGGTGAAGGCCTAGGCTGAAGTCTCACCTCTGCCCTCTACTTGCTCCCCACACGGGGCATAGGAGGCATATTGGTAAATGTGACATGATGTAGACATTGGTGATCATTGCCAGCTGTGTGGGGACCCAGGCCAGGCTGTTGGCAAATTCACAAGGGCATCACCGTAAATTTTATCCTTCTCCAACTCCTGTTTAGAATCACAAATTGGATCTGCTGGCCTCTCTGCTTCTCCTTTTTCTTCTTCATTTTTGCTGCCCTTTGGCCAGCGAATGGAACCTCAGGGTTCCTGGCAGAGGATGTTGAGAGAGCAAGGGGGGAGGGGGAGACCCGTGTGACTTCTTCATAGGTGTTCTAGCAAAAGGATTCATGCCAAATGAGGATTTCCCTTACTAGATGGGATTTGGTGCTTAACACTGGGTAAATATTCCGGCTTTATTGCTTCTGCATCCTGGTGTTACCTCGTGAACCTGGGATTTTAAAAGGGGGTAAAGTCACTGACCACTGTGTTGATTTAATCTGCAGGCATGCATGCCTTTTGGCCTGCACCGACAGTTCCCAGAGAACAACCTGCAGATGATGGTGCAGTCGGGAGCCAAAGGTTCCACCGTGAACACGATGCAGGTGTGAGCAAAGGGGCAGGTGATGGCAGGGGGTGGTTTTCAGGTTTGTTTCTGATTTTAAAAGAATCCACAATCTATATAAAATGTCGCAAGTACCAAAAAGGAGAAAAACATATACAAATCACTACAGGAGCTAACCACTATTAACATGTCAATGTTATTGGCAGATGTAGATATAAATATGCAGATATAATATGTATAACATAGATATATAATAAGTTTACTATTATCATATTACATATATTCATGTTACACACACACTGCGTGTATAATCTTAATTGAGATGCTGCAATTTTACATGATCTGCTTTTTTCACACCATTACCTTTTAAGTATTGTCCTAAAGATTTCATAACCTTTAACTTGAGGCCCATTGTCTGCTTAGATTAACACAGTGCTATCATGGCATTTGCACAATCTTAATACAAATCTTAAACAAGATTTTTATTTTAAATCTTGACGACCTAGAGAGGGTCTGAAGGACCACCTGTTGTGTGGTGAGTGTGGAGCAGTAGCAATGGCCTTGAAAGGCTGAAAGCCAAGAGGAACCCCCCCAACTAAATAGTGAGTTCCAGACACTCTGTTCTTCCACCCCAAGAATATCAGTAGACAGCTGTCTAAGCAAACAGCTCAATAGCTTAAGTTCTCTTTTGGCTTTAGAATGTGAGGGTCACAATAAATGCCTGTTTCTCGCAGGCTCCATTTTGCCATTAGGACCCTTAGGTCTCATCCAGGTGTAACGTGATTCTGAGACACTGCTCCTTTTACAAATGTCACCCATTTTCAAATGTGAAAATCCAGGTCTATTTTTTCTTGAAACGAAATTGTCTCGGTTCATTTAAAAATGTAGGTTGGCCTTTAAGAACTCGGTCTCTGTGCAGCTTTTCCCCAAAGGGCAGACGATCTCTTCCCTGCTAGGGCGAAGCATTGTTTAACACTCCTGTGGATCTTCAGTTTCCTTTGGATTTCCTCTCCCCTAGATCTCGTGCCTGCTGGGCCAGATTGAATTGGAAGGTCGGAGACCCCCGCTGATGGCATCTGGCAAGTCACTGCCCTGCTTTGAGCCTTATGAATTCACCCCCAGGGCCGGTGGCTTTGTCACTGGCAGGTTCCTCACTGGCATCAAGCCTCCTGTATGTACTTTGGTTTTTCCATTTGGCTTTTTCCCTCATTTCTAGGTTCAGTGATAGGTGACCTGTGGCCCTCACCAATAACTTTGAGCAAGAATGGTCAAGTGATAAATTCCATTTGCTGCTTTCCCACCAGAACTTAGGGCCCATGTCACGTTCACTGTTATAACGCCAAGCGTAGCACACTCTGGCACGTAGTAAGTGCTCATAAATGTTTGCAGGTAGATGAAAATATGAACAGAACCAATCCCAGGTCCACCTTTTCCCGCTATGTGACCTCCAACCCAGTCCTTACCTGCACTGGAAGGTAGCTAGGAAGGGGGTGCCACCCACCCCGGTGTTCTCATTGCCAACAAGAGCGTCACAGGGGTATTTCCTTTATGATGGGAAAACATTTGCTCTAACAAATGTCTGGTTTTGCTTCATCAACAGCAGAATTCTCCCCCAAGAGAAGGGTTTCTGCTCACACTCATTAGAAATGGCTTTTTAAATATCAGTGCCTTTTGTTCCTTGGTCTGCCACATTTCTGAAAGGACAACCTTTGTGGTCATTTAAGTCCAGACTGTGCAGGGGACCAACCCTTTGTTCCAAGGCCACTGACTGCTCCAAGGGCTCCTCCCCTGGCCCCACAGAGGCTCCCCAGCAGTTGTCCATGGCCTCTGGCAGGGATGGTGCAGGGTTCATGTAGACCAGATTTCTTCAAATGCTGGTTGCGATCCCTTAGTGTGGATCATGAAATCATTGCTGTGGATAGGGACAAGCATTTCTTTATGTACTGAAACAGAATAGAATGATAAAGAAAACATCGGAGGTTATCCCCATGGTAAGGGATGGGGTAGTGTCATAAGGCTTTAGTTTGAGTCAGCTGTGTTTATATGCACGTGTATGTATATATATAGATATCTGTGTGCTTGCCGATTACTGTTCTATTTACAATACAGTATTTCTTATTATAGATTATAATTAAAAAGTTTGAAAAATACCCTGTGCCTGTATTAACACTGTTGGGAGCAGAATTCAGACATGGGGGCTGAACTGCCGAACAGTAGTGAGGTAGTGCCATTTCTTTCTTTCTTTTCTTTTTTTTTGGAGACAGAGTCTTGCTCTGTTGTCTGGGCTAGAGTGCCGTGGCATCAGCCTGGCTCACAGCAACCTCAAACTCCGGGGCTCAAGCAATTCTTCTGCCTCAGCCTCCCAAGTAGCTGGGACTACAGGCACGTGCCACCACTTCCAGCTAATTTTTTCTATTTTTAGCAGAGACAGGGTCTTGCTCTTGCTCAGGCTGGTCTCCTGAGCTCAAGGGATCCTCCCAGAGTGCTAGGATTACAGGCATAAGCTGCTGCGTCCGGCCCCAGTGCCATTTCTGTTTAGAAAATGGGGCATGGGGTGTAATACTGTAAGCAGGAACTGTTACTTCTGATCCACTTGTCCCTCCACTGTCAGGCAAAGTAAGATGGGGGCAGAAGACACTGGGGGCCATTGGAACCACCAAAGCCAAGGTCCTAGGGAAGGGAATAGCCCATCTTGTCAGGACAGGCTGCTGGGGTGTTGCCCTAAGCCCTTCAGCAAGCACACCACCCTCACTGCCCCCTTTGGCTCCTGGGTCCTTCTCTCTGCAGGAGTTCTTCTTTCACTGCATGGCGGGGCGAGAGGGCCTGGTCGACACTGCCGTGAAAACTAGCCGCTCTGGCTATCTCCAAAGGTAAAAGCACCTGTGTGTCCGCTTTAGATGGGGTTCATTGTCCCAGGGCCCTTCACCTCTGTTGTCTTCCACATTGTCATTGACAATCACTTAGGATTCCTTGGATGAAAAATCTTTTTAAACATTTCCATGGATGGCCTGAATAATAGATATTCTTCCCCTTCTATGGGATTGGCAGGGCCTGAGCTCAGAGGTTCACTGCAGAGGGCCCCCGCGTTCTAAGGGTCTGCCATTCTCTGGGGGGAGCTGTGCATGCCAGAAAGGGTCTCGGACGATAGTGAGCACATCCTGTTTCCTGAGAGGCTCAGCTTCTTGAGACAGTGGTGACTAACACTGTGCTCTGTCCTCACTGCTCATGGGGAAGTGGGGACAGGGACAGAAACTCCCAGGAAACTCCCTCTTAGGTTGGCAGGATGAGAAACTGAGGCAAAATGGCCAGAGGGATAAGCAAATGGCCAGAGAAGCTAGTACCAGGGCAGAGAGCAGGAGAGATTGAGGGAGGCAGCTGACCACAGGGAGGACTGAGGAAAAAGGCTGCCAAGTGAGGGTTGTCACATCAGTATTTAGTTCCTAATACCCTTAGTGTCCTTGGCAGTCACTGGACTGAATCTGAGAATCCTTGAAAGCTCCCCTGCTTCCCCTGCCTTGTGGGATAGTGATAAATGCCACTATTTATAAATGGCATTTATAAATGCCAAGGATCCTGGTCCCTTGGGGATCTGTGTGCAGGAGAGTGAAGGGGTAGGCAGTAGTCCCAGCAGCTGGGGCTAGATGGGAGCTCAGGTCTAGCTCTGGGCTAGAGAGGCAGCCAAGCCTCTCAGTGACACAGTTGCAGCCGCCTCTTTCTGGAGAACCATCAGGAAGTGCAGCCCCTGGCTGGGAGGGTATTGGAGCCAGCTTGTCCCGGAGTCTTGCTTGGCTGCAGAACAGCATCCCCCTTTCCTTCCCTCCCCTGCCCTCATAAGAGGCTGCCCTGGGAGGAGTGGGCCTGGCAGGGGCTGAGCTAACGGTCTCCTTACAGATGCATCATCAAGCACCTGGAGGGGCTGGTCGTGCAGTATGACCTGACCGTGCGGGACAGCGACGGCAGCGTGGTGCAGTTCCTATACGGAGAGGATGGCCTGGACATCCCCAAGACACAGTTCCTGCAGCCCAAGCAGTTCCCTTTCCTGGCCAGCAACTACGAGGTAGTGTGCCGGAGCCCTGGGGCCCGAGGGCTGTGAGGTGGGCCTCCCAACCTGGGCTTAGAGAACCCGAGCACCCTGAGCTTGGCCGCCCAGTCCATGTGGCAGTTGGAAAGTAGAGTGGAAAGGGTTTATAAGGCACCAACCAGTGCCCTGAAACACATGACGGTGTCAGAGCCCCTCGGTGGACCTCACGTGCGGTGGCTGGAGGGCACAAGCACCTCTGGAGTAACAGCTGCTGTTCAAGGGCCTTTGCCACGTGCTGGTCCCTGCACTGGAGCACGCTGCGAATGCTGCGGTTTTCCCTTCATGGCAGTGCGCGGGGGCAGGCGTTCCTCTGCCTGGGTTCCAGCTGCGGCAACTGAGTAGCAGAGCTTAAGTAACTAGCTAGAGAGTGGCAGAGCCAGTGTTTGCACCCAGGCCCATCTGACACAAGCTTGTGATTCTGATTCCATACCTTAACAAGTCTTGACCATCACCGTTGACCAAGCAAGCACCCCGTTTTGCACATTGGGCAACTGAAACCAATGTGACCTGTCCAAAGTCATTGAGCTGATGGCAGAACTGAGGGCCACACTCCCAAGTGCTGGGTCCTTTCCATCCTGGTGCCTGTCCCAGAGCTTTGCCTTCACTCTTCCCCTGTTCCTTTCTTCCCAGAGACTCCCTCAGGTTCGGAGAGGGGCTTTGAGTGTGCCAGTCCCTTCCTGTGACCCCCTCAGCTCCTGAGACTATTGGCTTCCGAGTCTGGTTTGCACAAGTGATGTCCTGATTAGCAGTGGGTGCTCATCCCTGTCGTGAGGGCTCCGTGCAGGCCACCTGGGTCCCATGAATTTGTGCACCAGTGGCTCTTCTGTCCTGCTCCCCATCTCATTCATCTCACCCGTGTGGTTGGTTGGTTTGTTTAGGTGATCATGAAATCGAAGCATCTCCATGAAGTTCTGTCCAGAGCAGATCCCCAAAAAGCTCTCCGCCACATCAGAGCCATCAAAAAATGGCAAAGCAAGCATTCCAGCACCCTGCTCAGAAAAGGCGCCTTCTTGAGTTATTCCCAGAAGATGCAGGCAGCTGTGAAAGCCCTAAACCTTGAGGGCAAGAACCGGGATGGCCGCAGCCCTAGGACTCAGCAGGTGACTCGGGGAGGCTGTGTCCCCAGTGCCTGGCACAGCCAGGCTCAGTCAGCGGGTGAGGAGTGAAGGTTGTTTTCCTAATAGAGGTATAGTGATGAAATCCAGCTCTGTTCACCATCAGTCAGGACAGAAGTGGCACTCAAATGGAAATGTAAGGAGGGGAGTCTTTACAAGGATGTGGGCAGGATTTGGGGAACTAACTGGGGCTAATGACTTTGGGGTTCCTCACCACCTTGGACGTGAAGGAACAGGCGAGAGTCACCAGAAGTGAAGAGGATGGCTATGGGCGGAGGCCACTGGACAGGAGCCCTGGATGGAGAACCTCGAGAGTGGGGTTGGGGATAAACGTCCAGCTTTACCCTCCTCCCGCTGACTCCTCTGCCGCTGGTGCCGTTGGTCAGGCACAGCTGGGAGCCAGAGCAGGGAGCTTTTTGTAGCAGTGGCCGTGGGACAGCCTCGGGGGCACAGAGCAAGTGAAAGAGCCTGTATCTGGGGGTACACAGGGATCCAGCACAGTCACCTGGCTCGTGGTGACTGTCCTGGTTGGCCTGGGACCATCATGGCTTTGCATCTTGTCCTAACACAGTCATTAACTGTGCCCTGTTTTACTCTGAAAGAGTCCCAGTTACACAGTAAATTACATGGTCGCCCTGCCTGTGCTTGAATGGGCCAGAGTGCAGAGCTTCTAGAGTCACAGTCAGGCAGCACCCCCTGTAACGGGTTAAGTCTCTCCCTGTTCCAAATGTGAGGTGGTTTCTCGTTGCAGTCAGGTTTCTGTCTTACTCTTTCCCTTTACTCACATTTGAAACCAATGCCTTTGATCCTCCTCCTGCTACTGGGTATCCCGGGAGAAAATGCCCCTTCCCACATAGCTGAGGCCATCCTTTCATCCTTCTTTTCAGATATTAAAGATGTGGTATGAGTTAGATGAGCAGAGCCGAAGGAAATACCAGAAGAAGGCAGCCCCTTGTCCTGACCCCTGTCTGTCCATCTGGCGCCCAGACATCTACTTTGCATCAGTGTCAGAAACATTTGAGAAAAAGATTGATGACTACAGTCAAGAGTGGGCAGCTCAAACAGAGCAAAGTTACGAAAAATCAGAGCTTTCTCTCGACAGGTAATGGCACTGATTTGTTGCATTGCTCATGCAGGAGGAGACTCTGTCTCTTAGCCTCTTCCCTACCTACTTGGGAAGAAGAGGGCAGCTTCAGGGTTGAGACTGCAGCTGGAGGGAGGGGAGTAAGACAACCAGAGGCTCCTTGCAGGAGGGCTCAGGGACAAACAAGCACAGGTAGGCAGGAGTGGACACTGCCATCCAGGCCGGGACAGGCAAGAGAGATCTGCTAGGACAGAGGTTTGCAGAAATGACCTCTCACTTGGTATGGTGGGTATGGCTGACTGAGAGTCAGGGAATCTGGGCACTCACTCTTCAGCTGCTGCCAACCCTGTGACCCAGAGCAAGATAATCCCTGCCCAGGACACCATGTCTCAGCTTTTTGCTTAAGGACTTGGATGTGATTATACCAATGATCCTTTGATGTTTGGGTTTTGAAGCCTTGAGGAAGAAAGGACCATGTGGAGGCCTCAGCTTAGACTAGTTCACAAAAAAGAAAAAAATCCTGCGGTCAGATGGGTGGGAGGCCAGGAACGCCTGCTCTGCTGTGGGTCTCAGCTCCCTGAGCCTGGCCTGCAGAGCTGGAAGACCATCTGCCCTCACCTGGCTGCTCGTCCTCCCCTGGTGACACCTGGTGAGTCACATGGCAAGGTTGACGGGGCCTGGGGAGTTGCACTGACAGCCGGGAGATGGGAGCAGTGAAAGCAGATAAGTAAGGACAAATGAGTGGAGCAACCAGAGAGGAGGGGCGGGGCTCTCTTTTAGCCCTTTAAAGTGGTTTCTCCAGCCAGGCCTCAGATTCCCAGCCAAGACATCCCAGCTGCCAGCTGGGCTTTCCTTGAGAGAGCAAGATGTGACTCCTCCCGCCAAACACACACACACACCTGCCACCTGCACCTCAGGAGGCTGCGTTCACCCTCAGAAGGACCACGCTGGTCCCTCTGACTACGCTGTGTCTCGGGGCGAGGAGAGGTTTGCCCTGGGCAGCACCGCTTGGGTTTGTGGGACCCAGGGGGAAGAGGCAGTTCTGCTTAGATAGCTCTTGCAGGGGACCTCTTAGCAAGCAGCAAGCTCTGGATGGAATTCTAAGGCTCTGGAAGTAATTGAAGGTTTTTCCTGTCATGAATACTGATATGCCCTCAAACCTCAATGGTTTAAAGTAGCTTGGGAGAAAAGGCAGATGGGTTAGCAAAAAGTCTCACTTTCAAAAAGAACTTTCATAGACATGTAGCTTTGTTACTTTCCTCTGCTGAGGCACTGTCCTTCACCCTATTCATTCTTTCGTATGTTCCACCCTTGAGCCCCTTCCTTGTTCCAGGTGCTGGGTCATACAGGGTTCCCAGTGGCTGTTCTTAAAGGGCCAGCTTTCACAGGAAGAGGGGTTAGTGAATTACAGAATTTTGCAGCATGGATACTGCTGATGTGGTCTGTAGTCATTTGCACTAATTAAGAAAATAAACATTTCCTTTGCCTCTCCGTCCAGTAGCCCGTAATTGCTATTGTGAACCTCTTTCTAATTGGTACAGCAGGAGGTTTAAGCCCCCTCTAAAACTGTCACAATTAGAGAAGGAGGAAGAATGAACAAAGAAGAATGTGAATAATGAGCCCAGAAGTTCTTCCTGCTTAGGGGGCTTACAGTAACAGTCCCAGAGTGGACACGCGACGTTCTCAAGCAAACAGGAACCATCTGAGTGTGAACATCTAGAGCTTCAGCCACTCAGCTGGGGTCTGTGCTGCGTAATTCCTGCTGGTGACATCCAGGGTCACCAGCAAGAATTTAAAGATTAGAGGGGTCATTTGCCCATGAAAAACAAGCCCAGAGAGAGGTAGAGGTTTCAGGTTTCTGGTTTCGGGTGGTGTTGACAATCTTGCAGTGCCTGCTTCTGACCCCTCCACCCCCCCTGCCGTCTCCAGGCTGAGGACCTTGCTGCAGCTGAAGTGGCAGCGCTCGCTTTGCGACCCCGGTGAGGCCGTGGGCCTGCTGGCTGCCCAGAGCATCGGAGAGCCCTCCACACAGATGACCCTGAACACCTTCCACTTCGCAGGCAGAGGCGAGATGAACGTCACCCTGGGCATCCCAAGGTGCGAGGCAACCGGGGTGAATGGGGCAGGATGGGGGGATCTGTCTTAGCCCTGTCCTGTGGAAGGAGTCATTTTTCAATGAGAGGGAGAGAGGGTTTGTGTGTGTGTGAGAGAGAGGTTGTCATCAGATTGGGGATGAAGGTTGGAATTTCCAGAGCCCAACTATTTTCTGTGGCTGGATCAGTGCCCATACCTTTTAGGATCTCTGTTTATCCCTCTGCCAACTCCTGCACCAGAGTTTCCAGGGACACTATGAGACTATTCGCCACTGGGGGGTACTCGGGAATGGGCATTGTTAACAAGCCCCATGCAGGGCTCCTGGTTGTCCAACTCCATGGGGCGCCATTCAATAGAAGGTGACCCATGTGGTCCTGGCCCTTCAGATGAACATATGCATGTGACAATATGATGACTATGGGGCGAGGGGAAAGAGCATGGGGTCAGACTCACCTGACATCTTTACTAGAAGCTTCACACAAGCAGGGGTCTGTTTGCCGCTTGTGGTCAGATGTGCCCTTGTTCTGTAACAGGCTGAGGGAGATTCTCATGGTGGCCAGCGCCAACATCAAGACACCCATGATGAGTGTGCCCGTGTTCAACACCAAGAAAGCCCTGAAGAGAGTGAAGAGCCTGAAGAAGCAGCTCACCAGAGTGTGCCTAGGGGAGGTAACTGTCTCCCTTGTACCTGGGCTACAGACTGGGTGGCGGCACATTCCTATGTCCTCCCCATCCATGCAGAACAGACTTCACTGACTGCTTAGACGTTGAGCTCAGATTCTCCCCAGTGAGAGATAAGCTGTTTCTGCCAGGTGCTGAGCAGGGATATATGAAGAAGCTTTTAAGATAATTGTTGGTTCCACGGCAGCCTCATGTGCCTAAAATATAAAATGAAAATGCTTCCTGGGTTAATTTACCAGCTCCATTGGAGCCTGTTCCTAGCAGGTTGGGGCCATTCTCTGGAGTTAACTGCAGCCTAGGGGCCCCCTGAGGGATCCACACGAGCAGAGCTTACTGGGGTTTCTTTGGGGATTTGACCTGTGGCCCCAGATGCTGTCTTCCTAAACCCTTGAGTTTCTTATAACCCACTTGCAGTGCATGGTCATCTGGGACCTGGACAAGTTGAGTTCTCTCTGTCCATCTGGTTCTAGGTGTTGCAGAAAATTGACGTCCAGGAGTCCTTCTGTATAGGAGAAAAACAGAACAAATTCCGAGTGTACCAGCTGCGGTTTGAGTTCCTGCCGCATGCATATTACCAGCAGGAGAAGTGCCTGAGACCTGAGGACATCCTGCACTTCATGGAAACAAGGTCAGGGCTCAGGCCTTGATTGACATTCACCTTGACCCAGAGAATGCACCTGGCTAAAGGGCTTTCGGAGGTTGGATGCCTTTGCCCAAGTGAGCCCTGTAAGGGAACTATTTAGGGAAACAGCAGGCCCTGCAGCCTGATCTGGAAACCTCACCCCTAATCTGGCTTCTGGGTATTACTTTGTTGGCCACATGTCACTCCCTGATCCCACTTCCTGTCAGATTGATGGGTCGAGATTGTTGTCTTCCTGGGCTTGCAGGCATTAAGAGTACGTGGTGTTTCTGTGGTGTGAGACCAGCACTTGGTGTTAATGTTTGCTAGGATGTGACTGCAGGCAGCATAATGCGGTTCCTGGTACCTTAGTATTCTGTGAATAATGAGTAATATGCTGATGGCATGCTGCTCTTAATACCCACTTCTGTAACCAGGGCTTCCTCCAGCTTCTTACAGAGAAATTCTGGTTCCTGTCTGGTAGGGAAAACATCTTTTTCTCTCAAGTTCAAGTTACTGTTGGACATTTGAAAAGAACAGGTCACATGCTGAGTGCATACATAGAGCAGGAGGATGGGCTTTTTTGGGACTGGGGCAAGTCAGGAAGAGCCAGCAAAGCCCTTTCAACTCAGCAGCTTACCCCAGATGGTGGAGTGCAAATGCAGTGGCTGCAGAGCTTGGCAGGTAACAGGCCAGTGAGGCAGAGTTGAAGAGCATCAGCCACTTTGCAGAGACCTGTCACTTTGCAGAAACATGGGCCAAGTGGCCTGGTCTCTTCTGATTTAAAAGAAAGCAAGCCACCCCTTCCTTTTTTTTTTTTTTTTCTTTTTCTTTCTTTGGTTGTTTGGCTGCTTGCTTTTGCTTTTATAAAAATGAAATCTCCTAACTTTTAAACAAGAGCAACTCGTTCATATGTTTTTAAAAGCCTGTTAAGACCTGGATAGATCCCATCTGTCAGCAGAATTGGCCATGTGCCACTGACCACTGCCTCTAATGTAGGCCAGGTCTCAGGCCTTCCCGGAAAACCAATGGCCGAGCAGAGGCAGAAAGTTGCACTTGGCCATCCCAAACACAGACGGAGCCATGCCCATTCCCAGTCCAGTTACAGGGGCAGATGTGGCCAGGAGAGAGCAGCTGTTCTGCCCTCAGCACTCTTCTTCCTCTTACCTGATCATGTGGCCTGGCTTTGGGCAAGCCATCAATGCAGGTGGCATTTGGGATGAAAGATATTAGGGCAGGTGAGCTTGAGTGTGAACTCAGCCCTTTGGACAAGGTCACTGGCCAGTGGTTCCTGCCCCGATTGCATGAACTCTTGTAAAGTTGTTGTCTGGGCTTCGGGGAGCATCTGCATCAGCACCCACCTGGGTCAAGAAAGTTCTTTCTATCCAGCGGTCCTTCATGCTGTCAGGGTCTTGGGGCCAAGTGACAGGGGATTGGTATGTGCACCAGCCTGCCAGCTCCGTAATTAACTGCGAAGAGCGTAACTACCCAGTGTGCCTGCCTGGCAGCCCGCTGCTAAGAAATGGGAGTTTGGATCTCGTGGCCTCTGGAGAATTCTCAAGAGTGGGCACAGTGCTGCTCCAGTTCTCGCCACGTGAGGCCCAGGCCTGCCCAGCAGGTAGGTCGGCACAAGGCCTGCACCAGCCTGTGCCAGGGTACTTGTTACTTACATTACCTCCTGGAACTGAAAATAGAAAATCGCTTTTTACAATTTCTTCCTGGTGAGTGACAGCCCTGGCTTGTTCCCAGCAGTGAAGTACTTTTTCAACTCCTAGCTGGTGTTTTACACGTGCATTCGAAAAGCTGTGATAAACAAAGCTACCTGCAATAGCTTTTGGTGGAGGTAGCCTTGGGGAGTCCCACGAGGCAGAGCAGTGTATAAACTGGGGTGTGGTTTGCACTCCTTTGTCAGGCCCTGGCAGCCTTTGCAGCCCGCAGGAAGTGGGAGGGAGTGTGTGCTTCCAAGTCCCCTCTTCCACCCCTTTTTCTTTCTCTTCTCTCCCCCTCCCTTCCCTTCTTTCTCTCCCAGCTTCCTGGTCATGAGAGGTTTTTTGTTTTTATTTTTGTGATCATGAGACTTGATATAGATTGGTGAAAAAAAGAATAACAAGTGCTTCTCTGGGGAAAGACATACAAGGTTTGAAGGTCCCCTAAATCTCTGCACTGTCACTTTGAATGTTCGTGTGAATTATCTGGAAGATGGCAGAGAGGTGAGGCGGAGAGAGCACTGAGCTAAGAGTCAGAGTGTAAGTCCTAGCCCCGTCCCCAGCCAAGAGATGACCAAACTGACAGTCTCTGCAGCGACAGCTTCTGTGAACCTAACTTTCCAAACAGCAGGTGGTGGAGCTATTGCCAGGCACTTTCGAAAACAGCCAAGGGTCATGTGCTCTGTGTGTAATTATTTATGTGGGATGGGAGGTTTCTCTGCCTTCCTCCTGCCCCTCCTGTTCCCTTTCAGTTGCCACAGTTTGACAACAGCACAACCTTCAAATAGCAGTGACTATGAGCCACTCCAGCCTTGTCTCACCTGGCCTCTTGTCCCTATCACCAGCGCCTCGTGTATAAGATCTTCATGGATTATTGGATAAGGAGCCTTTCTTCTTCCAATAGCAGAAACCTCAGCAAAACCATGTAGTCATTTAAAAAGTTAAAATAATGGGAAGGGAGAGTGGTATTATTTTGTTTTTAATGAACAAAATAGTATACATTTGACCTGCCTGCTGTTCAAATGAAGACTAGGTTCCTTGAGGGCCAGAAGCCCAGCTTTTTGTCCTTGCTTGACCCCCTGGGCTGGCATGTGACAGGCACAGGATAGGCACTCAGCAAATGCAGGACATCTGGGTAGATATGTGCAGCTTCCGTACTTGGTACAGTCATAAACAGTCCCTTTGGGTGTGCTGTCATGGCCCGATGGAGAAGACAGGCAATAGGTTATATGAGGAAAGAAGCAGTGGGGAGAGGACAGATAAACCCTAAGGGACCCTAACAGTAGATGCCTCAGGAGGAAGGAGTGAGACTGGGAAAGACCCCCACCCCACCCCCCAGGTTCTGAGCTTCAGGTTAGTCTTTTAAACTACTTTGGTTCTAACCTGTTGATATAGTTCATCGCCAAGAAGTAAACTGTCCTGCCTTTTGCAATTCAGTTGAACCTCCCTCAAGTCTTTATTCTTTCATCAAATTGTCAGGGCTCCCACTCCAAGGAGATAGGAGTTCTCTGGCCCAGGCAGTACCACTTTCTGGAGACGCTCTGGGTGGCAGGCAGAGGAAGGCCCTGGTCTTCCTCTGGGTTCCCCTGTCCTGCCGTAGACTCTGCCCTCCGTGTTAGACAACAGCCGGGGCACCAACAACTGTTGTTTCCCGAGCACCTACTGCCAGGCCCTGTGAAAGGAATTGGTTGTGGAGTTGTTTCTAATCTTTGCTCTCCTGTCTTCTGCCAAAAAGGAAAAAAAAAATAGTAGGATTCCATGATATATGTGAATACTCACATTTTCCAGACAAGGGGGTCAGAGCGCAGGAACCTGTTAGGCCCAAAGCTGTGATAACAGAGCGCATATTCAGACCAGCCCAGTGGGCCATGGGGCTGGCGTTCTTTCTGATACGCCACGTACCATTCGGAAACCACAAGAAGGGGGAAAGTGAGCTGACAGAAGAGGCTCGGCCTCCATCTCCTCTCCCTCAACGTCCTAACCCAGAAATGAGGAGAGCACTGGGGACTGGAACTGAACAGGGCTGCATGGCATTCTTCTCATTGTAGATTCTTTAAACTTCTGATGGAATCCATCCGAAAGAAGAATAACAAAGCATCAGCTTTCAGAAGCGTAAACAGTCGAAGAGCTACGCAGCGGGATCTGGACAGTGCTGGGGAGTCTGGGACGAATCGGGTGAGTGCCCCGGTGCCCCCAGGGGATCCGCAGGGGCAGAGTCCCAGAGAAGCACGTGGGGCACGGCTCACTCTGTCTTCTCTCCTGGGAATGCTCTGCGATTGTTCCCTGTGTGCCTAAGCCCCTTCCCGGCCCAGCTCTCCGCTTACCGTAGCATTCATCTGCTCTTCTCAGAGTGCTGGTTAGCCACATTTGCTTAGGCCTAATGGGCCAGGCAGGGGAGGCTGCCAGACTACGTGTCCTGGCCGCCCCTGGGTCTGGCCTTGGGATGTCTTCTCTTTGCTCTCAAGGTCCCATCTATATGTGGTTTTCACCCTGAGCAGAGGCTCGAGGTAACAGTGTGCACTGAGCCTTTGAAAGTTCTTTCTCTGGTTTCCTTTTGCTCTGTCCTCTGACTTCCCCAGGCCAGATGAACTAAGGACCCCCAGAGTACTGGTGGGGACCAGAGAGGTGTTTGGAAGCAGGGAAGTCAGACTGCTGTGACAAAAAGGAAAGGAAGAGGGAAAAACCACTGGGAACCAGATAGTCCAGGAACAATAATCCCACATCTGCCAGGAGACCCAGGAGCAGGCCAGACCCATGGGCCCTGTGGGGGTAGGTCCCTGAGTATCTTCTGAGCCAACCATGAGCCTGCTTGGGTGCAGGGCATCCTGTGAACTGGGATTGCCCTGCCTGGCCCTGTGGTATCAGCTGTGTCACGTCTCTCTGGGCTTGTCTCCTCACCCCTAAAATGAGGGTCTGGCCTGTAACAGTGGAAATGTTCACCATGTGGCAAACTCAAGCATAGGTGGGCATGAGCTGTCTTTGGAAGGCTGCCCAGTCTAAATTCCTAACTCACTCAGGAGACAAAAAGAAACTAGGAGAAAGGTAGAGACAATTTAGTTCTTTAAATACTTAGTTTTCTGCCAAGACAATCCTTCCTCTTTAAAAATATTCCAGATTTTTTTGATTCCCAGATTGGATCAAAAATATTTAGACCAATATTTTACCCCATCTTCTTTTAAGGACTCGGAGAGCCCTGGCACTTTTTTATTTTTTTAAAAATGAAAGACTTTGCAAGTAAGCGGAACATATAAAGATGACTAAAGGAAAGGCGGCCTGGGATCTAGGGTCAGACAGTAGATGCTAGAGGGGTGGTTGGGTTGGGTGGGCAGGTGGGCGGAAGGTGGTAGCTGGATGAATGATGGCTGGGGGGGTGTAGAAGGGTGAGTGGGTGGATGAATGGGTTCACCCAGCACTGGACATTGGAGCTAATCAGTCTTTTCCCTCAAACCACAGGGAGAGCAGGAAGGGGACGACGACGAAGAAGAGAGGCACATTGTGGACGCTGAAGCTGAGGAGGGGGACGCTGATGCCTCTGATGCCAAACGCAAGGAGAAGCAGGAGGAGGAGGTGAGAGGCCTCTGTAGCCAGAGTGAGGGACTGTGCTGTCACCCTCCTCTTCTGTTATCCTGGAGGGATTATCCCTTGGCGCCCAGGCCATACCTCTGTGTCAAGCCTGGAACCCACCAGGAACCGTGAAGCAAGCCCCACCTGCCCAGCGCCCTCTCGGTGAGAAGATAGGGTTTCTAGGGTGGCCACTCGGCAGGGGCCGCCCAGCGCTGCCCTCTGGATCTGGCTGTCTCTGCATTTGAATCAGACTCGAAGACCCAGAGAGGCCTCTAGCAAGGAGAATTTGGGCTCCTCCTGTTTTTACAATGAAAATATTTATTGCCTCCCCTAGAAGCTGTCCCCCACTGTCATAATAGCTGCAAGGACACAGGGCAGTTGAGAGGGGCCGAGGGAGTTCTCAGGAAAGACAGCTCATGTGAGCGGCGAGCGGGGAAGGCTGTGGGGAGAGTGAGCTCCACCTCCGAGGGGGATTCACTGGGACAGAGTCAGGGGTCATCTGGGAAGGGCCAAAGGGAAGAAGGAGGAAGGCAGACCAGGCCGGAGCAGAGGTGCCAGGGACGTAGAGCAGGTGGGACCTGGACAGCCAAGGCTTTGAGGAGCCCTTTGTTCCACCGACAGAGTCCAGGTAGGTGGCAGGCTAAGTCACACAGCCTGCACTCCGTTTCCTACCAGGTGGATTATGACAGCGAGGAAGAGGAGGAAAAGGAGGAAGAGGAGAACGAGGACGAGGACATGCAGGAGGAAGGGCACATCCATAGTGAAGGCGCCCACAAGGCACAAGAACAAGAGGAAGAGGTGGGCTTGGGCGCCGAGGAGGACTCAGCCGTGAGCACCCCCCTGACACGGCCCCGGAAACCCACCCACAGCCGGGAGCCCCAGGGAGCAGAGGCTGTGGAGCGCCGGGCCCAGGCTGTGTGCGACATCCACTCGTTCATAGAGGAGTACCAGTACGACACGGAGGAGAGCCTGTGGTGCCAGGTCAGTGTGGCCGTGCCGGCCGGGGCCTGGGTGGTCAGGTTCAGTCAGCTGAGCTTCCCATCACGCGCCCTCGCAGCACAGCTGAGCCTCTGTTTGGGGCTGGTGAGAGTCGGTTGCTCTTTTAATCCCAGATCCCTTTAAGAATCTGGGGATGGCTGCAGACCCACTGCCCCAGAGCACAACCCACACGTGTTATTTTCAAACCCCTAGTGAGCCAGTTGTCTCTCATCTGTCAAGACATGTGCAGGTCTGATCTGCCAGCAGGTACTTTCAAATCTATCACCTCATTTAATCCTCAGTACAACTGTGTCAACGTGTGCCACGGCTATTGTGGAGGGGTCGCTTCTGCCCACAGCAGGGACACTCCAGTTCCCTACACACATACCCCCGGCCACCTCCCCCCACCCCACCCCCCAGGGATTGCACAAGTCCCTTAAAGACTAGATGGTTTGGGTACCTAGACAGCCACACAGGTGTGTCCTTTGTCTTTCTGTTGATCCAGTTCAGTGGTTCCCAAATGAGAGTAGATAACAAAAGTCACTGATGGGATCACGTGTGTGAAACAATGTGTACTATGCTGTGTGGTCACTAAGGACATTAAGGGTGATGCCCAATGGACAGGAGTCTCGGCCGTCTCACCAACATCTGCAAAAATGCAGCTCCCTCATCCCCTCACCACCACCTTGAATTGGGGTGACTGGAGGTGGCTGCTCCATGTAGTTGGTTAAGCCATCCAGAGTTCAGACCCTCCTGCCAGCTCGCCCAGCAGGATGTTACTAAGAAGGCTTTGAAGGAGTCTCCTGGGGGCTGGGGGTGGCCAGTTCCCCAGCCCAACTCTCCATTCTCTTGCAGGTGACAGTGAAGCTCCCTCTGATGAAGATTAACTTTGACATGAGCTCCCTGGTAGTGTCTTTGGCCCATAGCGCTGTCGTCTACACGACCAAGGGCATCACTCGGTGTCTCCTGAATGAAACAACCAACGATAAGAACGAGAAGGAGCTTGTGCTCAATACAGAAGGAATCAACCTCCCGGAGCTGTTCAAGTATGCCGAGGTACACATCTCCCCCCGCTGTCCACTCGCCTGGGACAAAGCAGTAGCCCTGATGTCACGTTGTCTCAGGACCCAGCCACTGGGAGTTGAGCCTCCAGCCAATTCACTCTGGCCCTCCTGAGCTGATGTTGCTTCTAGCCCACATTCTCCAAACCAAGGATGCATGCCCCAGCCCGCCTCCCAGAGATTCATGGCGCGCATTGGCCTTGTTAAGGCCTATGGTACAGAAACCTGCTGAACTATGTCCAACCCAGAGTTTCCCAGGCTGATTTGTGTACAGTTTATTTTTTCCTTGAAATTAAAACCAATTCTTTTCTTCCTATTGAATCTACAGTGTGTCCCAAGTCATCCCTGGGTTCTGGTAATGACAACAAGCTAGACCTTGGGTCCCAGCCATCGAGCCTTCAGCAGCTCTGCCTGGGCATTTCCTTTTGCTAATCCTGGGTCACCTCTCAGCAACTTTGTCATCAGCTGTACTCGGCTGCCAGACTCAAGGAGAGCATGAGCAGCCAGGGTGAGATGTACAGATGCAGAGTGGAAGACCAGGCCCTCTAAATAGATCCCATCCTCCTTCCCCAGATTCTAGATCTGCGCCGCCTCTACTCCAACGACATTCACGCGATGGCCAACACGTACGGCATTGAGGCCGCACTGCGGGTGATCGAGAAGGAGATCAAGGATGTGTTTGCTGTGTACGGTAAGAAGAGCATGCAAACAACACCCTAAAGGTCCCAGTGCTCATCAGGGCGCCAGAAAGCTCAGGGCATGAGGGCCAGGACTGTGTGGGTCCAGCACAGAGGTGGGCACTAAAACCTGGGTGCAGACAGTGTGTGCCTGTGAGAGACTGCAGGCTCTGAGAGTCCCCAGAGGAGGTGGGAAGAGATGATAGCTCCCATCCCCAAGGCCCCATCTGTGTCATCTCATCTGCTGGTCTCTTTGAGGAAGCTGCTGATTGATGACTCGGTCCATCCTGCCTGGAGGGTTTTGGTTCCTAAATGAAAACAATGTGTTAGAGTCTTGCTTCCTGTGTTGCTAGCGGGAAGTGGGAAACAGGATACAGGGGTCAAGGGGAAGCCCCAGACCAGGCTAAGCAGTGTGAGCAGGTGGCAGGGCTGGGAGGGAGCCCCACCTCTGACCCCCGAGCCCGTGTGGTGACGTGGAAGCGGCCTGGCTTGTGTCAGCTGACTCTTCCCTAACTGTCCCCCATCACTACTTAACCCTTCCTGATTTTACTGCCCGCGTGACAGGCATTGCGGTCGATCCCCGCCATCTCTCCCTGGTTGCTGATTATATGTGCTTTGAGGGTGTTTACAAGCCACTGAATCGCTTTGGGATCCGGTCAAACTCCTCCCCTCTGCAGCAGATGTCTTTTGAAACCAGCTTCCAGTTTCTGAAGCAGGCCACCATGCTGGGTGAGTGTGTGGGCAGGTGCCTGGCCTTGCCTCTCCAGACTCCGGGCTGATGGGCTGCCCCACAGGGCACCTTTCCATGGCACCTTGCATCCCAGTGAGCTCTTGGAACTGGAGGGGGCTGGGCAGCAAGCAGGCGAGAAGCTGCTGCTGTGCTTGGGAGGGACAGGAAAAGGGCTGTCCTCTCGAATGCAGGAACAGGGCTGCCTGGTCATCTCGTCAGCCTGAGAGACTCAGGACCACTCCTTGGCACCTCTGAGGTGCCCCATCTATGCCACCTCCATGTTGAGCCCCCCAGTCCTCTCATATCACCCCTCTTCTCCCTCAAACCCCTGACATGTGCTCTTGTGTATTTCCCAGGATCCCACGATGAGCTGAGGTCCCCTTCTGCCTGCCTCGTGGTTGGAAAGGTCGTGAAGGGCGGGACAGGACTGTTTGAGCTCAAGCAGCCCCTGAGATAGCGGCTAGCACGCACCATCCACCTGACTGGAGGACCTGGGTAAGGGTGTGGCCTGCCCTGCCCTGCACAAAGGGACCAGGAGACCAGAATCTAGGGCAGTTTCAAGTGACAGATCACCGCACAGCAGCAACCTAGAGCTCCAAAAAGCAGCGGGCCTCTGGGCTGGGCCAACTTCACCTGGAAGGTGCTGGTGTTGCTCATCCTTGCCCTTCCTGTCTCAGGTTTATTGAGAAGATTTGCCACGTCCTCCAAGCCCCTCCACCGTGGCCGCAACCTCACCTGTGCTGCACGAGGCCTCGGCAGCAAAGTTCCTAACGAGACGCCCCAAGGTTACAGACTGGGAAGACCAAGGGGGAGCAGTGCTTTGCTGCTGGGGACCCCAAGCCCCACCAGGGTAGGCGAATGAGATCCTGTTGCTGTGAGCAGCCAGTGATAGCAGGCAGGATTGCTGGGGGCTCCTGATGTGTGGGAACATGGAGCTTCTGCCCCAAGGCGTGCTCCTCCCAGCTGTTCTAGCCCCCGAGGGCAGAGTCCCCAAAGAGTCCCTAGTGAAGGTTTCTTCCCTGGGCAATTACAGGGTGACACAGTTTTCTACCCATGCAACTTCTGTGCCTGGGCAGGGCCCTGGCTTTAATGCTGTGTGGCTAAGGGTTTTTCTATACCAGATCAGCCCCAAGGCGGGGGGCAGTCTCCAGGGCCCTAGCAGCTCACTCCCACCCGTAAAGCCCTGAGTCACCGCTGGGGCTATTGGACAAGTACCTGGCTTTCCCTGGCTCTGCTGTCAGCTTGGTGTCGGGGCCTGTGTCCCTCCCCACAGGCCCTGCTTTGGGGCCATCCAAGTCCCTCCATCCCGGCACCAGCAGCACACTTCCCTGGCATGAGCAGAAAAGATGAAGAGGACTTTGTACAAAGGCTTTGTAAAACCAGAGGCTGTTTCTATTTCTGTCTACTGTTACACAGGCTGAGTAATAAACATTACTGGAACTAGCTATTAGGAAAGAAAGAAACTTGGGTTTTGTTGTTGTTTCCCCTTGGTTTGCAGCTTCTGCATTTGGATTTGAGAACCCAGGACTCAGATTTTCTTGGCAGAGTCAGGTCTTGGGTCTTTCTTCCTGTTCTTGTCTGAGGACACTGGGGGAGAGCTCAGCCTCTGCAGCCTACCCGGCCTCTGCCCCTGGCCTGCCCCTGTGGTGTCCCCCATCCAGAGCCAGCAGCTGGCACCAAGGCACAGGGCAGAAGCCTGTGGGAAGGGGCCGTGCTCGCCTTGGCCTGGGGTGGGAAGGTTTCGCCTGTGCCCTTGTGGGTGGGCTTGGGGCTAAAGGGAGGAGAGTGACCATGATGCTCCCCCAGACACACAATGGGGCCTGGCCTGCACCTCCTAGGCCCGAGCTAGGGAAGCCAGTACCTCCTAACAGGTTTGCCAGGGCATGGGCACAGAAGGCATTTGACAGCTTCGAGGAGGGTAGGAAGGGCCACTGTGGAACCCTGCCCTGAAGAGGCCTAGCCTGCAGGGTAAGGCATTCATTCATCAAGTTAAAGGGCAAATTCACCACTTCATGATTCCTGCTCATACCAGAATTGTGAGAGCGGATCCTCAAAGGAGATCACAAAGTAACCTGGTGGCTGTGACATCTGGTGGATGTGTGAGTTGTCCCACCCAGGCACTGAGGGCAAGGAGGTGAAGGGGAGCAAGCCCTGTGTATTGGCGGGGCTGTGACTGTCACACTTAGATCAGGCCCTGGACCTGTGTTGGGACCTGAGGGATGGCCTCCTGCTCCCACCTATACACGGGGTTCCTGGGCAGCTCTGTTTTATACCTGTTTGTTTCCTGGCAGGTGAGTATAAGATGGCACACCTGGTTTTTAAACAGACATTCGGGAGCTTGCACATCCTGATGAGCGAGGACTTACTGGGGTCCCCTTACAGCAGTGGTCCCCACCCTTTTTGGCAATAGGGACTGGTTTCATGGAAGACAATTTTTCAGTGGGGGAGGGGCGAGAGAGATGGAGCTTAGGCGGTGATGTGAGTGATGGGGAGCCTCCAAGCTGCTCACCTGCTGTGGGCCTGCCCCATCGGGGGGCCTCCCTTCCTAAGTTTCATGGAAGGCAATTTTTCCATGGCCAGAGGGGCTGGGGGTGTTGGGCAGAGCATGAAGCTTTGCGGCCGAGTCCCTAACAAGCCAAGGACCGCTACTGGTCCTAGGACCAGGGGTTGGAGACCACAGCCCTATGGGATTACCGCTTACTGCGGTGGTTCCCTCAGGCCTTCTTGGTGGTTTGGATGGCGTATAGTCTTGAGTATTTTCAGGATTATAAATACTCTTTCTCTGAGGGTGCATTTGAGTGATGGAACAAGCCACAAGTAGGCCCAGGTCAAATCTGATGAAGAAGATAACTTGACCTGCATCATCATTTTTCATCAGAACGGAAAGGAGATTGATTGGTGGGTTCACAAACTTCATGGGAGCTGTGAGTTCTTCCAGAACGCTGAGCTGCTGTTAGCCAGCCGGTGCCCCTGGATATCCTTCCTGCTTTGCCCTTTCTTGTGGCAGCGTCCATACCTACTTACTTGCTTGTAACAGTTTTTCAAGTAGGAACAAAACTGAGGATAGGATGAACTTCAACCTTCCATTTCTCTTCACTGTGCACTACCCCAAATACATGTACAAACATCTGTACCCGGAGAGTATGAACTCCCAATCCCTCCTCCCCCCAGCCCTGGCACCCACCTTTCTACTTTCTATGAATTGTACTTCTCTAGGTCCTCCATATAAGTGGAACAATACAGCATATAGCACATTTTGTTTATCTACTCACCTCTTGGCAGACACTTGGGTTGCTTCCACCTCTTGGCTATTGCAAATAATACTGGGAACATGGGTGTACAACTATCTCTCAGAGATCCTGCTGCTTAGTAATTTTTTGAGGAGCTGCCATCCTGTTTTTCATAGTGGCTGCACCATTTTACATTGCCACAAACAGTGCACAAAGAGAAGGATGTTAATCCATCCAACCCTTACAACAACCAGTGAGGGAGGTACAATGACTGCTCATTTTACAGTGACTGTCCCAAGGACACAGGCAACAAGTCATGGAATGAGGATTCGAAGCCAGGCAGCTGGCTCCAGAGTGAGTCTGGGCTCTTACTCTCTTCCCTGTGCCCAACCTCTGCTTGGACAGACCCCGAGGATGGGACTTTTATAGGCAGAGGCTGCCTACATGGAGTATAGTGGCCAGGTGTGAGGGCACCAAATGCTCCCCGCCCAGGCCAGGTAGCACCTCTTCTAGGGCATGTCTCTGGGACGTACAGATGGCACCGCTGGGTGGGGCGGTGGAGTCTGCACCTTGCCAAGCTGGGGAGCTGACAGCACGCAATAAATGAAACTGGAACAAATAAGTGATAAGCAGTCACCTTAAGGAACTAAGAATCCCAAGCTATGGCCCAAATCAAAGTGCGGTAGGTTTTGCAAAGTTTGAGAAAATGCTGTGAGGATCTGAATAATGGACCCAAAGGAATCTCCAGGCCTTGGGGCTTCACTGCAGAGGGGTGGGGGACCTGAGTATGGACCAAACCCCTTACACAGGACTTTGGTGATAACAACTCATCTCCCCACAGCCCCGAGGCTCATGTTCTATTGGCCCCATTTCACAGTTGGAGAAATAGATCCAGAGGGGAGGGGAAAACGATGCCCTAGACTAGATTCATCTCAAGTTCTAAAGGAGCTGCCAGGTCTAGTGCCTCTCTTGGAACGGCATCTTTCCATGGTGCACCTCCTGGCATCATGCTGAGGTCTGCGTGGTGCAGGGTGACAACTAGGTTTCTGCTGATCAGAGTGGCTAGCTATCTCCTTTGAAAATAGAAAAGGGACCCTGAGGAATGAGACCAGGTCAGTTAGAGAGGGAAAGACTTCCGGTCCACAAAGTCTGGGGATGAGTCTATGGGAAGGTGGCAGACAGAGCATTAAAAGGGGAAATTTAACAATGTGACTAGCTAAGGCCAAGGCTGGCCACTCCCAATGTCCACGGGGCATCTGCCCTGCTCACTGGACTTCTCACCTATTTTCCATCCTTGCCTCTGAAGCCCTGGCATGGCTAGTCTCTCACAATCTGGCTCCTCTCCTAGCATCCTGCCACCTGGGGACTGCCAGACCCCTGGGGAGGGCTGCCCAGGCTCTGCCTGGGATCTCACAGGGTCTGGCAGGCTGCCCTGGCCCCTGGCCTGGGACACCCAGTGATTCCCCTCCACCAGCAGTCTGACTCACTCCGGACTTCACATCTGGGCACACTTCCGTAGCCAATGACAATCTGGCCAGCCCAGTTCTAGACTGCTCTGAAGGCAAGACTCTGTCCTTTTTTCTTTTTTCCTCTGTGGTCCCTGTTTTAAATGCTCAATAAAATGTTGGACAAAGAAGGAAGGGAAGAAACAAGAAAGGGAGAGAGGGACATGTTCATGGTCCTCAAAAGCATCTTTTTCTCCCTGGTTTTCCAGAGGAGTGGTTCTCAAAGGGGAATCCTAAGACCCACAGCAAAGCATCACCTAAGAACTTGTTAGAATGCAAATTCTCAGCACCCCCACCACCCCAGACACAGAAAATGTGGACTAGAGCCTGTTATCTGTGTTTGAAGCTCTCTGGGGTAGTCTCACTCATGCTCCAGTTTGAGAACCACTGCCCTAGAACTGTCACAAGGAAGCCATCTTAGCTCTGGCCTGTCCTCTTTTTAGCTTTTTCAGCCCCAGAACTCTCCTGGGCTTGTGAAAATATCCCCAGGGGTCCTTAGTCTTCATGGACTAGAGCTGTGACCGTAGCTCACCAATGCCCCAGTTTGACCCACCAAGAGGGCAGGTCAGGAGGGCCAGATGTGGCAGGTCCACAGCAGCAGCAGGTGTGGAACAAGCATCACCATTGCCCCTGTGCCTTCATGTTCCTGCATTCCTTTGAACCTCCCAACAATCTGTGAGGCAGGCAGGGGAACACCAGCACCTCTGTTTTACAGATAAAGGAGGAGGACTCAGGTGTTAAGAGAACTTTTTGGCTCTTTGGGGGCAAGGTCTGCGCCTGTGAAACAGTTAAACTTTCTGTACCTCTGATGGGGTGTGGGGCTCCCGCAGACCCTCCTGCCCCCAGAGCCAGGTGAGAGGAGACTGAGTGGGACATCCTAGGGCCTGGCACCCTCCCGCAGTGCTGCTGTGCAGCATTTGCCTGGACCCCAGCAAAGCACACGAGCACCTCTGACCCAAATAAGTCCTTTATGTTTATACATCCTCTGGAACCAGCCATCTCATTTCTGGGTATATATGCAAAACAATTCAAAGCAGGGACTTGAAGAGGTATTTGCACATTCATATTCATAGCAGCATTATTGACAAGAGCCAAAAGGCAGAAACAACCCAAGTGCCCAACAGATGAATGGATAAACAAAATGTGGTATATACAACCAGTGGAATGTTATTCAGCCATAAAAAGAAATGAAATTCTGACACATGCCATAATATGGATGAACCTTAGGGACATTATGCTAAGTGGAAAAGCCAGACACAAAAGGACAAATATGGTGTGATTCCATTTATATGAGGTACTTACAGTAGTCAAATTCATAGAGACAGAAAGTAGAATGGTGGTTGCCAGGGGCTGGAGGGAGGAGGGAACGGGGAGTTAGTGTTTACTGTGTGAAGAGTTTAAGTTTTGCAAGATGAAAAAGTTCTGGAAATGGATAGTAGTGACAGTTGCACAATGATGTAGCTGTACTTAATGTCACTGAATTGTACACTTCAAAATGGTCAAATGGTAATTTTTATGTTACGTGTATTTTACCGCAATACAAAAATATTGCAATCCCTTAATGATTCCCCATGTACCCCCAAAAATCTGGATGTTGGGACTGTTTCCAGAGAAAGCAGCATTCAGACCATTCTGCAAACAGCTTACACAGCCACGACCCTCTGTGACTCCACTGTGGCAGGGGAGAGAAAGCCCGGCCACTGAGTTTGATTTTCTAGGCCCTCACTTTCTGGCCCTGTAACCTTGAGCAGTGGTCAGCTGATCTCAGACCCTCAGCCTCCTCTCCATTAAAATGAATTAATAACATCTCAGGGCTCTTATGAGGACCAGATAGGAAACGATCTGACAGCCTCTGGCACGTAACAGGTGCTCAATCAGAAGTTATTTATGGTGGTCCCTCAGCCTAGCATGTTCTCCCTTTGTCTATACAGGGTAAACTCCTGTTCATCCCTCAAAGCCCACCCTGCTTAAACCCCACCTTTTTTGTGAAGCTGTCGTAGTGTACACTATCACTCACCAATACTGGCTTCCCCTTCCTGCCCGATGTCGGGCATGGCCATTCGACTCGAATGACTTCTAAGAGCTACTTGATGCTTTGTCCTGACTCTTTACCTTCTGTCCTGGTCACCAGTATTGCTCCAGATGGGAGATGTTCTGGCTGCCTGGCTTCCAGGAGCAAAGCCCCAGCCAACTCACAGTGCACATGCAGCATGAGTAATAAACACACCTCAGTCACTCAAGCCTCTGAGAGTTGAGATTTGCTTGTTACAACTCAGTATAACCCAGCTCAGGGTCACTCAGAGTGTGGTCTTCCTACTGCCAGCATCAGCATCCCCTGGGAGCTTGTCAGAGATGCTCGCCCCCCACCCCCAGACCTAATGGGCCAGGCAGTTTCTCCATTTTCTCATATGGTGGCGTGAGCATAGCTCCTCTCCCACAAAAGCTCTCAGTGGTAGTGATTTCCTCCCTATTCCTTCGTGGTCTCTGTAGCTGGCTCTGCTAGTTGCCAACTCAAGACCCATTCTTCCCTTTTTACTTACTGAGAATTCAGATTTTATTGGGGATGTCAGCGTGCTCAGGTTAAAATATTCAGTTTCTTAGACTCCCTTGCAGCTAGGGGTAGTCATGTGACCCATTTCTCTCTCTGGGCCAGAGGAAGGCACTGAATGGGGCATCAGGGAAAGTGTGTTCAAGGTGATAGGCTCAGGTGACAGGTGCTCTTGGCTTTTGACTTTGTCCTTCTCCTTTCTTCTTGTCTGGGACTTAGAGGTGGTCACAATGACTCGGGACTCCCTGAATTCACACCCTCGGATAGTCCCCGCCCACATTGAATCTGGGCTGTCTTGTCACTGCCATTGACTAGTTGAATGTGGCAGAAGTTAGATTCAGGTACTTTCATTCTGCATGAAACCCGGGGCCTGCCCAGGCTGAAAAGTGGATCTCCCTACAGAAGATCACATCCCTTTCAAGGGGAGGATCATCCATCCAACCCATGACCCAGGCCAGAAACTGGGGAGTCACCTCACCTCCTCCTCTTTATCTGCAGCTAATCGGTCAGCAGGCCTCTCCCGTCCCATGGCCCAGATCATCCCAGCAGTGATCAATGGAGCAGCCGCCTCCTGATTTCTCCCTACCCTCCACTCCCCTCTCCTGATCAAGCGTGCCCATGACAGTCAGGTAGCTCTTTCTAAATGCAAATCTGAAGATCATTCCTCAATGGTTTTAGGGAAAATCCCAAGGCCCTGGCAGGGCCTACATGGCCATATGTGCTATACAAGCTTCCTCACTCTTCAATCCCATCTCTGGGGCGACTCCCTTCTCGAAACACCACACGCTCTAGACACACCATGTTACTTTCTGTTTCTGATACAAGCTGTGCCTGTTATAAGTCCATGCCTTCATGTTGACTTCATGTCTTAGGCTGCTTGGGTTGAACAAAATACCACAGACTGGGCAGCGTAAACAACAGAAATTTACTTCTCACCGTTCTGGAGGCTGCAAGTGCAAGATCAAGGTGCCCACAAGGTAGGTTTCATTCTGAGTCCTCTTTCCTCGGCTTGCAGGCGGCTATCATCTTGCTGTGTATTCCCAGGGCCTTTGCCTGGGAATTCCCAGGGGCATGAACAGAGAGAACGAGGAAGAGAGACAGAGAGAAAGAGAGAGAGAGAGAGAGAGAGAGAGAGAGAGAGAGAGAGAGAGAGAGAGAGAGAGAGAGAGAAAGGGCACATGCTTTCTGGGGTCTCTTATGAGGACATTAATCTTACCAGATCAGGGCCCCACTTTTATAACCTCATTTAACCTTAATCAATCACTTCCTTAGAGGCCCCATCTCCAAATATAGCCACACTGGAGATTAGGGCTTCAACATAAGAATTTGGGGGAAGGACACAAACATTTAGTCCATGACACTCAATAAAGAGTGGCTACCTAGAGAACTGTGTCAAGAATTCTGAAGTCCTACCTAAGGCCCATGATAAAGAGAGCTACACTTCATCAGTGATGTCTGCCATGGGCTTAGGAAGGAGAGATTGTGGTGGCTCATGCACTGTCAATTTTCTTGCACTGCTTTATATGTTCTCCTTGCCACCCCTCTCTCTAGGCCCCGGCACAATGCCTGACACGTGCTAGGCCCTCAACACATTTTTGATGAATCAACAGGTGAGTAACGGCTTCAAAGCACATTTCATCCATATTCTCATTTAAGCTTCACAGCAGGCTGTGAGGTAGGGCTGAATGATCTGAGATGGTTGAAGTCTCCTGTGAAGTGTTCACCCTTCTCTTTCCTCACCTGGTGCTGGAGATGCTGCCTTTGTCTTAGAGCCTTTGCACAGATGCCCGGACTAGGCTCTGTCCGGATCACAGGTGGCTCTTGCTGCCACTAGAGCATCCGGGGCCTTTGCCCTTCCTGCCGCCTCTACCACCCATGCACCCCATGACCCCAGCGCTGCCACCCACCTGTCTGGCTGCCATCACTTTGAATGAGAAGCAAATAGGTTTTGTGACCTCCAATCCTGCTAGAGCAGGGGAGGGATAGATTTGCCTTCTGACGGGAGACAGGGGGCCCACGTTAACCGCTGCTGTGATACAGGCAAATCGAGAGCGGGCACGGATGTGTGTGACGGGGAGAGGGGTGCTGTGGATGGGGAGAAAGGTATTCAAGACTCAAGTACTTAGCCCAAATCATACGGACTGGAAGTAGACTGGCGCTGCCAGGGGGATGGGGAGGGGGATGGGGGGGATGGGGAGGTAGTGTTCAATGGGTACAGTTTTATAAAAGGAAAAGTGTTTTGGAGGTGGATGATGGTGATGAGCGCACAACAACATGAATGCACTTAATGCCACTGAGCTGTACACTTAAAAATGGTTAAAATGGTAATTTTTATGTTGTATATTTTTAACTACAATTTAAAAAATGGGGGAAAAAAGACGTACTAGCTGTACAATCGTGTGATTGTGGGCGTGCGTCTGAGCGTGTTTGTGGGCCTGTACCCCCGACTCCTGTGCTTGGCCATGCTGCCTCTGCCTGCAGTCGGTGTGCCACGTGGCTGAGCCCCGCAGGGACTGCTGCAGGGACATTCCACCCTGGCCCCAGTTCTGGCCGTGCCATGGCCTCCCCAGCGGACACTAATTCTCAGCCAGGCCCTGCCTAGCCCTGTGAGGTGTGCTCCTGGCAGCAGGTGTCCTCTGCAGGACCATCCTGGGTGGGCCATGTGTTGGGAGGACCATAGGCAGGTGACCTCATCTGGCTGGGGGATCAAAGATAGGCTACCTGTCCAGGTGGGAAGGCAGGTAATAGGCACAGAGATGTGTGGGTGTGTTCTGGACAGTGCCCCCCTTCCTTGCTTGAAGCGGAGGGTGGGCGCAGGGGCCAGGGGCAGGGAGACCCGGGCAGAAGTAGATTGTTGGACTGGACAGTGAAGAGACAGCCTCGTAAGTCTGCCTCTGTGGCTCACAGCCTTGACAAAGGTGCGGGGGCTTCCTACAACCAGGTCACGCGGGGGTGCCGTCTGCTCACTCTTGGGCAGCGTCTCACTGCTGGGAGCTCAGGGCCCGACACTCAACCTGGCTGACCTCCAGAAAGTTTCCCAAGGACAAAGGAAGGCTGGGAAAGGCCTGTGACCATTCCCAGGCCCCTTCCCCCAGGCCTTCCCAGGAGACCCACGCAGAGGGCACTGGCCCCTCTACTTCCTCAGCATCTTCCTGGAGGTCGTGCTTTCCCAGGCATTAAGGACTTCATGTCACTGGGGCAAAGGTGAGGGCTTGCTTGGCCCTGCCCAGATGCCTGTGCGCCGGGGGTGGGGGGGCATTGCCCTTCTGAGTGGCCCCTGCCGTCAGAGGTGTGCTGAGAGGCGGCCAGGTCAATCTGTGCTCCAAGCCTGCCCTTTGACAAGTGCCAGTCCTGTGAGAAGGATCCTAGGTGGCTCACTCTACAAGGCTTCTTGCTCCCCAACTAAGTTGTTTAATGTTCATTGCATTGTAAAAATTGAGTGCTTTCATATCCATTTTCTGCCCATCATGAGTCTTCTCCAGTGGGCTCCCAGAGGGGGACCAGGGCTAGGCAGCCTGCAAGGGGGTGACAGCAAAGGCAGCTTTCTGAAATCTCAGCACCCACTCGGCAGCCCTTCTGCCCACCCTGCCTCCATTAGTAACGGAACCCCGGTTTCACCCAGGCTGCAATATGCCCTCCCACGGCTGGCCAAGCCGATCATGGGGACCCCAGCCCCTTTGCTCTTGACTGGCCAGACCCTGATCAATGACCTGTCAGTAGCTGCTGGGAAAGTACATTTTTTCACATCTATAGGGGAAGGGCGCTCCTCCTCCTCCCCTAGCTGCTGTGCAGCGGCCTGCGCAGGTGTGGAGCTAGGGCAGATGCCTGGAGATCTGCAGGGGAAGCCAAGGGAAGTTAATTATCCCCTCAACTGGGAGACAAAATCAAATGCTTATGTCAAATATAATTTGCAACTTTACATGACCAAAAGTTTTCTACAACACTCACCCTGGCAGGTATTACAACAGACATATTCTGGTCTCAATGATCCTTATAATCATTACTGTTAGAACATAGAACTTTCACTATTTCAGAAAAACTGTTTGTTCTTCTCAGTGGATAGACTTAGAAACTGAATTTTATGATGAAAATAGGAGCAAAAAAAGTATAGTTTTAACTTTCATTATGTAACAATAAGTATGTAAATATTTGCTAACTTTTCTTTATCTAACAATGATCATGTCAGGACTTGTCTTCCTAAAGCACTGTCAATAGACTCCCATTCTGTCAAGATCCTTCACTGACTGTGGATTCAGGCTTGCAGCTTTGAACTTGGAGTAAACTTTTCTAGCTAGAGCTGAGTTAAAGGACATGTGGCTCATAAGCTTCTGTTTCCACAAACCGCTGCACCAACCTTGGAACTCCCACCTCCAGGCCTTTGTCATGTGATATAATTAAACATGTTTTTCATTAAGCTCAGTCATTTGGGTTTTCTATTACTTGCAGCTAAATGCATTCCTAACTAGCACAGAGATGTCCAGAGAGACATTGCCTATAGACAAGTTTTCCCTTCTAGGGTTCCCCATCACAGCTGCTCATGCCCAAAGTCTAGAAGACATCACTGACCCTTCACTCACCTCTAACCTCTCGATCTACCTCCTACCTCCCAAGGATATTTTGGGTCAGTCCATTTCTCTCTATTCTTTGCCACCAGTATAGTCCCAGCCACTCTCACCTCTTGCCTCTGCTACTGCAGTAGCCTCCCTACTGGTCTTCCTGCTTCCACTCTCAGCTTCCTTGAAGTAGGTAAGGTGGAGATCACCCTCCTTGATCTTTGTAAAGTGTAAATGTGATTCTGGCACCCTGCTCTTAAAATATTTCATGGATTCTCCTTGGACAGCAGAGAAGTTTCTTTTATGGGAATGCCTATTCTTTTATTGTATTATTTTTTTACATTGACAAATAAAAATTGTATGTATTTACTGTATACAACATATTTTGAAGTATATATACATTGTGGAATGACTAAATTTGGCTAATTAACATGTACATTATCTTACAAAGTATCATTTTGTGGTGAGAACACTTTACATCCATGCCCTTAACATTTTCCAAGAACATAATGTATTCTTTTTATTTTGGAGACAAGAGTCTGGCTCTGTTGCCCAGGCTAGAGTGCTGTGGTGTCAGCCTCACTCACAGCAACCTCAAACTCCTGGGCTCAAGTAAATCCTACTGCCTCAGACTCTTGAGTAGCTCGGACTACAAGAATGTGCCACCATGCCTGGCTAATTCTTTCTACATTTTTAGTTGTCCAGCTAATTTCTTTCTTTCTTTCTTTCTTTCTTTCTTTCTTTCTTTCTTTCTTTCTTTCTTTCTTTCTTTCTTTCTTTCTTTCTTTCTTTCTTTCTTTCTTTCTCTCTCTCTCTCTCTCTCTCTCTCTCTCTCTCTCTCTCTCTCTCTCTCTCTCTCTCTCTCTCTCTTTCTTTCTTTCTTTATTTCTTTCTTTCTTTTTTTTGTGAGACAGAGTCTCGCCTTGTTGCCCAGGCTAGAGTGAGTGCTGTGGCTCCAGCCTGGCTCACAGCAACCTCAAACTCCTGAGCTCAAGCAATCCTGCTCTCTCAGCCTCCCGAGTAGCTGGGACTACAGGCATACGCCACCATGCCTAGCTAATTTTTTCTATATATATTAGTTGGCCAATTAATTTCTTTCTATTTATAGTAGAGGTGGGGTCTTGCTCCCGCTCAGGCTGGTTTCGAACTCCTGACCTCGAGCAATCCGCCTGCCTCGGCCTCCCAGAGTGCTAGGATTACAGGCGTGAGCCACCGCGCCTGGCCTCTTTCTATTTTTTTTAGTAAAAATGGGGTCTCCCTCTTGCTCAGGCTGGTCTCGAACTCCTGAGCTCAAACAACCCTCCCACATTGGCCTCCCAGAGTGCTAGGATTATAGGCGTGAGCCACTACGCCCAGCGGAATGCAATGTATTCTTAACCATAGTCACCATGTTGTATTATAGATCTCTTGAATTTATTTCTTCTTTCTAACTAAAATTTTGTATCCTTTGGCCAACATCTCCCCAACTGTAACTGGCTCCATGAACAAATTTTAAGGACCCCTATATGTTTTTTATAATTCTCTCCCTTAACTACCTACTTGACATTTTGAGTTGTTTCCCAGAAATGATGGATTTTCTGCAAGACAAAGGAGCTGAGATTCTGAAGGGCAGACTTCCTGAAACTAGGATTCAATGTCCCCCTTGGCCTGCCTCAAGGCATGTGGCCCCTGATTGCTATTTAAAAGCCCATGATGTCCATTAGTAGGAGAGATGGGTTTGAGGCAGCTTCTCCCATTCTCCTGACAAGACATCTGTCATATTACTTAGTAAAAATTATTTTGTTCCTTGGCAATCCTTGTTGTCTCAATAATTGGATCTTTGTCCAACCTAGACTAAACCCCCCCTTGTTTTTTCACCAACACAACCACCTACCATCACAATCCCAGCTCCTGGCAACCACCATTCTACTCTCTGCTTCTATGAGATAAACTTTTGTAGATCCCAGATATGAGCGAGATCATGCAGTATTTGTCTTTCCATGCCTGGCTTATTTCACTTAACATAATGTCCTCCAAATTCATTCATGTTGTTACAAATGGCAGGATTTCATTCTTTTTATGGCTCAGTAATATTCCACTGAGTATATATGCCAAATTTTCTTTATCTATTTATCCATTGACAAACACAAGTTGATTCCATATCTTGGCTATTATGAATAATGCCGCAATAAACATGAGACTCAGATATCTTTTTGACATATTGATTTCATTTTCTTTGGATATATGCCCAGAAGTAGGATTGCTGGATCATATGATAGTTCTTTGTTTAATTTTTCGAGGAACCTCCATACTGTTTTCCATAATAGCTGTACTAATTTACATTCCTACTAACAGTTTGCAAGGGTTTCCTTTTCTCCACATCCTTGCCAACATTTAATATCTTTTGTCTTTTTAGGCCGGGCGCGGTGGCTCACGCCTGTAATCCTAGCTCTCTGGGAGGCCGAGGCGGGTGGATTGCTCGAGGTCAGGAGTTCAAAACCAGCCTGAGCAAGAGCGAGACCCCATCTCTACTATAAACAGAAAGAAATTAATTGGCCAACTAATATATATACAAAAAATTAGCCGGGCATGGTGGCGCATGCCTGTAGTCCCAGCTACTTGGGAGGCTGAGGCAGGAGGATTGCTTGAGCCAGGAGTTTGAGGTTGCTGTGAGCTAGGCTGACGCCATGGCACTCACTCTAGCCTGGGCAACAAAGTGAGACTCTGTCTCAAAAAAATAAATAAATAAATATCTTTTGTCTTTTTGATAATACCCATTCTAATAGGTATAAGGTGATATCTCATTGTGGTTTTAAATTGCATTTTCCTGATGATTAGTGATGTTGAGCATTTTTTAATATACCTGTTGGCCATTTTTATGGCTTCTTTTGAAAAATGTCTATTCAGGTCCTTTGCCTATTTTTTAATTTGACTATCTGTTTTCTTGCTATTGAGTTGTTTGAGTGTCTTATGTATTTTGAATATTATCTCCTTATCAGATGTATAGTTTGCAAATATTTTCTTTCATTCTGTAGATTGTCTCTTTACTCTGTTGATTGTTTCCTTTGCTATATAGAAGGGTTTTAGTTTGATATAATCCCATTTGTCTATTTTTGCTTTTATTGCCTTTCCAAAAACGCATATCCAAAAAGTCGTTGCCCAGATCAATGTCAAGGAGGTTTTCTGCTATATTTTTTTTTCAGTAGTTTCATTGTTTCAAGTCTTACATTTAAGTCTTTAATTCATTTTGAGTTGATTTGTGTATATTGTGTAAGATAAGGGTCTAATTTCATTCTTCTGCATGGGGACATCCAGTTTTTCCAACACCATTTATTGAAGAGATTGTCATTTTCCCATTGTGTTCTTGGTGCCTTTGTCAAAAATCAGTTGGCTGTAAATGCATGGATTTATTTCTGTGCTCTTTATTCTGTTCCATTGGTCTGAGTGTCTGTCTTTATGCCAATACCATGCTGTTTTGGTTACTATAACTTTGCAGTATATTTTGAAATCAGGGAGTGTGATGCCTCCAGCTTTGTTCTTTTTCTCAAGATTGCTTTGGCTATTCAGGGTCTTTTATGGTTTCACACAAATTTTGGATTGTTTTTTCTCTTTCTGTGAATATCATCATTGGTATTTTGATAGAGATTGTGTTGAATCTATAGATTGCTTTGGGTATATGGACATTTTAACAATATTTATTCTTTCAATCAATGAACACTGAATATCTTTCCAATTTCTTTCATCAATGTTTTAACCTCTTTGGTTAAATTAATCCTAATTTAATTAGAAGATCTTAAATCCATAGCATGGTGTATTAGTTTCCTATTGCTGTATAGCAAACCACCACAAACTTAAAGACTTACAAGAACACACATGTATAATCTTATAGTTTCTGTGGATCAAGAGTCTGAGCACAGATAAACTGGGTCTTCTGCTCACGGTTGCACAAGGTTGCAATCAAAGTGTTGACTAGGGCCTGATCTTATCTGGGGCTTGCTGGGTTTTGGCAGGTCCCTTGGAGCTATAGGTCTGACCTTCAGACCAAAAGGCTGCCTGACACATGATCCTCTCCACAATATGGCGGCGTACTCCCTCAGGGCCAAGAAGAGAACATTTCTGCTGCTTCCCTGTCTCTCACATCTATACTCTCTCTTTAAAAAATTGTGACAAAATACACATAACATTGACCATCTTAACCATTTTTAAGTATACAGTTCAGTAGCATTAAGTACATCCACATTGTGGCAACCATCACTGCCATCCATCTCCAGAACTCTTTTCTTCTTTGCAAACTGAAACTCTGTATCCACTGAGTAATAACTTCCCATCACCTTCCACCAGCCACTGGCAACCACCATTCTACTGTCTGTCTCTAAGATTTTAACTACTCTAGGAACCTCATAGAAGTGGAATAAACAGTATTTGTCCTTTTGTAACTGTAACTTCCATTAATATTAATATTAAAAGGCTCACTCATATAACCTGACATTATAGTCATGCCCACCGAAGAAGATCATATCCCTTTTGATCAACTTAAAGTTGACTGGTTAGGCACCTTAATTACATCTGCAAAATGCTTCCACATTTGCCACATAACGTAACCTAATCACAGGAATGATAACGCATCATATTCACAGGTCCTGCCTACACTTAAGGGGAAGGGACCATGCAGGGTGTGTACACAGAAGACAGGAACCTTGGAGGTCCTCTTAGAATCCTGCCTACCACACATGCCCTCTAAGGCATTGCATGATCTGGCCCCTATGACTCTCTGCCCCTGATCTTTTCTAAGGCATTATCCTCATGGTTTGGCCTCTTTTGGCCATGATAACCCTCCTGAGTCTGAAGTGCCAACCTCTTTCTTACCTCTAGTAAAAGATAAGCTGTTCCTGCTGCTGTAACACTCCCCTCCAGCTCTTTGCCTGATCAATTTCTACTCATTCTTCAGATCTCAGCCTAAAAGTCTTCCAGGCCTTCTAGAGTTCTCTAACCTAAATGAAGACCCTTCCATATTCTTCTACGACATCCTATACTTTTAATTCAAACACATATCACAATGTGTAATTTCTGTAATTCGAAATTTATTTGTGGAATTCTTTCTTTCTTTTTTTTTTTTTTTTTGAGTCAGAGTCTCACTCTGTTGTTCGGGTTAGAGTGCCATGGCATCAGCCTAGCTCGCAGTAACCTCAAACTCCTGGGCTTAAGTGATCCTACTGCCTCAGCCTCCTGAGTAGCTGGAACCACAGGCACGCGCCACCATGCTTGGCTAATTTGTTTTTATATATATATATACTTTTAGCTGGTCAATTAATTTCTTTCTATTTATAGTAGAGACGGGGGTCTCGCTCTTTCTCAGGCTGGTGTCAAACTCCTGACCTTGAGCGATCCTCCCGCCTCGGCCTCCCAGAGTGCTAGGATTACAGGCGTGAGCCACCGCGCCCGGCCTTATTTGTGGAATTATTTCTCTCATGCTTGTTTCCTCACTAGATCGAAAGCTCCATGAGAGCAGAACCCATGTCTATTTTGTCTGCCATTATATCTCCAGCCCTTTACAGAGCACCTGGCACCTGGGAGGCTCTCAATAAGCATCAGTGGACTGCCTCAAAGGCTGAATGAAGGAATGATGAATGGAAAAAATATACCAATAGGGTCATGACCACAAGCCATTCCACCATCAGTCTTCAGAAGCAGGAAGCTGGACAACACTCTTTGTAGTAGGATTCATAACCTCTTGTATTAGTGAAGACATAAGTGAGGTGACAAAGATATCTTCAAATACAGTGGCTCAAACAACTTAGAAGTCTACATCTTGCCTGAGAAACTGGTCAAAAGTTGGCAGTACTAGATAGGTCAGCCATTTGGTTTAAGGAGGTAATTAGGGGTCAAGTGCCTCCTATCTTGTTGTTCCACCATCCCTCAGGATTTCTTCATTCACATTATCAAAACTGCTCACTAACCAGCACCATGGCAGTTTCCAACCCTCAAGACAGAATATAGGAGGACAAACAGTTTACTGATGATAATGTCGTCTGGGAGCTGTGCACATCACTTCTATTCACATCCCATTGGCTCAGACTCAGGCCATGGCCACATCTTGCTGCAAGGGATGCTGGGAGATGAAGACTTTAGCTGGGCAGCCATGAGCCCAGCTAAATCTCAGGACTAAATCTATTAATACAAGGAAGGAGGGAGGAATAGATGGTAGTCTCTGCCACCCTCATGTCTGTGTAACTCTTCTTACTTTTCTAATACACTTTGTTGTTTATTATCTCACTAAACCCAGGTGAAATGTGGGCTGCTCTTAGGAAATCTATTTTTCACGGAATAGCTGTGACTCACTTTGCAAGCTGGAGGCAAAGTACCTGCTGGATTTCCCCCATGAATTGCTTGAGCACCCACTTGCCTCTATTAGCGGGAGGTCTGGCATCTCTTTTTTAAGGCTTTCCTTTCCCTTTTCCCCCACCCCACCCCCATTGCCTGAGAACTCCTGGGGCTGAGTCAACCCAAAGCGGTCAGCCTTGCTTCCAGCCACTGGGCCTAGAGAAGAGGCTGGAGTTTGAGATGTTGTTGTTTCTATTCCACCATGCTGAGTCTCGGATGCAGCTTTGTCCCTGCTACAGGAATGCCCTTGTCGTCCTGAATCCTCAGGATTCTTCTGTGCAGGAGTCCCAAGTTCACCCTTGTATTCTCAGCCTAGCAGAGGTTGATATGCCTGAGCTCTGGGGACTACAGGACTCGGTCAGATGCTCTGCCAGAGCAGCCTTCCCCATAGTCCTCTAGGCCCTGTTGCCCTCCTTCCCTTCGGGACAATGATTTCCTGTGCAGGGCCAATCCGTGAGGGAGGTCCTAATAATAGTCTATTCAGAAGGGAAGCAGCTGGGGTCTTTGTTCTGCCTCCCTAGACCCCTTTGTGGCTTGTGGAAACCAATTCACGTCACCTAAAATTCTTTGAATCTGTATCTATAGAAAATCTCTAACCTATCAGCTTGATGACTGTATGAAAAAGGAAAATGAGAGGAATTTGGCATGATTTGTTCTTAGTAAACTTATATTGGCTTCCAATGGTCAGTTTTTTTTCTTTTACCTTTTAAATATTCCAGTTGGCATTCTGTTCATTTCTAATTTCTATTCTAAATAATCTTAATCCTAATGTTTAACCATTCTAGAATTTTCCCAGGAATGAAAAGAAACCCACAAGTCTATGTTTTCTAAAGGCATTCATAATCAAGTGCCAAAAAATTAATTGCATGATATTCGTTGTTACAGTGCTGTAAAGGCCGAAGTGCAACCGAGGATAGAGTGATCACAAGTATTAGATACTCAAAGCTCTGTGTGCATAACCAAAGACGTTTGAAACTAACCGATGCTTCACCTCAAAAGGAACAGAAGACTTGGGCATTTTCTATGGACAAAAGCAGGCCTGGGATCCTCTGGCATTCATAAGGCCAGGTCAAGACTCTGCACCTGAAGATAGGCAGGTAGTTCAGGGGTTCAACGTGAGGAGCACCCCCTACCAAGTGGGCAGGGAAGGCCTTAGCTGGGGTTGGGGTTCAGGCTGCATGTGGAAGAATAGACGGAGAGAGTGGGGAGGAAGGATGGGGAGGTTATTGAGGAAGATCTGATTTTTCAGGAGTGGGAAATTCCTGAAATAGGGAGCAGGCCAGAAAGTTGAAGACTGATGACAGAGGCCTGCATATCACCCTGCAGCATTCAGATGCTTCAACAGGAAGCCAGGAAATGCTTTGATCTGGGGCTTGACGTGTTTAGACCTGGGTCAAGCCAAGACAATTTGGCAGAGGGCTGGGGAGCAGACTGGAAGATGGACCAGAGACAGGCCACAGGCTATGTCCTAGTCAAAGCCAGGAGTGAGGTGTGCATGAGTCAAACCGGAAAGAAAAGACAGGTTTTCTGGTAACTGATCCTACGAATTTAGGGGTGAAAAATACAAATCAACAATTAAAATAATATCTTCTGACTTTCATTCAGGCAGCTGTGTCCGAAGAAAGAGAGTGGCCCTGACCAAATCGGTGGCATGTTTCCAACTCTTTCATGTGGTTACATTCTCCCAAGAAAATAGAGAGTTTCTTACACAAGAAGTAACTGCACCTGGTGCACATTTATTATTTTTCATTCCTGGAGGAATTCTGGGTGTCTTTTCAGTTCTGGCTATCTTATTTCTGATCCGATTTCAAACCTAGAAGTTCTTCTAGCTCTTCTTCTGTTTCTTACAAGAGCCAGCCTGGAAGGTGGAGCAAGGAGACGAGCTGTCTTCCCCCAGATCTGGTTATAGCAGGCAGAGCCCCAGCAGGGCAGCGATGGCGGTTCACAGTTATGACTCAGCCACTGGAGAGACTGTAACGAGTGGACTATTTTCAAAGATGTGAGCAACACCAAAGGAAAGGAACAAGGGATGACGCGGCAACTCCAGGGTAGGGACAGAGCCATCACCGCTGTAAGCGTGAAGGAACTAGGAAGGAGGTGGTCACAAGAACCAACTATGGAGAGCTATGGGGGAAGGAGGAGCTCTCAGGGAAGTTGCTGTGGCCTCTAGTACAGGAACCAAACACTCCCACCAACCACATCTCACAGGCAAAGAAAGAACCAGAACAGTAAGTGCCCTACCGCCTCTCTCCTCCTGCTTTCCACTTTCCCACTAGTCCCCATGGGGCACTGAACTCGGTCAGCACCCAGAAGGTGAGGGAGCTCAGCTGACACAGTTCCTCTAGGTCAGTCCCCAGGGACAGGGCCGGATGGAGAAGAAAGGACAGTGAGTGGGTCTGGAGGGGCAGAGTATTCAGCACAGCAGAAATCGGCTGTCTGTGGTTCACTGAGCTCTAACTGTGAACATAACAGGAAGAAACGCTGTCAGGCCAAGGCTGGGCTCGGAGTTAATGGTCTGCAAGGGAAGGGGCCTGGCACTGAGGCCCTAAGAGCAAGAGGAGAGAAACTATGAATCCCTTCTCTGGTTCCTGATTTCAGTTCTCTGTCTGAGAACTGAGCAGCCTGTCTTCGTGAAACTCCCCCGATTCTATGCAAAAAATTTCCCTTTTACATAAGGCAGCTGGAGGAAGTTTCTATTTCTTATAACCAAAGAATTTTGGGTATATGTCACTTACCAGAAGAACCTTGAGCAACTTCATTTAACCCATGTAACAACCCGGGAAGGTGGGCATCCTTGCCCCTGTTTTAAAGAATCAGGATCAGAGTAAGATTAGGTCGACTTCATAGAGGGAGCTGGAATTCACACTCAGGTTTGCCAAACTGCAACATTACAGAATTTTCTAGGATTTCACAAGCTGGCAAAGCGGGCCAAAAGCAACTTGCAGAACCAGAGGGGAACTCCACCCTCAACCAAAAATACCCAGCGGAGAAACTGGCCTTTCCATCACCTTTCGAGCTAAAACACACTGAGGTTCTGTTGAGGACCCAGCAGGTATGGCCACCCAGCATCTAAATGTTGGATAGGGAGCAAGAAAAGGACTGACCTTGGACTTGTAAGACTGCAGTCCAGTTTTCTCAAGTGCTCCTAGGAAAGCAGTATGTTTGAAAATGCTGTAACTCCTTAGCTAAACACCAAGGACAGGCAGGGGCGACTGCACGCTGGTGCACCTCCTGTCTGCCCTCGTCCCCACGGATCCACCACTCCAGCCCCGGTGGGAGGTTGGGCTCTTGGAGTGAGGAGGGACCCCGGGAGCCCCAGTGGGCTCTCGGCCCCTCTCCCGACCCCACGCCCAGCCCCACGCCCTGTTGGCTTCCCCACCTCATAGCGGAAGGTGAGGTGAGGTAATGTCTCCACTAACCCACAGTGGCAAGGAGATGAAAAGAATCTCAGAAATGCTGTGTTTAATTTAAAGCAGACTCAGCCCGCCAAAGCCAGGCTGCAATTTCACTCAGAATAACCAGTTTGTTTTTCTTGGACATTCCAGGAACTCACTGGCCACCCCCTGTTAAAGCCCAACAGGAATGTCAGGGGGGTCCTTTGTTGGGGGCCACACGGCTGCCTGACAGTCAACCGTTTGCCCTGTCATTCTCCCTCGGGCCAGGGACTCCTGCCTTCGGGAGAGCTCGGGCCCCTTTGGGGGTCACTTAAGGGTCTTCTCCCCCAGACTGTTTCACCCCCCTGCACCTAACTTGGTGCCTAGAGTTCTGGGGGCAAAAGGTTGTCATAGATGATAATAGTGCCATGGTCTGCTTCCGTGTGCTCTCAGCGTGCCCAGTGCTGTGCTAAACATTTTCCATTGAGTGTCTTGTCAAATTCTTATCACCCAACAAGGTGGTAGACAATTTTTATCACGATTTTTCTACAGATGGTGAAATGGAGGCTAAGGGACATTACCTAACTTGTCCCAGGTGGCCCACCTGAGATTCGAGCTCCCCCAGCTGTGGAGCCGATGCCCAGGCTCCCCGCTTCCCGCCCAGACAGCCCCTCCTTCCCGGAGGCTGGGGAGCCTGAGGAGCTTCAGGCCATGTTTGCTTCCAGGGAGCTGCCCTTGTGGGCCGTCTGGGTATCCCTGAAGGGAGCAGTTATGAGGACACCTGGGGGGACTGCTGGTGGGAGAAGGTGCTGTTATCATTAGCCCTTCCGTCTAAGTGTTGACTTCCCCACTTTGGGTCGGGCTGGGTCGGGGGCTTCCAGCGCCTGTGGGTTTCACTGCGTGCAAGGGTGTGGCAGACTCCTGGCTTGCGATCAAGTCGCAGGGCAGAGCAGGGAGAAGCAGCCACAGCACTGAATTGTGCGCCCTGGGCACATCCTCCTGTATACAGTGGCAGCTGAGGATGCAGTGGGAGAGGGACGCAGGGCGCTGGTTTCTCAGGCCTCTTCTGCCCTTACGTTCCCTGATTTTCTTCTGCGTCAGGATTTGTGCCGCTAGGCCTGGGCCTTGGCCCAAGGAGACATGCGGAGCTGTGGGGGAGGGACCAGCAGTGGGGTGACTTCTGGGGAAGTTTCCAGGACTGGAAGAGGGGAGAAGAATGGGTGGAGCGTGCAGCCAGAACCAGGGACTGGGTGGCCCAGATGGATTTATTCCAGAGACATTTCCCAGAGCCCGGCCTTCCCCCTCCAGGCTTGGGTGGCCTGCTCTGAGTGTAAGTCTGCCACCCAGAGAGAGAGAGAGAGAGGTGCCTCTCTCTGCCCAGTGCCCCTCCACACTCAGGGCTCAGGGCAACTGAGAAATGAGCTCTCTTGCCCCACTACTGGGACCATCTTGATTTCATGGGGAATAAGGAGGGCGGATCCGGATGGTGGATCCTGGGACAGGTGAGCTCCCTTTGGCCCCCCAGGCCCGGCCAGCAAGAGGAAAGCCGGTGCTGCTGGTGTGGTGGGAGCCAGAAGCTGCAGCCTGGGAAGGGGTGGTGGGGGCTGCTCTCAGGGAGGGCCGGCTCAGGGGACAATGGGCCTAGTGTGGGAGGACTGGGCTGTTGCTTTCCCTCAGGGCTCCCAAGAGAGGTTTCCATAGCACCCAGGAGCTGACTTGGCCTTAAGTGTCAATGGAGACATTGTGTGGGAGTCCTTGAGTCCCAGCCTCTTCCCTGGAGTAGCAGGAGGGGTTGGGGGCAGCCATCCCCTCTGGCCCTGCAAATGCCACTTTGCACCATGCTAGGGGATGGGACTCAGGGGCCTCCTGCACGTCAGAAAGGGTGGAGAGGCTGGGGGCCTGCCCAGGGCAGGCACTGCTGGAGATCCTGAATCCAGGCATGCGTTCCTCAGGAGTTGCTCATCTGGGGGAGGGAGGCAGACAGGTGACACTTTTCACACAAATAAGCCAACAAATGAACTCTCCCCTCTACTGATTCATCATTTTATAAGTTTTGGTGCCAAGTTTAGAAAAATGGAAGGTATTTTCCAAGTTATCAAACCTGAGGACACGCTACTCACTTTTTTTTTTTAAAACCAAAGCAGCACTGTACCTAGTTAACCCCTAACTCCAGGCAGCCGAGGGCAAATACTGTCAAAGATGCACAAACAAAATGCCTTGGCAGTAACCTGGGATCTCTAGGAAGACTTTCTAGAAGAGCTGGTACTGGAGGTGGGCCTCCCCAGACAGGAGTCTGCACCAAGAAAGGCATAGAGATGGGGATGCTTACAGAATTGGACGGCATTTACCTAGAATGGTGCCTCAGAAAGCCCACTTCTTGGCCCGGCACAGTGGCTCGTACCTGTAATCCTAGCACTTTCAGAGGCCAAGGCAGGAGGGTTGCTTGAGGCCAGGAGGTTGAGACCAGCCTGAGCAAGAGTGAGACCCTGTTTCTACTAAAATAGAAAAATTTAGCTGGGCATGGTGGTGCACACCTATAGTTCTAGGACTTGGGAGGCTGAGACAGGAGGATTGCCTGAGCTTAGGAGTTTGAGGCTGCAGTGAGCTATGATGACGCCACTGTACTCCAGCCTGGGGTGACACAGTGAGACCCTGTCTCAAAAAAAAAAAAAAAACGAAGCCCACTCTGGCTACCAGTAAGGCATTCACACAGCGGCCATGGAAAGGCTCATTGTGAAAGCTGCCATTTATCCTGTTTTCCCAGTACGATGTCCACCCGTGAGGCCCTGTGCCCTGATGTACATCAGTGTTGGGCCAGTGCTGTTGTGGTGTGGAGGGTGGCCTGGGGGGGGGGACACCAGAGAAGGGGTGATGGAGGTGGGGCGTGTTGGGGGGAAATGGAGGCCTGGAGCGTGGGGTGGTGAAGGCAGGAGGACCCAGCCCAGGAGCCTGAGGAATCAATCCACCGGGGGTATGTTGGGAAGTGTGTAGACACAGCCTCTCTGAAACAAATCCCCTCAAAGCCTTGATTTATAGCATTTGCCGGGTTTCATGGTACAAATTGTCCCCCTTTGGTCACCACTGTGAAGCTGTGGACGCAAGTTGGGAAAGGTGTGCACGGTCAGATCTTAGGAGCCCGGACAAGCTGGCTCTGGCACAGCACATGAGAGTGTACATGTTGAGGAATTCAGAGACATTCTGGGAAACTGGGCAAGTCTTTCCTTTTCCTATACTTTCCCAGGAGCTGGGGGGAGCATCTGACCCCTGGTTCCTACTCTCTGGCCACAAATTAGGCAAGTTTTTTTAATGAATATGTGTCACTTTCAGACTCCGGGGAAAAAACATTTAAAGTATAAAAATTATACTTCCTATGGGAGTTTTATTTGTCCATTTATATGGCTGTGTGTTGTGAGGGAGGAAGGTGAGAGATGATAGTTTGGTGACATAGAAAAGGACTGTGGGACAAACAATCGCAGACGTGTCTGGCCAGGTGTGGCTGTCACTGCTAACACCTGAAAGGGCTTATTTTCACTCTCAGCAACAGGGATGAATCTCACAGACGCAATGTTGAGCAAAAGGAGCTGGACATAAAAGAGCACATCCTGTATGCCGTAGTGGCTACCTCACTGCTGGAAGAACGACTGTTCTTTTTCTCCTGACCTTCCTGTGTGGTGGGAATTCTGCCTGTGGACGGCTGGGAAAGATGGGGGGGGGGGCTTAGGCGGGAACACACCAGCCACAAGGGTGCTGCCTCTCCACATATTCCAGAAACTCAGAAGCATATTCCAGAAGCAGACTGCCTTCTCCACATATTCCAGAAACTCAGAAGCATATTCCAGAAGCAGACTGCCTTCTCCACATATTCCAGAAACTCACACATCCTGGGCAGAGGCACCTCCAGTTTAACAAACGGGAGTGTTTTAGTTGTTATTGTTTTTTAAACTCTCCCTTACCAGCTTCATACTTTACTTCCTTTTCAGTTTTCTTTTTTTTTTTTTTTTTTTATGAAACCCCAAAAGTTACTCTCAGTTCCCATTAGAGCCTTTTTATTCCCTCTTAGGTCTTCCTTCAAAGGTCCTCTGCCCAGGCACCCTTTGGAGAGTGACACTCTGGTAGGGATTTCCTTGGATGACAGCCACATCACACTCTGCAGAATTAGCACGTGAAAAGTTAGACAGGAAATTGCATATCGACTTGAAGACTTCATTTGCAAAGGTCCTTCTGTACTTTTTCTTTGTAAATTTAGATTTTTCACAAGTGAATTTAAAATGCAGTACATTTTAACTTATATAGACTCCTTATTGATGTATATACAGTTACTTCTCGTTGCAGCATACTTTCTCTTTGGCAACTTCTTTCTAATTTCTACAAAACTTCTTGAAATATCCATTTGTGTCCTTTACCATATTTTATGATTCGAGACTATATTTTATGATTTTGCATTCATTCTCAGAATGAATAAAATATGCAATAAAATTTTTTTAAAAAGTGTACATCTGTATGATTCCATTTATAGGCAGTTCAAAAGCAGGCAAAACTAATCTATGGCAATAGAAATCTGAATGGCCCTTACCTTTGAGGGGAGGATTTTGCCTGGGAGGAAGCAGAGGAAGCCTTCTGGGGTGATGGGAATGTTCTATATACTGGTGTGGGTGGTGCTAACCTGGGGGTATACATGTGTACAAAGTCATTGACTGCCCACTTAAGATGTGTTCTCCTTACTGTACACATAACACCTTGCTTTTTATTTTAAGGAAGAAAAAAGAGCAATTTTCTCCTCAAGTTACATGCATTTTAGTGGAGAGCTAGGCCAATAAAGGCATTGGCTCTAATGATAAGATTTTTACTAGTTTTTCTAGTTTTTTACTAGTGTTTCTAGAAGGCCATGGCAAGCCTTGAAGGTACCCTTTGTGCTGTGGGGTTTCCATTTTGATCAGCTCTCTCAATTCCAGCTCTGATTCTCCTGGTTCCCAGACCCGCTAATATCCCAACCCACATGCTAGGGGCTATTTATAGAGATTGTTCAATAAGAGCTTCCTCTTGACTCAGCACGACTCCTATCTTGTGTCTGCAGATGTGGATCCTTGGGATGTGCTGATCTCAGAGGCTGGGCCTTTTGGAGACCTGTGTGGCTCTTACACCCTGTGCTTACTTTAAAGACTCTATTCCAGGCTGGGCATTTTGGGAGGCCAAGACGGGAGGATTGCTTGAGGCCAAGAGTTCAAGACCAGCCTGAACAAGAGGGAGACTCCATCTCTACAAAAAATAAAAAAATTAGCCAGGCATGGTGGCGCATGCCTGTAGTCCCAGCTACTTGGGAGGCTGAGGCAGGAAGATCATTTAAGCTCAGGAGTTTGAGGTTGCAATGAGCTATGATGACACCACTGCACTCTAGCCAGGATGACAGAGCAAGACTCTGTCTCAAAGACAATAATGAAAATTTTAAAAAGACCCCATTCCAATAACACATCAAACACATTAAACACAACCCACACTGAGTATGACATATGTATACATATATATGTGTGTGTGCATTATTTATTTATTTTTAATTAACACACAATTGTACATATTTATGAGGTACATAATGAAGTTTCAATACTATAATGTACAATGATCAGATCAGGGTAATGTGTATTTTTTGTGTTGTAAATATCTTTAAATGGTTTTAATAGTTTTCCGTTTTAAAATAATAGAATATGAGCAACACATTATTTCTCGGCAATCCCCATGCACTCCTTAAGAATTCTTGCAAAGGAGGAAATGTTACTTTCGATTTGTTTTTCAAATGTTATGAAATTTTTAAAAATACTGAATGCATCAATTAAGGAAGTTGACATAGTGTTCCACGTTGCAAGCATTTAATTAAATATACATTCACTTTGATTATGCCATTTTCTTTTTATGTTTTGGAGGAAATTGATTTTTTTCTCCCAGAACCCAGACTTTTCCTGTGAGGATGGTGGCCTATGAATAAACTGGATCTGGTTGGGAAGTCAACTTTTGGCCAAGTACATGGGCCTGGCCAGGACTTTGGGGATGAACGGCAGAGCCGCTGCTGGGGTATGCAGGAGAGGTTGTGGGCAATGAGGGAGACAGTTTCAGAGAAGAATCGGCCATTCCCCCAGGAACTGGTGAATGCCATGTTCTTGTCCAGCCTTTGGTGATAGGGGAAAGTCCTTCGGTTGGTCCAGAAGATCCCTGGAATCATGGAGTTCTATTGACCTGACCACCAAATGAATCTCATGAATCATCTTACACACTCCTCTCATGTGATAGATCTTTATGAACTGATGTGCAAAGATGTCCCAGGTAGAATCAAATGAGAGAGGCCAATCTTACAGTAGCACAGTGAGTAGTACAATGGTATACTGCACAGCGTGGATATGCACACATGCACACATGCTCACACGGATGCACTAGTTTCCGGTCACTTACCCCTACAAGGTCAACCCTCTGAGAAATGCATGTCCCAGAGTGTCATCTCAGGCCACCTGGCAGATACGGCATCCAGGAAGCCCTAGGCTGGCTGAGAGGACATCTCACATCACACCGTGAATTTGCTTGTCTCCAGCCACGCTTCTAAACTTCCTGATCCGTGAGAGGCCCAAGAAGTTGGGCAGGCAGTTTATTCCAAAACAAACTTCTGTGTGTTTTAAAGGAATTGATTTCTTAATGATTTTTTGCTAAAATGTGTATAAATTAATCCCAAATAAATTGATTAATCAAACTCTTCCTGATATTTTAAAAGGAGAGGCTCAGGCTCATGGGTGTCACATTTTCAACAGCTGATTTGTTCATTCCTTCCTTCCTTCCTTCATTCATTCATTTAGCTTTGGCTTGTTACTGACTGTGTGGTCCCTAGACCCTATCCTGGGGAGGGGGCAGAAGGCAGGATGGCACATGAGCTGAGGCCCCAAGCCACCAATTCATTGTCCCATCAGACTTAGAAAACACCAACTCAAAGATAAAAATCATTAAAAATTTCAAGACAGTGAACACAGAGCATTCAACCCAAACTCAAGGCCCTTCTGGAGTGAGGGGCCCGTGGGCCCTGCTTTAGGTTATGATTATTAAAGCACATTGTGTATGCGGAACCTCTTCCAAGCAGTCAGCATTTCCTGAGGGCGGCTGGACCACGAGATGCCATTTGGTGATACGTGGACAGGCATTTTAAACATTTTAATAGTTTAGTGTTTATCTTAATATGCATCAGAAAATATATGATTATCACATTCAGTCTACAATTTCACAATGGTATATAGGCTCCCTCAGAAACAAACGTATTGAAAGAAAAAAATCGGTTGCTCTAAAGAAAAGTATTAAGGAAAAGATGATGGCACACGTGGCAAACTATGAGAAGACGGTATGATACTCAGAGTTTGGGAAACACCACACCGGACTGTGAGTCCTTTAAGGTGTTTATAGTGTGGGGGCAGCTTCATGCCACGCTTGGTGCTCGGCAGGGCAAACCTCTTCCCCACCCCCGCCAGGTCCCCAGCACATCCCAGCACTGAGGCTGTAACACCCTGGGGATCACCTGCCCCCCATGGGTTGGGACGGCAGGCCATGGGAGGAGGAGATGCCCGCCTCAAACGCCACCACAGCGGCTGCCGTGGGAGGGGAATCCGGCAGCCAGTGACCTGTGTGCACTGAGGTGTGGAGGGCAGGGGTCCCGGGGTCCTCAGTATCCCTGTGACTGATGGAGCACCACATTGAAAAGGGAACAAAAAATGCCGTGACAAGTCAGGAGAGAGACTACGGAAGAAAGGAAAAACTTTCTATGTCAGCACCGCTAGCAGCACTTTTTTCTTCCTTTTTGAACAGGCGCCCACATTTTCATTCTGCCGCGAGCTCCACAAATTATGTGGCGGCTCCTTACCCAACGCAGCACGTGCGACGTCTCACTGGGCCCGTCTAGGTACGGTTTCTGGGAGGCCCTGGAGGACGCGGCTGTCTCTTGGTGGTGTGAGGACCCAGGGAAGCCTCACGGTGGATGGGGCCTCTGGGTTGGGCCTTGGAGTCAGATGAGACTGGAGACCTGCAGGGCTGGGGGAAGGCACGCCTTGAGGAAAGGGACAGGGTGGGACCCTCAGGGCTTCTTCGGGGTGGGGAGAATACAGAGCCGTGGTCTGGCTGGAGCACAGGTGGGAGACGGGCCAGGAGGAGGGGGTGGGAGAGAGGCCTGGGGAAGGGAACCCGGGGCTGGGAAGGGACAAGGTTCGGCTTCTCGTGGTGTTTATATAAGTGACGAGTAACAGATCCCTTTACAAATCTTTAGAGGCCAGGAACTGAACTTTAGCAAGATGTAATTGTATGACAAAACAGTGAGACGGCACAACAGGGTGTGGGGAGAGCACAGAGCGAGAGAGGCCATATGTGATACCCGGGCCAAGAAAGAAAGATCTGTTGCAGTTGTCTCCAAACTCTTTTGATTACACACCCATAAAATATTTTTGAGCACACATCCTAATATATGTATCTGTTCATACCTAAATTATACACTTGCACAACTTTACTATTTATGATGAATGCTACAAAACAAAAGCAGAACAGAACTTCTCAAAAGATAATTTAAAAACAAGCCTAAAAAAGAAGTCCTAATATCTCTTCCTGCAGGGCGGTGGATGGCTGTTCACCCATGCCAGAGACCTCCAGGCTGGCACTGTGTCCAGAGGCATCTTGTCCATTTACCTGTCCCCACTGGCAGCTCCAGTCTGTCCTCAGGAATCTTCTCCAGTAGACGGAGGCTGGGTTTCTGGGCAACTTATATTTGATGTGTGTGTAAAAGGGGGAGGCAGGGAGCAGCAAATGCCAGATTAGTTGAGTGTCAGGTAAGTATCTCAGAGGGGAAGTATCAGGGCACCCTCATGAAAGAAACCAAAATATTTTACCCAAAATATATCTATTTGACATATTTTGAGAATGCTGTCAAAGAGCCAGCAAACAGAAGTAGCCCTGCCAGGCTGTCTTTTATGGGGAAGATTTATATCTCTTGAGAATCGGCATAGATGCAACCAGCCCTTCCCTTGTCCAGATCTGGGAAAGATTAGCCAAAAGTCTGACACCTTTAAAGGTCTGCAAGAAACCTTTCCATCTATTCCCTCTGAGGACTGCTACCTGTGAGGTTTCATCTACCTAACACAATCACCTTTGGTAGCCACGCCTCCTCTCCCTCCCATAACCTGTTTTAGCGACATAACCTAATTGTGGCCATTCTCTTAGCCCCCACTCTTTCTGTAACCTCAAGATGGCATATAGCTTCTGTACTCCATTGCAGGGGTGGGTAGTCATTCTGTGATTCTCCCCATGCAAACGTTAACACATTTTGTATGTCTTGGCTGGGAGCAGTGGCTCATGCCTATAATCCCAGCACTTTAGGAGGCTCAGGTGGGAGGATGGCTTGAGTGCAGAAGTTTGAGACCAGCCTGGGCAACATAACAAGACCCCATCTCTAAAAAAAAAAACTTTTTTTAAATAGCTGGTGATGGTGGCACATGCTTATAGTCCTAGCTACTGGGGAGGCTGAGATGAGAGGATTGCTTGAGCCTAGGAGTTCAAGGCTGCCGTGAGCTATGATCATGCCACTGGACTCTAGCCTGGATGACAGAACAAGACCTTGTCTCTAAAAAAAACATTTTTGTATGTCTTTCTCCATTTAATCTGCCTTTTGTGAGTTTATTTTTCAGTGAACCTTCAGAGGATGAAGGGGAAGTTTCCCCTGGGTCCTACTTATCTCAATTTCTTTCACCACGCCACCCAAATGGCAGGAATTGTCGCCTCTAGGTTATTAGGAGGATGCTGAGAAGTCCAGTAACTTGCTGAAGTCACACAGCTTGAGTCAGGATTTAAACCCAGGTTTGGCAGACTCCAATGCCTCTCCTTGTCAACTCTGGGTCAGGCCTGATTTTTCTGGAGGAGTAAGTTGTCAGAGTTGAGCGCCACTGTCAGCACCGAGCTGGCCATTTCTGGGTGAGGTGGGGGGCTGGGGGAGACACAGCCGGCACCCTGTGCAGATGTGCAGAGTGCCCCCCAGCAGGCACCAGGATCTCTACCTCAGGGCTGTCTGTGGGGAGAGCTGGAAGTCTGGGGGGCACTGGTGGATAAATGTCTCCCTCCCTCTCCCATCAGGTGGGACAACTCTGAGGCACATTCCCCGCCCTCTCCCGAGGTGCTGCTGGTGGTAACCCACTTGTTAGCAACCCCTGGGTAGGCTTCCTTCTCTTGCCTTCCACCCCTTCCTTGTCCCACTCCCCATTCCTGGTATCCCTTCTCAAAAAAACATGTGCACACCAATCCTTTCCTTGGAGTCTCCTTCTGGGAACCTCAGGCTAAGCAGCCCTGGGTCAGGGGGTGTAACCATGGAGCTTGCACATCCTGCTCCCTTCTCCTACGCCTTGGCACACATTGCCAAGCCATCGTGGCATTCTTTTCTAGAAGCCCAGAGTTGAAACTTATTCTCCAGGAAGAAAATCTAACTGCCTAGGTTAGTGGGAGGGGGTGGACAGAGGAGGGTTGTCCCTGCTCACAAGCACCCTCCCCAGACAGTTTGGTGACAAGTCTCAGCAGGCAGTGGGAATGGAGAATAGCAGCTAGAGATAAAATTAGCACATTTATTGAGTGCCCGAAGGGCCAGGCCCTGCACTAAGGCCCCTTGCTAAGGCCTCTCGTGGTGTCATCACTGATCCTTTCCGAGCACTTGCCAGTGATTCTCCCGGGGCCTGTGGCAGGGGTGACAGAATCAGGTGCAAACGGAGGACTATCTGATGTCAAAGCCTGTGTTCTTCCACTCACACTGTGCTGCCCCACACACAAGGGGGCCACAAAATCCAGCCCAAAAATGACCAAAGCTGCTGTTGTCAATGAACCCACAAGGGAGGTCCAATGTTGCTCGCCACACAGAAAGCCACTTACTGAGACAGCGGACTGTCAAGGAAGAGAGCATTTATTGCAGAAGATGTGTCTTCTGGGAGGGGGAGGTATGGATCGCCTCAAATCCGCCTCCCCAACCAACAGGGTTAGGGCTTTTTTCTGGAGGTGAAATGAATAACGCATGAGGGGAGTGAGCATCATTGCGTGTTTGGGGTGGAGTGCAGGGCACGCAAGCGCAGTGAGGAATCATGCTAGTACATACGTACCACATAAGTCCCTCCCAGGTGGGGATTTTAGTGTTATAATGAGCTAGGGGTTAATACTGGTTATTCTTTCAGCCTTGTGTGCAGGCTCGGTGGGTCCGTGGGTACAATCTGCAGTGGAGTGTCACTTATCTTGTCTTCTCTGGACAAACAGGTGGTGTGAGGCTTTCTGGTGATCTCATGGCTGCAGGGAGGCTCCACTGTTTCTGGGAAAGAAACTCAAAGGGGAATACATCAGTGCAACATAAAGTTACAAAGTTCTGGCCAGCAAATCTTACTGTCTTGGGAACTCGAAACATAAGAGAACTACAAGAAAAAAAAAACAACTATTACAAAAACATTTTCTTGCTTATGGAGCTGGTTACATTATTACTGAACATGGCACTTGGGGTGACCATACGGCCCAGTCTGTCCAAGGTGGTCCGACTCGCACAGAATTTTCTTCTTTTCAGTCAAGCACTAGGGCAAGAAGTGTAGAGCCAGCAGCATTTGCTAGATCTTCCATATGAATATGATTGCAAACCAGAGAGAAATCATTTGCCAGACTGTATGTCCTGATTTTTAAAAAATTGACAATGACAAGTTGTATTTACAGTATACAACATGAGGTTTTGATGTATGTATATATGGCATGGTTAATTCAAGCTAATTAATATATCCCACCTTACATATTAGCAATATAAAGAGAACATTTAAAATCTACTCTCTTAGCAATTTCAAGTATATTGTACATTTTTATTAACTATAGTCATCGTGCTACACAGATCTCTTGAACTTCCTTCTGTTTAATGAACTTTTATATCCTCTGACTAACATCTCTCCAACCTCCTCCACCCCCAGCCCCTGGTAACCACCATTCTACTCTGCTACTGTGAGTTTGGCTTTTGTAGATTCCGCATATAAGTGAGATATCGAGGTATTTGACTTTCTATGCCTGGTTTATTTCACTGAGCATAATGCCCTCCAGCTTCATCCAAGTTGTCACAAATTTCCCTCTTTTTTAAGGCTGAATAGTACTCCATTGTGAACATATATCACCTTTCTTTAAAAAAAAAATCTGTTCTTAATGGTGTGTCTTGGTTTTTAGATTTGGAGACTGTGATCACCCTTATGTCTGGGCCAGACTTCTGGAGGGACCGGGTGCTGGAGGGGACAGTGAGGGCCCCACACGCTGGGAACTCAGAGGGGTGTCATTCACCCCTCCAGGTATTCCTGAGCCACTGGCTTCTGCAGGCCTTTCAGTTTGGGCCTCTTTCTTAGGAGGGTTGGGACATCCAGACCTTGGGAATAGAGAACTGCTTCCCTTCTGGAATGTGATATTTAAAAACTCAGCACATTTGCATGCTTTCTCTCTGCATCTAAAGCATTTCTGCAAGTGCTACAGTCTTTTTGTTTTTTTAAGTGTCTCTTAAACTCAGGAGTCAGCCTCTGCATTTCCATAGAATTTGAATTTATTTGCACTCAGCCCAGCTTCTAAGAAGCTTTTTCCCCTCAACTTGGGGATGCTGCAACCTGGACAGGAAAACCTCCCGGGGGAGCTGCAGGTGCCCACCAGAGACCGAGTTCACCGCCGAAGCCCTTTTGCTTAATCTCCCCTTTGTCCCCAGGTGGCAATTCCCAACCACCTGGCTCTGTGTAGACATGGCTTATGTCTTTTTGAGGACAGGAAAATCTGTTTCCAGCGTCCCAATTAGAGGCACACCCTTCAATGCCACCTGGAGTGATGATGGGAAGATGGAGCTGGATGCTCTCCAGGACTAAGACGGAGGAGGAAGGCCAGAGGCCCTCAGAACGCCACGTTCCTTGTGTTTGGCTGTGGGCTCCTCTAGAGTGTTCTCCCTCAAGGGTCACTTCACACCCCTCTGGTCTTCCCGCTGACTCCTCGCCTGAGGTGGCAGGGTTTAAAATCACAGCTTTGTCATTAGGGAAGACTTGGTGAACTTTACCCTCTTCTGTAAAATGGGGGTTTGGGCTCCTCCCTCTTAGAGCTGAAGTGGGGTGAAAGGAGATGGGACGACACGAGAGCTCTCACAGCGAGGCCCCCAGAGCGGGAGGCCACCCCGAGTGTGTGAGGTTCCTCAGCATTGACCCTAAGTGGGGACGGATGTGTCTCCTTTACTAGAGATTCTTCTGAGATGCAAATACCCTGTAGCAGTTTCTTCCCCCCTGCTGACAGTCGCCTTCCCTCTTTGTCATTTGTTCATTCATTCAGTGACATTTATGGAGCTCTCACTCTGTGCCTGGCTCCAGGCGGGCAGCAGTGAGCAGAACTGGCAAGCAGTGGAGTCTACATGCAGGGGCTGGGGCTGGGAGAGAGACACTATAAAAACACAGTTGTTTTGTGTGTCAAGCAGCGGTGTGGCTACAGAGAAAGAGTGAAGCCATACTCGGAGGGGATAGGAAGATGGGGTGGAGGAAGGTTTGGCATTTTATACAGGGTGATCCGGGAAGGCCTCTTTGATAAGGTGACATCTGACAGGAGGGAATAAGCCCTGTGACAAGGTGGGGACAATTGTCTTAGGAAGAGGGAGCAGCAAAGGACACAAGCCCTAAGGCTGGAATGTGCTGGGAAGCATCCAATGCAGAGCAGGGGCCAGTGTGGCTGAAGCGCAGTGAGTGTGGGGAAGAAACAGGAGGTGAGGTCACCGGGTGTAGACAACAGTCATGTGAGTTCTGTGGGCCACTGTCAAGGACATGGGCTTGTACTTTGCATGAGATGAGAAGCCACAGGCGGCGGGGGGGGGGGAGGTGTTAAACAGAGGAGTAGTATGATTTGACTTGAGTTTTAAAAGTTTACTCCAGCTACTTGGCAGGGAGTGGATGGTCGAGGTGAGGGCAGAGGCAAGGAGGCCATGGAGGAGGCTTCTGCAATAATCTAGGTGAGACCTGCTGGGCTTCGACCATGCTAGAAGCAGTGGTGAGAAACGCTAAGTTCTGGCTGTGTTTTGAACATAAGCCAGCGTGAGTTACTGAGGGATTGCGTGCAGAGCATGAGAGGAAGAGAGGAGTCAAAGATGACTCCAAGGTCTTTTGCCTGAGCAACTGGAGTTGCCCCTTTTGGGGCCAGAAAAGACCAAGAGGAACACATTGGAGGAACAGGAGATGTTAGGTTTGGGATGTTATTAGTCATCCAAGTAGAGAGGTCAAGTTGTAAGTTGGATACAGAAGTTTGGAGTCTGGGGTAGGGGTCTGGCTGGAGATCTAACTTGGGGAGTCCTTTCAGACCTTGAGACTGGCTGAGTGAGGAGTGGTAGAGGAGAGGCCCAAGGCCTGAACCGTGGGGCACTCACGGGCAGAGGGATGTGAGCGTGGCCAGGCAGGCAGGGGAGATCCCAGGAGAGCGCATGTCCAAGCCAGGATTGTGTCAGGAGGGAGGAGGGGCTGCTCTGCCACAGGCTGCTGCTGGGTCGGGTAACATGAGGTCTGAGAGTTGCTCATTGGATTCGGCAGCTGGAGGTTCTTAGAGGTCTTGAAACCAGCTGTTACAGTGGAGCCAGGTGCCAAAAGTCAACTGGTTCAAGAAAGAAATTTCTTTGAGTTTTAGCACCTGGCTCCACTGAAATAGCTGGTATCAAGAGCTCTGAGGAAGGCCGGGCGTGGTGGCTCATGCTGGTAATCCTAGCACTCTGGGTGGCTGAGGGTGAATTGTTTGAGCTTAGGAGTTTGAGACCAGCCTGAGCAAGAGCGAGACCCCATCTCTACTAAAAATAGAAAGAAATTAATTGGCCAACTGAAAATATGTAGAAAAAATTAGCCAGGCATGGTGGCACATGCCTATAGTCCTAGCTGCTTGGGAGGCTGAGGTAGAAGGATCACTTGAGCCCAGGAGTCTGAGGTTGCTGTGAGCCAGGCTGACACCACAGCACTCACTCTAGCCCAGGCAACAGAGTGAGAGTCTGTCTCAAAAGAAAGAAAAGAAAAGAAAAAGAAAAAAGGTCTGTTGGTTCTCCAGTGTTCCAGTAAACAAAAAAAAAAAAAAAAAAAAAAGAAAAAAGGTCTGAGGAAAGAGAGACGGTAATTGAACAACTCTGTTTAAGGAGCTTTGTCTACACAGAGCAGAGAGGGGGTCAATAGCCAAAGCAGGATGAGAGAGAAAGGAAGAGACCCACCCAGGTTGTTGTTTTGCTTCCCATGCATGTTGTTATGGATCAGGCCTCCCAGGTCAGCCACACTGGGGTTGGCCAAGGCAAATCCCACGGAGGGAGCTGGAGTGTGCACAGGCAGGCAAGGAAGTCCTGTGACCATCAACTGTGGAGTCTAAGTTGGGAAGGGAGGAAGACGAGGCAATGCAGGGGCTAATGATCAGTGAATCAGATTATAGATTCCAAGTCTCAATTGGTAGAAGAATTACTGGAGTCTGTGTAAGGGAAGGAGTGAGCTGGCAACGCAGAGCATGGAGTAGTGAAACTGAGATGACAGAGGGCTGCGGCTAGTGGGAGTGATGATTCCAAGGTGTGCCCCTGGAGTGAGTGGTCAGGGTAGGGGTGACTAGGTCACTGGTGGAGAGTAGGACACAGAGCTGAAAGGTAGAGGAGGATCTTCTATGTGGATATTGAAATCGCCATGAGATAAAACAAAGGTAGTGCTATGGAGAGGGTGGGAATGAGCTCCAAGTCCTCAGGAAACAAGAAGAGGTCGTGACCCGGGGGGGACAGAGGTGCCTGCAACAAGGAGCAGTCAGTGGTAGTCAGTGGTATCGTTTGGTGAAATTCAAAGGGAGATTCAACAGAGGAAGGAAGGAGAGAGAATGGTTTGGAAACAGCAATGAGTACCAAAGAGGATACTCACCCCACCCTAGGGCGGAGGAGCTGTGAGGACTGGAGAGAGAACAGCCACCACTTGAGAGCCTGCAGGGGAAGTGTCAGCTTCACTAGGAGCATTTCTGAGTCTCTAACTCAGTTTCCCAGAACACCTCATTTGCACTTCCACCCAAGTTGTTTGAGAGTCAGCACTTTCTGAGCCCAACTGGAAATGTTAACCCGCACCACAATTACCTGCTCACATAACATTAGGACAGCTTTGCTCCCAGTCACCCAGTAGGTGCATATTTGTCATCTCCTGAGCTTGCATTTTAAAATGAGCTTTAAAAGCCTTGTTTACGAAAACATGCAACTCTTTTCGTTGTGAGGTCATATCCCCAGGGAGACTTACTAAATCTGTGTCCAAATTTCTTTGCCTATTTTTTTACCAGTGTCATCAGGTGACCTTTATAAACATACACACTAGCATTGATTGAGGTTATTTCAGGCTAAGGCATTTCCTCAGGCAGCTGTCATTATTTAAAAAGACGAGTAAAGGGAGGAAGAAACAAAAGGAGAAATGGAAACAGGAAAAGAGAGAGGGAAGGAAAGAGGGAGGAAGGAGGCTGAGTATTCCAATGTAAGACTACCTGGAATTAGTCTTTTCTGAGGGATAATTTTTAGAAAAACCTTTTTCTTATATTTAGCTATCTTTGGTGCTTATGTTTGTAGCCTCAGCGTCTATAAATGTTTGTGGGATGAATGAACCGATTGCTGTTGCTTTCTAGTCCTAGAAAAGATTCCTTCACAACCCTTGGGTCCTCGGGCTCCTGGTCCTAAGAGAAACGCCACCCTCACCTGTCTCCATGCCCTGCCTCTGCTTGGCCACTGAGCTCTAACTTGCTGCTTTTTTCTTCCAACGTGTGTATTTGGAAGCTCTTTGGCTTTTATTAAATGCAAGTCTACTGCTAATACATTACAGAATTTAATCTTGTGCCAGCCACACCTTGGCACCAGACCTAGCTGGGCAGGGGGCCAGATTTGGAGGGAGGTTCTCCCCCCCAGTGATCAAGTTTGGTTAAGAGGTGAGATATTCGCTGCTAGATGCAAAAACTCCAGAATGTTTTTCCAGCTGCAGTGAGGACTGTCTGTGGTAGTTTCTGCCTCTGGTGATGGAGTTTGGGGTCATCTGAACTGGGACTGATGAGAGGTAGGGGCTGAAATAGAAAGATGTAAACCAAACAGAGGTGAGGTTTGGGGTTGGGGGCGGGGGCTGGGCCTGTCTGGGCAGGAAGATGAGAAAAGAAACTGTGTTGATAGGAACTTCTCCAATCTTTTGTACGTCCAAAGCCATCACCTGGACTTGGAATTGGCTTTGAGAGTTGTCCCAGTGTGCGTTTTGATAACATATTATGAGTTTTTAGACGAAAGCACATGGAAGTGGTAGTTTTAAAGAAATGCCTGGCTAATCCTGTAGGCTCCTGCAGGGTCAGGCAGCCTTGCTTGCTTCTACCAGGCACTGTGCCTCAGCCATGGGGATGTGGGGCGATGGTTGTGGGTGCATCCCCTCGGCTCTTGAACATATACTAGAATCTTTATTTGAGGCCCCAGGTCCCCACGAGTCTAGGAAAAGGAAAAGGGAAGACTCCTAGAGCTAGGTTCTCCAAACAGCTTTGAGGATGCCCGAGGCGATACACAGATCTATGGATAACAATAGTGTGGATAGGCAGGTGTTCTTCCCTCCTCTGCACCCCCTTTCCCGGAGCCTGGGAACTTCTGAGGCTTTTGAAAGACAACTAGACTGGGAGGAGACAGGTATCATTTTTGCATAACGGTACAGCAGCAGTGGCAATAGGAGGTTTACTCTTCACAGGTCGAACATCATCGGATGTCCTAGATGTGTCACCCCATGCTGATCACTGTGAGGTGAATCAAATCTAAAGGAACCTTCTGCCAGCCCACCTCTCACCTCCCCCTACCCACTGGCAAGCCATGGAGACAGACCTGGCCAAGGAGGCCCCACATCCACAAGAGGCCAGAGGCAGGGGCAGCGGTGCTGGGAGAGTGGGAAGGAGGGAAGCTGGGGGAAGGCTGGGTGATCTTCACTTATCAAGAAGGTGGCCACACACCCAGGCTTCCAGACAGGGACATGGCCGTGGAGACACGTTCAGTGAGGTCGAGGGTCAGACCAAACCCTGACTCTGCAGGCTCTGTGGAGGGGCTTGTGGCGAGGCTCTAGGAGTCCTCTGAGCAACGGACACGCTAACAGAAAGGCTGCCTGGCCGGCCCGGCACTGCCCTCCCCTCACAACAGGGGCCATGGTGGGGCTACCCTCACCTGTGCTGCAAGCCTCCTGGATGACAGGTACTTTAAGACACTTAATCCCCTTGGCGGAGAGAAACCCAGCTTCCACCCACGGTCTCAGGGCGAGGGAGTGACAGAGCGTGGCCAGCAGCCAGGCCTGTCTGTGGTCTTCCTACAGAACGGCAACAGCTGACAGGCTTTTTGTTTTTGTTTTCTTAAGCACAGCCTGGGCCCGCCTCCAGTCTGAGGCTGCTTCACACCCTGCCAAGCTCCTCCCAACAGAGCTGTTTACCCGCCTGGCTCCGGGTGGGCAGTGCCAGGTGTGAATCCATTTCACGCAGGTCTGACTTGCTCCCTGCTGTCAAACATGCCCTGCAGCCATCCTTTTCATTCAGGCGTTTTGTTGAAGGTGAAAGCAACCTGTTAGAAGAGAGATGTGAGAGTAACAAAAATGAGGAAACACTTTTTTTTTTAAATGAGATTTCCATCTATGGCCACACCACCCTGAACACGCCCAATCTCATCTGATCTCGGAAGCTAAGCAGGGTCGGGCCTGGCTAGTACGTGGATGGGAGATTTCTCCTGTTAGTCCTATTTTATCCTTGAGAGAGACCCTCCACATAGATGAGTGGTTTCATTCTGGGAAAGAACAAATTACATAGACTGGGCCACTCTTGTGTTTTCTTTTTGGTCCTTAGAATAGCACTTCTGAGGCCGGGCGTGGTGGCTCACGCCTGTAATCCTAGCTCTCTGGGAGGCCGAGGCAGGTGGATTGCTCAAGGTCAGGAGTTCGAAACCAGCCTGAGCAAGAGTGAGACCCCGTCTCTACTATAAATAGAAAGAAATTAATTGGCCAACTAATATATATAGAAAAAATTAGCCGGGCATGATGGCGCATGCCTTGTGTCCCAGCTACTCGGGAAGCTGAGGCAGGAGGATTGCTTGAGCCCAGGAGTTTGAGGTTGCTGTGAGCTAGGCTGATGCCACGGCACTTACTCTAGCCTAGGCAACAAAGAGAGACTCTGTCTCAAAAAAATAAATAAATAAAAGAATAGCACTTCTGGAACTTCCCTGTACCCAAGAACCCCCTGCACCGTTTGCTAAAACACACGTTCTTGGGCTGCACCCCGAGACTGATTCAGTGGGTCTGGGTGGGGATGGGGGCAGAATTATCTTTCCTGACAAGCTCCCAAGTGCAGTGATGCCTGCGGTTAGCCGGCCATGCTCTGGTGCCCTGCCTAAGCATGGCACAAGTGAACTCTGTGGGTATTGGCTGGGTTTGCCCGCCAATTTGTGCTGGAAGAGTGGGGAACTTTCTAGATTGCCTTGTGGTTCCCTCGGGGGTTGCTATCACCCAGGAATATCAGGCTATCTCCAGTTTTCTCTTCCCCTCAATAATTCAGTGAGGAGAGAAGAACAGAGATTGGAAAGAAATGAAGGCGGTACTAGAATAAACTTTGCCAACTGGTGGTTTTGCTGAGACTCTTTGGGCCAAGAGAAATTACTAGAATACAATGTTTATGTTTGACCCAGGTTTGAAGATTTGAGGTTGGACATACGTATCAGTTTCCTTATTTGTATAACATGGAAAATACTGCTACCTTAGGGAATACTGTAAAGAGTAAAGTCACAGCTAGTCAGTGTAGCACCACAGCCAGAATCTGGTTTCTCAGAATCTCAGATCAGTGTGTACGCAGGAATAACATCAAGAACGGTGGTGTCTGTGGAGTGAGCGCTTACTAGGCCTAGGCATTGTGCGAGCTGCTCCACAGATGATGTTCCATTTAAAACTCACAGCACGCCGAGGAGAAAAATATCATTATTCTTATTTCACTCCTGAGGAAACCTGGTCTTAGAGGTTAAGTAACCTGCCCAGGGGTTGAGTGCAGGTCTCGCTCACAATGACGCTGTTACCACCTCACAAACCCCAGGAACCCTCCCCACAGTGCCTCTCAAGAAACTGTCAGGTTGGCCGCAGCCCCATGAGGGCTGGGAATGGGGAGAGCTGGGTGTAGAACCAACTCTGCTATCACGGAGCTGCGAGGACTGGGGCAAGCCACCTTCCTTGTCTGGACCTCAGCTTCCTTAACCTTTCAGGACTCTACTGCTTTTCCATTAGAGTACTGGCAACAAGTTGAGCTCCAGAAGTTTCTCACATTGCCAGTGTGCCACCTCCAGGGTTCCAGCATGACACCAGGTCCCAGAGGATGACTGTAATTCTCAGGCTTAGAGAGAAGGCGCCCCTGTGGAATATCAGGGACAGCCGCAGGTCAGAGACCAGGAAGCTGCTGGTTCAACCTAGGTGAGTGCATGGGTTCTGTCATGTCCTCTCCTTGGCCTTTGAAGAAGAGAAAGTGAGCACAATGAGGTATGTACCCTACATAAAACCATTTTACCATTCTTTCTTTATACATGGGATAGTTCAAAGAGACTGGGTCCGGGTGCCAGGCTGAGAACATACAACCACTCCATGTCAACACAAACCTCTTCCAAAGCAGAATGGTATTTTATTTTAATTTTATGAAGAGCACCCACCACCTGGATTCTGCCATTAAGACTTTATTATACTTGCTTTATCACATATCTATTCATCTAGCCATTCATTAATCCATCTTAGTTTTGATGTAGTTCAAAGTAAATTGTGACTGTAGTATATTTCCCCCTGAATACATGAGTATGCAAATCATTAATTACAGTTCCATATTGGATACATTCTCTTTGATGTAAAATTTATATACAATGAAATGCACCAATCTGTAATATGCATTAGCTAAGTTTTGTCAAATGCATCAAAACCTGTGTAACGCAAACCCCATCAAGACATGGAACGCTACCATCCCCTCAGAAAGTTCTCTCATGCTCCTTCCTGTAGTAGATATTTTTCTCCTACTAAAGATCGGTTTTGCCCCAAACAGGTTTTTTAAATTAGCTTTATTAAGTTATAAATTATATGCAATAAACTTTCTAATTTTAATTTTTGGATGAATTTTAACAAAGGCATATAGTTGTATAACCACCACCATAATTGTGCTATGACATATTTCTATCACCCCCAGATGTTCTCTCATGCTCCTGTGCAGCCAGTTACCCCTTCCTCACCCCTGGCCCCGGGAAACCACTGATCTGCTTTGTATCACTATAGTTTTGCCTTCTCTAGAATGTCACAGAAATGTTATCATACAGTATGTAATCTTTTGCTTCTAGCTTCTTTTACTTAGCAACATGCTTTTCAGACTCACCCATGTTGTGTACATCAAGAGTTCATTTTTCTCTTATTGATGAGTAGCATTCCATTGTGCTGATATACCACAATTTGTCTATCCATCCACCTGTTGATGGACATTTGGGTTGTTTAGAGTTTCTGGAACTAAAGTTCCAAATAAATACAACTTAGGGGAAGCATAGAGTAAGATGTGGTTGGAAGGAAGAATTAATCTGATCTTGTTTGGGGTATGGAGGGGGTAAACAACCACACCAGGGATCAGCAAACCTATTCAGTAAAGAGTAAGTTTGCAAATATTTTAGGTTTTGTGGGCCATACAGTCTTTGTCTAAACTACTCAACTCTCCCATGGTAGCACAAGAGCAGCTATAGACAATATAAAAATGAATACGTATAGCTGTATTTTAATAAGACTTTATTTATGGACACTAACATTTGAATTTTAAATAATTTTCATATGTCATGAAATACTATTCTTCTTTTGATTTTTTTTCAGCCATTTAAAAACAAAAACTATTTTTAGCCTGTGGGCTCTGCAAAACATGAAGCAGCTGGGATTTGGCCCAGAGGCTATAGTTAGTTGACTTCTGATCTAGATTACTTCAAAATATTTAGAAAATTATGCTTAAGTATGTGTTTTCAAAATTTAATTATAACCACTAAAAGAATGGAAATGGGATATATAACTGCCAACCCACAAATGGAAAACCATTGCAATAAAATTGATTGCTGCAGAAAGGATTAAAAAGTAAAAGAAATGAAGAGAGTAAAATTTTAAAAAAGAAGAAAGTATGATAAACAGAACACATAATAAAATAACATGACAAGGATAAATCTAATGGAGCTTTCTGTTGGGCTGGCAAGTACTAGGTCAGCTCTGTATCCTGGTCTGACAGCTTCCCAGGCCCCATCCTGAGCCTGCCTGTATATGAATATATAATAACAGTACCCATGAGTAGGTTAAATTAGCCTATTGCAAGGCATAGAATTTTAGTTTAGGGTAAAGAAAAGAAAAAAAAAAAAACTGGCCGGGCGCAGTGGCTCACACCTGTAATCCTAGCACTCTGGGAGGCCGAGGCGGGCGGATTGCTCGAGGTCAGGAGTTCGAAACCAGCCTGAGCAAGAGCGAGACCCCGTCTCTACTATAAATAGAAAGAAATTAATTGGCCAACTAATATATATATATATAAAAAAAATTAGCCGGGCATGGTGGCGCATGCCTGTAGTCCCAGCTACTTGGGAGGCTGAGGCAGAAGGATTGCTTGAGCCAGGAGATTGAGGTTGCTGTGAGCTAGGCTGATGCCATGGCACTCACTCTAGCCTAGGCAACAAAGCGAGACTCTGTCTCAAAAAAAAAAAAAAAAAAAAACAACCTGAGCCATATGCTATTTCCAAAAGATATATCTAAAATAAAATCATGCAGCATATTTAAAAAAAGATATAGAAAAATATATACACTTAAATGGGTACCAAATATTAGGTAATAGCTATGAAACAGGTAAATTGCTATAAAAAGTGGATGTAGCAATATTAATATCAGAAACAACAATTTAAAATAAGAAGCATCAAGGCAGACAGGGAGAGTTCATATTGATAAAAGTTATAGTCCACCAAAGATACACTAATTATATCCCCCAGAGCACCTCATAGTAGAACTCTGAAATCTATCCATTTAATATAGTTATCAATAAGACATTGTACCTGACAAATAGAGAATAGTCATTTTTCCAAACACCCACAGTCCTTTTACAAAACTATTCATGTATTTGACCATGGGAGAGTCTCAATACATTTCAAAAAGCAAAAATCATACAAACCTTATTGTTTGGCCATTATGCAATAAAATGAGAAACTAAAAAGCAAAACAAAACATAAGAAGTAGCAAAAAAAAAGAAATCTTTCCATTGAAAATTTTAAAGCATCTCCAAAGTAACTTCTGGCCAGATGTGGTAGCTTATGTCTATAATCCTAGCACTTTGGGAGGCTGAGGTGGGAGGATTATTTGAGCTCAGGAGTTTGAGACCTGCCTGAGCAAGAGAAAGACCCCTTCTCTATAAAAAGCAAAAAAAGAAAAAGAAAAATTAGCCAGGCATGGTAGCACGGACCTGTAGTCCCAGCTACCTGGGAGGCTGAGGCAGGAGGATGGCTTGAGTCCAGGAATTTGAGGTTGTGGTGAGCTAGGCTGACGCCACTGCACTCTAGCTGAGGTGATAGAATGAGACTCTCCCTCAAAAATAAAATAAAATAAAGTAAATTTTGTGTTGAAAAAGAAACTATAAACTAGTAAGAAGCCACAACAAGAAACTATGTTTTAAGCGCTTATGGGATGTGGGCCTTGTTGGACTCCCAGGAAGTTTATTAGAAACAAGAAGGGCTAAGATTAAGTGAAAGAACATTAAAATCAAGAAGCTAGAATGAAAATGCAGCAAAATAAACCCCAAGAAAGTAGAAGGATGGAGTATACAAATTAGCAGAATTTATTAGTTGACAATGTTTGGATAAAAATTTTTAAAATTAGCACCATTCAATGAGTTAGAACACTCACACAAAGAAATAAACTTAAAACAAAAATTTGATCTTCGAAAATACCATTACTATCTACAAATCAAATTGAATCTCACAAAGATGTGTGAATAAAATTTTAAAAGATAATATTTGAATTGAGAAGGAAAACACAGCTATGGAGATTTTTTAAACATTTCAAGAGGTGACTAAAAAGAATTCGTTAATCAAGAAATTGAAAACCTAGAAAACCTATATAGGTCGATAAACACAGAAGAAGTTCGAACCATTGCCAAAGCTCTTTCCAAGAAAGAAAGAAAGAAAACCCAGATAGGCTCAGATGGTTTTATTGGTGAATTATGTCTAATTTTTAAGACCTAATAATTTCTATGATACATAAATTCTTCCAGAGATACCAAACTGCAAAGGGCAGAGTCTGTGTCTTCTGGGTGTTGTGGGAGGCAGAGGCTGCCTTGAAGCCAGGGATGCAATTAGTTTGTTCACACCTGTGAAACAAAAACCCTGGGGCCAGGATTGTACCAGAGAGGCTGTCAGACTAAGATACAGATATGACCAAATATTTGCCAGCCCAAAAAGAATCACCAGGTCAAAGACTGCCTGTTAGTGAAGTCCTGTGTTGAGGGAAAATGGCTAGGCCTTTGTCTCTTCCTCAGTCTTACTTGGTCATTGCCTGAAAACATCCTGAGAAAAAAATGATCTTGCCTCACCATGGCACATGAGGAGGAGGAGGAGGGAAAAACTATAGACTAATCATGCTAAAAACTTAAAAAAAAAATTAAAAAATTGAATCCAATGATGTTTTAAAAGAATTACACATAAAGAATGATAACATGGTTTTAAGCAGAGAATTTAGCATAATTTGCTACATTCATAGATTGAAAGGGAAAAAAGATATTGCCCTCACAATGTTTTCATAAATGGATTTAATAAAATGTATGCCTATTTCTGAATAAGCACATAAAATCTGTAGCAAGCTAGAGGTAGAAGGAAACTTTCTTACCTTGATAAAAGCTAACTACTAAAAACTTTTAGCAAACATCCTATTCAGTAGTAAAAACAATTAGACATTCTCAGAAAAATCAGGAACAAGACAAGGCTGGCCACTATCACTATTACTACCTATTTAATAGTTTACTGGAGATCTTAAGCAATTCAATAAGGAAAAAAAGAAAAAATATGAATTTAAAAATTGCCATTCATTGTTTTATAATTGAGTGTGGCCATGGTCACACAACTCTGTGAATAAACTAAAAACCATTGAGTTGTATTCTTTAAATGGGTGAACCCTATGATGTGTGAATTATAATACATTTCAATATGGCTGTTAAAAAATCATCATTATCAGCTACATGATTGTCCACTTAGAAAATCAAAAAGAATTATCTTCAAAATTATTAAAAGTGAGAGAGTTTAGAAAGGTGGCCAAGTACAAAATCAACATACAAAATCATATTCCAATATACTAGCAATAACCAATTTCAAAACATCACAGAAAAAGAATCCCATTTACTATACCCAGAAAGATTAAACATCTACAAATATGCCCAATAAAAAATGTGGAAGACTTAAAATTTAAAAACAATACAACTTAACCAATGGACATAAACTAAGGTGTAAAACTTGGCAGCCAAGCATTCCCTGAATGTGACTAATGACCTCTTTTAAATGCTTTGCACAAAGTCTGGCAAATAGTGCACTCTGGACAAATATTATTATTCCATGTACATTCGGTGTGTGGCCAGAACTGAGGGTCACAGAAACTGAAAATTGGACTTGATTCTATGGTGTTTAGCTGACTGGGATGGCAAGTAAGCTTAGGAAAGAGCAGGACATTTCCTAGAACTAAATATGCCACTTAGAGATGAGGGGATCTGAGTGGATATAAGAACTCATAGGAAAACAAGTTATTAAGGTCAGAGACAGAACTCACTTCATGTGTGTGTGTCTGGGAGCAAGTGAGGGAGCAGTCCCGGTTGGGGTGACAGATTATGAGAAACTGGGCTCCCTCATGTCCATCCTAAAACACCCCAACTCAGGGATTTACCACAGCTCCCTCTGCACGGCACATGAAGCTCCAACTCCTCTAGCCAGTTGAGGCTTCCACAGTCTGGCCTCGCTGGTGGACAACGCTGGTGCTCAGCTTGGATCCTCTTTTTTTTTTTTTAACCATTTTTGTCCTTCTCCCTCACACCCTAACAGCCAACACCTGCAGCCCCTTGAAGATCGTTCTTGAAGGACTACCCTAGACTACAGGGTGCTGGAAGTGCCCGAGAATTTACTTTCCCCCAACAATCACCGTTAAGTCCTCACTTAACATCTTTGATAGGTTCTTGGAAACGGTGACTTTAAGCAAAACCATGTGTAACAAAATGAATTTTACCAGAGACCAACTGACATAAGCAAGAGTTAGGTTCCTGTGGCTGGTTTTTGTTCATGAAAACATCACCAAACTTCTAAATAAAGACCAAAACACTTCTAATATTTAATATTAACCATTGAAATAAGTGTGAGCTATACACACTTTAAGAAAGATTAATAAAAACAAGTAAGATATAGAATAGCGCTTGATGTATAGCAAGTGATTAATAAATTATTAATCTCTGCTCTAGAAAAAAAAAACCAAGATAATGATTTACCTGCTTATTTCAGTTGCAGATGGTCAGAGGTGGTCAGAGCCTCTCCGAGCAGCTCAGGGCACCAGGTGGGAACCTGCCCTGGACAGGATGCAGGACACTGCAGTCACAGGCACACCATGCTCACTCAGACTGGGACTATGTACACATGCCAATTCACCTCCCATGCATATCCTTGGGATGTGGGAGGAAACAGGAGTCCCCAGATAAAATCCATGCACACATAGGGAGACCCTGCCAACTCCACACAGACAGTGACCCTGCCAGGGATTAAATTTTTTAAAAAAATCATCAACATTTTAGCAAAATGACACTGAACTACCTGATATTATTGGAGGACCTGCTGTACCAGGGTGGGGCAGGCACTGCAGGGGGCCTCCAGGGTTCTGCCCAGGTGCTGTGCTGCAGCTGACCCCTGTTCTAATGGGTTGGGGTCTGAATTAGTTAGGGCAAAGCTAGCTGCTGTAACAATAATGTACAGTGACTCGAGGATAAAAGCAGTTTGTTTCTCAGACAAAGTCTAAAATGGATAGTCATGATTTAGGGGTGTATCTGCTCTAAGTGGGGATTTGGGGCCCAGGTTACTCCCCTCTTACGTTCTGTCAACTGCAGAAGATGTCTTCCAGAATCACAGGGACAAGGTAGAAGATGAGAAAACCCCGGAAGGGACATGCATGCGCGAGATTGAGGCTGGCCTGAAAGTGGCATACATCACTTGTAACAACAACAAGGAGTCTGGGAGATGGGGTCTAGCTGTTGGCCTAAGGAGAAGAGAAAAATGGGTTTGGTGAGTGGCTAACTAGTCTTTGTATTGTGCCTGTGCCATATTAATGGTTAAATATTTTGGATGCCATCCCTGGTCAGAGGACATGGATTTGGGGCTCGACTCTGTCTCTTAGAAGTTGAGAGAACGTAAACAAGTTTTTTAACCTCTCTGAATCTCAGATTTTCTGTCTGAAAACAGGAATGATGATAATTATAATAAATAATGCCTTCAGGGTTATTTGGAGTTATATACAAGACTATGCTTGTACAGGGACCTTATAAACTATAAAGTTCCATCGAAATGCTCTTCTTCATTCACTCTACCTGGGATGAACTTCTTTTTCTCTTCCCTTTATTTAATTTCTATCCACCTTTCAAAGTCTGGTTCTAATTTGCTGTTAAGAGTGCTAGAGTCCCCTGTTGTAGCAGCTGTGACCCTTTCGGGTCCTGGCACCACTGAATAGAAGAAAAAAACCAGATTGATTTGAAATAGCTTGGGAATCTTTATTACCCTGGGAAAGCCTGCGAGCAATTCCTACCATTGCAACACTGACTCCTAACTCAGAAATGTTTGTTTCCCATCCTGATGAGCTTTTAGCAATTTGTGACATTCCTACCCAAAGCACTGAGGATTCAGGACCTTCCCCTTGGCCTATGGGCATCCCAATCCAACAAGTAAAAAGGTAAAAAATGAAGATGTTGGTACCTTGAAATGGGAGTCTGCCAACCTCCTTATTTGCCAGCAAATTAATAAACACCTGGCTGGGCACGGTGGCTCATGCCGGTAATCCTAGCACTCTGGAAGGCTGAGGCAGGATGATTGCTCGAGGTCAGGAGTTCGAAACCAGCCTGAGCAAGAGCGAGACCCCATCTCTACTATAAATAGAAAGAAATTAATTGGCCAACTAATATATATATATATATATATATATATATATATATATATATATATATAAAATTAGCCAGGCATGGTGGTGCATGCCTGTAGTCCCAGCTACTCAGGAGGCTGAGGCAGCAGGAATTGCTTGAGCCCAGGAGTTTGAGGTTGTTGTGAGCTAGGCTGACACCACGGCACTCTAGCCCGGGCAACAAAGTGAGACTCTGTCTCTAAATAAATAAATAAATAAACTCCTCTTTCCATCTTCTCAAGCCACTTGTCCTTCTTCTGATGTGGCCTCAGGGACAAGTGCTGAACTTTCAGTAGCAGAATTTGACATCCCTGGGTAGGCCCCATCGGCACCCCAGTGATGGCACCCCACAACTGCTGGAAGAGGCAGGAGCAGCCTGGGTCAAAGCCATGAGCCTCCACCGTAGGAGCAACTTCTTTTCGAGGTGAGAGAGCAAGGGACAGCCCCAGCAGCTGCTGGAGCCTGTTTTAGCTCTGGAGAACTCCCATCTCTGTCTCCCCAAAGTAGACACAGCTCCCCAAAATCTAAACTGAGTTGAGGAGAAGGAAACAGATTTGGGAAGCATTGCAACAGCCACGGCCATTTGTAAGTAAAGACCCCCAGGATTCAGAGACCTTGTTTCCACCCATAGAGGGTGGTTTTCAGACTTCCTTGTTGGATTTGTTTTGATGCGCTGATTTGGGGTTGGAAGTCAAGAGGTTGAGTGGAAGCAGGGAACCCGGTTTGGACTGAGCTCATTTGTGGTTACCAGGGAACCAGGGGGGATTGGGCAATGTTGGTTCTTTCGTCTGAGAGAATTTGTTTCTCTGTTTGTCTCCTTTTAGATTAGGAGATGCTGATTCTCAATTGAGAATTAATTCAGTTCTCATTTTGTGGTTCCCATTTGGTCAGCCATGGCATTTTGCGTTGGGGATTCCCGGTATTGTCGGTGTTTGTTTGTAAAGTTTTGTGGTAACATAGGAAAGCTCCATCTCAAAGTCCCTCGGGAAGAATTTTGGCTGAATGGTTAACTCATAGCTACAAACCTATGTGTAAAGAGAATGGTGCTATTGTAATCCAGTGTACTTGCTGGAGTATATGAGCGGAAGCAGCTGTTAAATGAAAATTCCCATTGGATTGATGAGTCTTGGCATTTTAGATTGTTTGTATCAGGAATTCCCTATATTGTTTGCATGTGTTTGTGAGTTTATGTCTGGTGAGCTTTTGTACCTATGTCTAAAGATTCTTATGATACCACTTGTATGGAGTGTGAGGAAAAGTGGTAGTTGATGGTCCCTGGTTTACTCTGAGCTGTTGGTTCTTTAAAAATTCAGAGCTCAAATGGTCAACCTGCCACTGTAGAGTTAAAATGTTGAGTCTCAAGCTCTCTGCTTGAGATAAACTCATTGTTTATGGTATACAAAATGTTCTGTGTTTGTATGATTCTTGAGAAATGAGGTCCTCCTGCCCCCACCAAAACCCCACAGCCAGCCAGGGCAATATGCTGGGTGGGGCCATGGCCCAGGGGTGGACCTAGCAGGAGGGAGAACTGGTGCATGTCTCCTAGTGGGGCACAACAAGGGGGAAAGAATGCCTGACACCACTGCTATCTTGGCACCATGGGAGAGGCCAGGGTGGGCGCTGCCTGAACTAACTCTTCAGTCTCGCACCCAGTAAATTATGATTTGGGGTTCAGAATGGTCTCTCCCAGCAGCAAACTCAATTTGGGTCAAGGGAACCACTAGCCATAGCAGGGCAATTTACGGCAATGTCAGATAGAGGGCTTGAATGTGCAAGAACAGCCAGCAGGGTCCTTTGAGATAGTCAAAAGGAAAAGGTGAAAAAGCCACCCCAGACTGACTTTCTATAAAGAAGAAGGACCTTGAAAGGAACATTGCCCCAAATTGCAAAGGACTCTGGGTAGTGGGAAGCCTCCAGGAGAGCAAATAGGTTTTTTTAAGTCCAAGACTCAGGTGGTAAAGGAGGGGGCCCGGAGCTCCCTGCCTCCAAATATCCCCAAAGGAGCCCTAGGAAAAACTGACAGTGGGAATTGGACTGGCACTAGCCACGTGTACAGAAGCCATCCAAGGGACCCCGTCCCCCAGCCATCACCCCGATCCCTGGCACCAGCCACCTCTGGTGCTCTGCGAGTCAGGCAGGGGGTAGTGGGGGAGCAGCCAGGTGGCAGTGAGACAGCTGTAGACAAGTGGCAGCTGAAAAACTTGTCACAGTACGCCCAGGAGGGGGACCCAGGCGAGCAGTGGGAGCACCAGGGGTCGTTTCAGAAGCAGCAGAAGCTCACCTCTAGGGGGTGCTGCCAAGCTCTGCTGGATGAATACCAGGGCCTGGAGAAGTATACAAGAGACTGCCATCGTGCTTTGAAGTTGAGCCTCAGCAAGCCTGCACATCGTTACAGCACTGGCAAGAAGAAAGCTTCCAAGAGTAAGGATATTAAATAGGCCACCAACACAATGGCCCTAATACAGGCCATGGCTGAGCCCAAACAGGTGGCCAGCATGACAAAAAGAAAGGCCACTTGCAGAGCTGCTAAAGAGGCCGCTGGAGGTGATGTTTCTGGGGGCCTTGATACCCCGACTAGATTTAGATCCCCTTTAAACTAAAGACTGAGGCTCTGACACTTGGGATGACACACTAAATGGAGACAGAATTCTCACAGACTTGTCTCCCACCCAAAGCTTTGGTTTGGCTTTTTTATGAGGCACCTACCTGAATACACACTTTGGGAGCATGATGCCTTGATGGAATGAGGCCTCATTTGGGAGGACCCCATTTACAACTAACTGTTTATATGGTTGGGTGGTCTAAGGACAGAAAGGTGACGTGCTACACAGGGAGCCCAATATGTGGGGGTCCATCTGTCCAATGATTGACAGTTTCACTTGGATGCCTAGGCTTGTATCGGTAGATAAATTTTCAGGCTGGGGAGAGGTTTGTCCTATCCGAATGGAGAGAATGTCTGAGATTCCGAGATGGGCTCCTACCAGGAGCTGCTGGCCTGAGACAGGGTCTTCACTGAGTTCCTGCCCATGTTCACTAGCACAGAGCAGGAACAAACAGGATAACGGACATCAGCGATCCAGGGAAAGAGGCCTATCAGACAGAGAATGGCATACCGGTGATGGACACCATGGACAGACAGCTACAGAGAGGGCTCAGCCCCTCCTTCTCCTATAGCAAGGATGAGGGCAGGCACCCCGTTGTCAACAGGACCCAGGAGCACACTCCACAGAGCCTTGGACATTTCACAAGAGTGATAATGGACCCTCCTTTGTAGCAGAGGTAACCTAACAAGTAAGCAAAGCCCTACACCTAGAATAGAAATTACATACATCCTGGAATTGATGTAAGAAACCCAACTAAAGTGAGACAGGGTGTTGCTATTTGCCCTTCCCTGGATAAGGGTAGCCCTTTAGAAGCAGCCTTAAGTTAAGGCCCTTAAAAAAATAGTTTATGAGAGATCCTTCCTAATATCCCAAGGTAAGTCTGGCAATATAACCACGAGTAAATGAAAATAGATTAGAACAATATGTCAAATGAGTTGGTCAGGTGCTAAACACTATACATGAGTTTGGCTCTTTTGGTGCCTGCCCCAGTTGGAAACAGAAAAGTGAAAGTGATCCTATGAATTGCCTCTAACAACTCACACCTCATTGAAGTTGTCAGAAGTGAAATCTTGGGTCCATCATACTAAAGTAAACAGGTATAGCTCCCAGTGGAGGGGCCAACCTTTAGGTGATCTAAAGTATCTGAAAAAAAAAAGAAAAAATATGAAAACGATGATATTTTTGCTAATCTTTTTTTGGTTATTTGTTCTGTCTATAGGATAGAGGGACTCCTTAGTGATGATTTCCTCAGGTCATTACCTCTTCTGTTGATCTGTCTTGCTACTGGGTATGTTATCCTAAACCTCATTTGGTACAAGTATTTCCGTACATGATTTCTGGATTTGCAGAAGCCTATCTCTTGGGTCACCTACAGGTTACAACTAATAGCTCTGTGCTCAGAGATCCCATGTTTCTTTTCTAAACCAGCTCTGTACCGGACATTGTGTACAAGGTGACAGTCCATTTAACCTTGTGAGTCCTCTTGGTTATAGTTATTGCTTATGCCCTTTTTCACCTGATAGTCTGTACTTTCCATCTAAAACATCACCCCCATTGAGCAGGAAGTAGCTTGATGACTATGTTGCCCCTTCTCCCATAGATACGGAAGGATAAAATTGACAGTAGGAAGTATGTGAGAGAGAATGGCCTGAAAAAGGGTAAAAATGTTTTCTGTCTCTTCAAAACCCCCTTACTCTTTTTGAGAACTAAAACCTATGTCCCTTCCTCAGGCCAGTGGTGAGGAGGAGCAGGGAAGTGCCCTTTGTTCTTTGTGCCACAAGAGATGGCTCGAGGGAATTGTCTGAGTGGAGGTCACGAGATTGTCGTAGTCAAAGATGGGATAATCAGAACCTTTAAAAGCTGTGTACTTCTGCTCAGAAGTAGGACCTTTGAGACAGGAATCTGTCGACCTCCTGATTTGCTGGCAAATTAATAATCTTCTCTTTCCATCTCCTCAAAAAAAAAGGTAAAAAATTCAGTTTAAGAGACATGGAAAAGTGGTTAGAGGCCTATAATATTGCTTCATACAAGAGTAACCAATACATCAGAGCCCCCAAAATGTAACTGGCAGAGCCCAAAGTACCCCTCTAATCCTCATAAAAGTCCCCTTAACAATCACCTCTTTTATAAAACATTCTCAAATGTTTCGAGCCCACGATATACTCCATTTTCCCAAAGGATCGCATTTCACAAATGCTATCTGATAGAGCTGCCACTGAAACTTGAAATCCTTCCTTTGTTAGTTTTGCCTCTCACACAGATGATACGTTACTTGAGATCCGGGACTGTGTCCTTTTACTCCATACTAGAGACATGGCAGATGATCAGTAAAAATTTGTTAATCAAAGACATTCCATGGGGAGTGTCATTTCCTGGAATGGGATAGTCATGGTTCCTAATCCTAACCATTAAAATATTGGGATCTTTGAAATCTGGAGTTCTTGGGCATCTATCCAGGTTAGCACTGACCCAAACACACGGCACCACTCAGAACTGAATAGGAAATGGCAAATCACAGAAGGGTTTCCATTCGTTCATATAAGAAGTAATTATCGGATTCCAAAACTGTTCTCAACGCCTGCAAGGAGCTTAAAGAGAAAAGGGATATATGTAAGATGAAGACCAACTTTCCAGTCTAGTAGCGTGAGACCAAGTTACAGGCAAACCAATAAAATTGGATGAAGGAGCAGACGAGATTTAGAAGCAAGGCCGGGGTAGGTAACTTTAGGGACAGGCGTGTGGGAACACGACCCAAAAGGGAGCCCAGGGAGCCTAGAATTGCAAACAGATTTCGACAGCTGTCTCCACTTATCAGAGTGGCAAATATTCAAAGATTGACAAGAACAGGTGTTGCAAAGCAGACTCACATGTTGCTGGAATGATGAAACTTTGTGCCAACATCTCTGCAGGGCAATCTCACAAAATTTGCCAGCATTTGAAATATATGTATATAAGACTCGGCAATTTCACACCCAGCATTTATATTGGGAAATAATTGGACAAATGAAGAAAGACGTTGTATTCATTGTGTCATGGCTTGAAGTGGGAAAAACTTTAATCATTAGGCCGTGTGCTTATCCCTGAACCAATCAAAATGGCCAGAGGGATCAGGTCTTTTGATTGGCCAGGCCTCAGTCACGCATCTCTCCTCTGTCGCCAGGGATGCAGGAGGACCATGATTGACAGTTGGTCCATATGGATTAGGATTAGGAAACAGGAAATTCCCTATAGAAAAAAAGGGAAGACCACTGTTACCAGAAGGCTGAGAGTGGGAAAATCTGCAGAGTAAACAAAATCTCTAACTAGCCCAGTCCACCATAGCAAGAGTCACTGGTACACATGGAGGAATGTTCCAGGGAGAGGGAATAAACTATTCTTTCCAGAGCCTCAGAGAGCCCTTAGAGTTTGTGATGAGACCCCCACACCCAGAGAGGGTGAGGAGGAGGTAGGGAAGCCCACTCCTAAAAGAGGAGACCCAAACTGTAAATCTAGCCATGAATAATCAAATAATTTGAAACATGTGGTTGAGGCTGTGAGGTAGTTGTAAGAAAAATATAAGCAAACCAGGTGATTGATCATGCAGTGGTTGGGGCTAGGAAAGGTCCCTGAGCCTGGGTGGGCCCCTGTCATGTCCACACCTATCAGTGTGACGTTGACTAGCACTGCAGGCACCCCTCACTGCCTGGTGAGCTTGAACATATGACTTAACCACTCGAGACCTCAGTTTCCTTATCTCTAAAATGGAGAGAAGAAACCGCGCCGACTGTGAGAATGTTGTGAGACCGTGTAGGTAAAGATGCCTAACAGGGTGCCAGTCAGCGTGTGCTGAATCAGCAAGGAGAAGGCCAGGCCAGAAGTAGTCCTCAAATTTAAACAGAAGACAAAACAAAAACAAAAACCAAAAAAACCAACTAAACAAAAGAGATGAACCATGGTAGTCCCAGGAAGTCTGAAAGCCACGGCTTGGTTCTAGAACAAAGGGAGCCCTGAAATTTAACTTGGGGACAGTCATGAAGGTTACGATTGCACTTTCAACCTGAAACTATGTTGAAAAACCGAAACTTGGCCCCGTGAAAGTTCTTAGCTGTGTACAAATGGAACAACCGTTTACTTGTACGTTTTTATTCTTCATACACCCTTTTGCTGGCTGGTGAGACACTTCAGAACAGGAGCTTCTTAGACTCCCCAAGGCAAGGCTGGGGCACGCGCAGCCATCACCCTGTTGCCCCACTTTGCCCTGTGCCCAGAATACCAGCAGCCTCACTCCCGCCTCCAGTGCCCTTCCTCAGGGCTGGGGGTGGACAACGTGTCCAGTGGTGGCCTTGAATTTCCTCACCTCAAATGCAAACCCAGTGAGACTTGTGCCAACAAGGTGGCAAGTGTGTGTCTCTCTGTTCAGGAGGGAAGGAGAGAGGGAACCCTGAGAAGGCGTAAGTGCCGAGAGAACACAAGAGGGTCCCACCTCTACTGGCTCACACACCATACACATCCAGCCTGCGTGAAAAGAACATTGACCCAGGAACACAAAGAAAGGCACTTCTGTTTGTGTGGTATTGGGCAAGGCTCTGGCCTCTCCGAGCCTGTTTCTTCATCCTTAACAATTGCAGCAGTTCTGTCTCTAAGCGCAGCTGTGGAAGATGGGGAAAGCTTGTGGGGAGAGCCTGGTAGCCCTGTACGCAGCCACACGCTGACGGGGGTGGGTGGTTATTACCCTTGCACACCCCACAGAGTTATACCATGTGTGACTGGTCTTGTGTCTTGGGGCGAAAAATGAAAGGGTCAGATTACCAGGCACAAAAATGAAGCCAAGAATCTACAGGCATTTTGTAGAGCTCCGTCCTGGGGTTTCCCACCCCCGGTCCAAAGTGTTGCTGTGGCTACTGAAGTCTGGAGTTCCTTCCCTGTGGCCAGAGGGAGAACTGACGTGTTGGCGGGGAAATCTCAGAGGTGCTTGTGGAACAGGAGGGAGGCCACTCGGAAGCGAGTGTCCATGGGGTTGTACAAGGGCTCAGAGAGAATGAGGAAACACAGAGGCAAGCAGAGGGCATCTTCCCTGCCCTGCCTCCTCCTCACCTGTCTGGGCTCAGCCGCCAAATGGCTTCACCTCACCCCCGCTGTGGGCTCTCCTTAGAGGTAAGGCAGGGACTCCACCAAACACATGGCAGCGTTCTGTAGCAAACACAACTCTTCCAAATGGCACACGTGACACAATTCCTTCGTGCCTGGCTCTGTGCTTGGTGCTTTGGGAGGAAACAATATGCACAAGAGAGAGGATCTGAGGCTACAGGCTGCTCAGAATGAACAGCTGGGTTTGCACAGCCAGCCCTGCAGAGGGACTGCCCTAGGTCTAAGCCACAGAGTACTGCAGGCGCCTTAATGGCTCACCTCCAGGCCCACCACTGGTCACTGAAGTCCAGTGTCCAGAGAGGATGACCTGGGTGACAGGAAGGTGGGGTTAAAGGGTGTGACATACTCCCCCCCTGTGGGGCGCGGTGGCAACGCCATTCCAAGATGGCGCCCGCTTCCTGGTCAAACCCTGCTGTTAGTCTGACAAACAAGTGCTCAGCGCATGTGCAGAGTTTGTCTCCTCCCTTCCAAGTGCCTTATCCAATCAGACAATGCCCAGTGTACTTACTGCCTTTATAAGCAGCCGCCGAGAACGCCTCGGCGGCTTCCGCATGTAACCAGTTAAGCAATCCCCATTAAAGCGCTGTCAGAAGAACTCCGGTTGCCGCGTCTTCCTTGCTGGCGAGGCGGGCGCGACAAGTGGTGCCGAAACCCGGGAGCCGAAACAACTTTGAGGCACCAGTGAGAGCCAGAGCCAGAGCCAGAGCGCCAGGAGAAAAGGGAGAGAAAGAAGAAAAGGGAGAAAGGAAAGGACAGGACAGAAGACAGAGGAGATGCCTGCTTGACTACTGATACATTCCTGTTCCTGTTGAAGCTCCTAGCTCTATGACTCTGTTTAGATCTCGCAGAGATTTCGGGATCACAGCTGCGATTCATACTGCTCAGGCTCTCAACAATCTATCTGCTGGAGTAGCCGCAGCCCTCGACACTCAAGCCACTCTGAATGCCCATGTGAAGGGTGGGATTATGCTTCTGAATCAGCGAGTGGATTTAGTACAGGACCAGGTGGACACTCTTTGGCAGCTTGCGCAGCTGGGTTGTGAGTGGAGAATGACCGGCCTCTGTGTCACTTCTGTGCTCTATGAGAACTTTACCTTTGCCGCTAATCTTTCTAGACAGCTGTCTAGGCATCTAACAGGCAACTGGTCTGCACAGTTTGATTCCTCACTCAGAGACCTGAGACTGGCCATCGTGCACGTGAACTCCACTCGTGTGGATCTGAGCCTTGCCACAGGACTGACAGCATGGATTCAACAAGCCACCCATCATCTGAAGGAATGGTCCGGTCTTGCAGCCGTGGCCGTTTTGCTGATCATTGCGGCTGTTGGCGGACTGTGGTGCATCTGTAGGCTGCAGGCCCAGAGACGGAGGGACCATGTGGTATTGGCACAGGCATTTGCTGCGCTTGAACTGGGACAGTCTACACAGGTGTGGTTGACCATGCTTAAGGGTTAGCCTAGGTTTGGGTTGCACCCGCTCCTACCCCCAGGCATTTGGCAGACATGGCCTTTGCACTCTGAGGGATCTCTCCCATTGCACCAGAGAAGGCATGTCCTCAGTCCCACAACCAGCCTTTGCACACCTCAGAGTTTTGCTCATTGCACGAGGTAAGGTGGTGGTTGTTGGGTAAGTGAGGCTCTGCATCCTTGATCGCACTATCGAAGGACGGTGCTAAATGGTTGCTCAGTTCTCATTTAATTAATAAAATAGGGGGAGATGTGGGGCGCGGTGGCAACGCCATTCCAAGATGGCGCCCGCTTCCTGGTCAAACCCTGCTGTTAGTCTGACAAACAAGTGCTCAGCGCATGTGCAGAGTTTGTCTCCTCCCTTCCAAGTGCCTTATCCAATCAGACAATGCCCAGTGTACTTACTGCCTTTATAAGCAGCCGCCAAGAACGCCTCGGCGTCTTCCGCACGTAATCAGTTAAGCAATCCCCATTAAAGTGCTGTCAGAAGAACTCCGGTTGCCGCGTCTTCCTTGCTGGCGAGGCGGGCGCGACCCCCCCCTCCCCGGGCAATGTGGAGGGGGCACTCTGGAGGCTGGGTCAGGTGGAGACAAAACAGCAGATTGGAACAGCAGATCCAGCCAGACGGTGGCCGTGGCGGGAACACAGGCGAGCTGAGACAACAAAGAGCGGCAAAGGCTGTGCCAGGAGCATGCGAGGCCAGGCCAGGGTGGGGCTGAGGATGTGGCTCGGTGATAGGAGAGGGGCCGGCTGCTCACTTAAAGAGGCCCCTGAGGATGAAGCCTCCCTCTTTCCCTCCTCTTTCCCTTCCTTCCTCCCTCCTCCCTCCCTCCTTCCTTCCTTCCCTTGGCTTAGCAACTTTTTACTGCATTGTTTCCAAACAGCAGGATTTCTTGGAACTTTTACTATAATGTGCACTGTCTAAAAACTACCTTGACTATTCTCACTCATCAATATTCCTTGGTTGTCACAGAAATATTTCTTCCGGAGGGACAGGAGCAGCTGCACCGTCCAGGATTAGGCTGGTCTTGTGTTAGTTAACTTCTACTCCAGCGCCTGGTGCACCCCCGTGCATCGCAGCATGGCAGCTGTCTCCTGGGTGGACTGCTTCCCCAGAAGGGCCACATGCTTCATTCAACTCTCTCAAGCATCGTTCCCAAGCTCAGGACCATGTGATTCCCTCACATGCAGACCATAGACTCACTTCGCCTGTAGCCTCTTTCTTGAGGCGTTACACCCCCACGGGTAAACTGAGGCAGAAGGAGACCTGGTGAACACAGATTGCCCAGGCGCTTATGCCTGGCTGCCCAGGGTGGGACCTTCCTGCTTCTCCTGTCAGCCTGGCACACTCGGCCCACCTAGTGCTCACGTGATTCTAGTGCCCGGGCACCATGAGATCTGAATGGAATCTTCCTAGACGGAAGGCGCCCAACCAGTCTCTCTAATCCCACCATCCACACTCACCATCATGCTGGCCAGAACTCTGGAAACACCAGTGTGAGCCCTCCCTCTAGATGGAAACCATGTCTGATCTTGCCATGACCTCCCAGCCGCAAGTGCCCTCTGTTCTGGCCCAGTCAACTGTTCAGACTGGCTCCACTGCTTCCCCTGCCACTTGTGACACACCCACACCCCACCGCCAGTGCCTGAAGACTCCGTGTTTGCAGATACCGTGCCTCTCCTGGAAAGTCGTTACCCATTCTCCTAGATCTGGAGCAAATGTGCACCGTTTCCTCCCCAGGCAGTTCGCTGTCCTGTTCTCATAGGCCCATTGCTCCAGCCCAGGTGATGGTGCTCACCACCCACACTGGGGTTACTTACCGTGCCTCGCCTGTCCACGCGCCTGTCTCTCGCTCCTCCGCTAGAGCAGCCTGAAGGCAGAGCAGTGTCTAGTAGGTGCTTATTACAGATCTGTTGCTGAAGATAAGACAGAGGCAGGAAGCTCTCATGAGAGAAGAACACATTGAGTCCCTACTATGTGCCAGACACTATTCTAAGCTCGGTTAACACACACAATGACCCTATGAGACGAGTACTATTGTCGTCCTCACTTTACAGCTAAGGAAACTGAAGAACAGAGTGGTTAAGCAACTTACACAAGGCCTCCCAGCTACTAAATAGTAAATCCATGATGGATTTGAACCTGGAATCTCTTCTTTTAACCACTATGCTCATTGCCTTTCAATCTGGCAAGAATGAGCTCAAGAACTAAATTTTAAAGGTTTAGAGGCTTCAGCATAAAAAAGACCAGATACGAACATTGGTTCTGACCTTGACCTCACTTAACCAAACTGAGCCTCAATTTTCTTAAATGGAAAATGGAAAAAATAAGAATATTTGCCTTACCTTTCATTTGTTTGATTTTACAACTATACAGATCTGCTCTAATCTATAACAGCAATGTCTGTGTACTGTGGCCTTGCTAGGCTTATAGATGTGATCTGCTGCTGCCAATTCTAATCTCAACCCTGTAAGAAATGATATTCATAGAAGATTGCCTGTGATGTGTTTAGTGTAACTCTTCCTTCACATTTTTGACAGAGCCAGACCATCAAAATCTGTGCCCTGGGAACTCCACCTTTCCCTGAAAGTATCCCATGTGCCTTCATTGCCCTTGGCTGTGTGTCTGAGAAGATTGGGTCTACTGCAGGCGTGTTGTGGTGGATGTCCTGTCCTGCACGTGACTCAGTTTCCCTTACATGAGGATCCCAGGGGGACATTTCTCTAAGGCTGGAACAATGCTAAAATGAGGGGACATTTTATGATCTTAATTGCTGGTAGTGGAATTCTTCTTGGGTGGTAACAGTCTTTGAGAAAACATTTTGGTGATCTGTGAGGGGTGGGAGTAGGAACCCAGGCACTAGATGCTTCCATAGGCCAAGCAACTCAAGATAAGGGATAGACCATTCTGCATGAGACAAAGAGGGTGATTTGGCCTCTGAGAGGGAGAAGAGAAAATTCGGAGAAGCCAAGAGAGGAAGGGAAAAGATGTCTATGAGATGGCGAGTGGGGCGAAGGCCAGGGGCAGAGGGCCAAAGAGCGTTTGAAGATGACCCTCCATTTCCTCAAGCTTGACTTTCCATGAAAATCTACACAAACTACTTTATATGAGTGGAATCTTTTGTGGAAATCCAAGAAAATGCTAAGCCCCACATCTGGAAGCCGTGTGGCGTGGAGCAGAGATAGTCCATGTGGGATCAAGAGCCCTGAGAACTGAAGCCTCCAGGGAAGAGGAAGAGACCTCGAGGCCTGCTGTGGACCTCCCCGGGCCTGGAGACCTCAGCTGCATCTGGCTCACGGCACTGGCCATGTTTCCTTCTTGGTTTTCATCATCAGGAAACTGAGTATATTGGAGGTCCCTTGTCATAAATGTTTAGGGACTTAGACAGTGCTGCTCCCCACGTCTGATCCTACTATTCTGCCTTCATTTCTCCTGCCTCCGTAGACTGGACCTTTTTTGCTATGTGTGCCTAGCGTCCATTCCTCTGAAGCATGTTGTCCCCCTCCATATTGTCCCTACAGAGCTGCCAGTTAGAGTGTCCTGCCCCACCCCTTACCCTCATCACAAGGGTGGGCCTCTGACTCAATCTGGCCAAAGTGCCCCATTCACCTGGCCACAGGATAGCCGTGTGACTCCAGGTGGGCCAATCCGCGAATTGCCTGAGGTCGATGTGGTGGGCAGAGAGAGTGCTCTCTTAGCTGTTTGCTTTTGAAAGGGTGTGAATCCGCCAGGAGCTCTCTTGCCCATTATATGGACACAGCCTCACTTAGCAAGATGAGGCAAGCAGCAGCAGGCAGAGCTGAGAGATGGGAAAAGAGACAGAGCATGGACAGTATCCTTTGAGCACCAAGATCTAGCTATACCTACACCTGGAAACACCCCTGGATCTACCTGTTACAGAAGCTGCTAATTTTTCTCTTTTCCACCATGCACTGGGTGGGATGCAGGCTAGAGTCAGAGGCCGGGTTGGCTCTGTTCCTCATTTCAAGGAAGCCCTCAATATGAGCACAAGGCTAAAGGGGCAGTGCTTATTGTTAAGGGTCAGAAACTACAAGGGCAAGTCCAATTCAAGGACCCTGACAGGAATAGATTTTTGGAGTTAGTTACTAGTTAACAGAAAACCAAATGGAACAGCTTCCCACTAGGATTGTGGGGAAAATGATATTTTCAGAGAACTCCCGCATGCCAAACAGTGGGCTGTGATTACTCCAACCCTGGGGCAAGATCCAGACCCTGTAATTATGCCTATTATGCTGAAAGGAAGTGGCCATTAAGGTAGCCCCTCCTCCACCCCCACCCCACATGGGGAGCTACTTCCCTACACACTTCTCAGAAATGGCCATAGAAGACCCTAGACGGGGTGCCCTTGCCATAGAAGAGGGTGGGGGCACCTGGCTTGGCTGACCAAGGGACCAACCACTCTGCCTGGGGCTGTCCTAGTCGCTGCCCTGTTGAGCATGTTGTATGCCAATGGGAGATTTCATTGCGGTGTTTCTGTTTTGCCTTTATTATTGGGTCCTGGGTGTGTTGAGGGGGCCAGTGATGGTGGTTAAACTTTTCTTTCAGCTCTAGGTTGCCAAATCCATAAAAGGCTCTTTTGGAACCTGATGAAAGAGGAAAATACATCACCCAGTGGATCTGGCAACTAGATGTGGTTTGGGTTTTTAAGTTTTTGTTTATCTAGTCCTTGTTTTATGCTAGGCAGGGGCATTTAGAGTATTGTATTTATGGAAGAAGGGCGATTTTTTTTTTTTTTTTTTGGTCTAGCTTTCCTCCCAGCAGGGACCTCTTCTCTGACCTATGTGGTTTTGGAGATTCTAGGAGTCAAAATACCCCCATCTCTATTTCCATTTTCCTCAAGGTAGGACCTCGTCCTGGCTGGCCAATGAGAGGGCCTCCATCTCACTCTCCATGGTGATTGGTTCAGTTGTGGGCACCGATTAAGCAAAGCCAATCAGGATTGACATATAAGCGTGAGGTAAGAGGGGTCTTCTTTACCCAAAGGAGTGCTAAAGAAGTCAAACCAGTTTCAAATTCAGCATTAGCCCCTCTTAAAGGTTCTTCAGGCATCCCACCATCAGATTTTTCACCGGCTGTTTCCTCTCATGAAAGTTTAGAGCCTCAGACCATCAATTTTCCTTTGATCCAAGACATGAGTCATTTAGATAATGTTTTTAATTTTCAAACCTATAGATTTTTCTCGTTACTGAATAACTTCATTGTTTTTGTGACACAATGTAATCTGTATAAACATCAATTCTTTGGATTTCATTTAGACTTGCTTTATGTACAAGCATGTGGCAATTTTTGTAAAATATATCTTCAATGCTCGAAAAGAATGTTTACCTAAATTGGTGTAGAGTTCTACTGTAAGTTGATAATTATTTGTGTTATTCAAATCATTGATAATTTTACTGATTTTTGTTTGTTTGTTTGTTTTGTATCTACTTGGTCTGTAAATCACAGAGAGGAGTGTTAAAATCTCCCATTATAATGATAGATAAGTCAATTTCTCCTTGTTATTCTGATTTTTGCTCTCTGTATTTTGAAGGTATGTTAGTAGGTATTTGCAAGTCTGGAATTGTCAAATCTTCCTGTGAAATACATTTTATATCGATAAGTATTAATATAATTCTCTTTATCACTGGTAATAATTTTTAACCTTAAAATCAATTGAATTTGTTACCTATCTAGCTGTACCAGATACATTTTATATCAATAAGTATTAATATAACTCTCCTTATCACTGGTAATAATTTTTAACCTTAAAATCAATTGAATTTGTTACCTATCTAGCTGCACCAGTTTTCTTTCAATAGAATGTGCCTGGGGTATCATTTTTTCACGCTTTTATTTTCAGCCTTTCAATGCTTTTATATTTTCTCTTTTTGTCTTATAGGCAACGTGTGTAAGGCTGGTGGCAGGCCCCCCTCCCCTCCTTAGATCAAAAAGAAAAGGCTCAGGAGACCAGACCTGCCAAGGACAACTGCCAGGCCCTGCTGAAAACAACAACACCTGGATGTCCACCAAGGTAAAAAAGTTGTGGGTTCCTGGATTCTGCCAACACCGCCAGCTCCTCCTATTTCTCAATAACCGCCGAAGGTCACAATGGAAAAACCCCAGCTCTTCCCACCAAAAGTCCCTAGCCTGCCACAAACAGTATAAAGGCCTGCATCCCTTTCAAACGGATGTGACTTCTCTGGCCCCTACCTCTTGAGACCCTTGAACCTTACCTGGGAGCGTGCAATAAAGCCACGTTGTCGTCCCCCCCCCCCCCCCCCGTCTGCTTCTTTCACCACTGGAAAACCTTACAACATGTAGTTTGATGTTTTTTTAATTTGATCTTATAATCTCTGTTGAACTGGAGATTTTGGTTCATTTACATTTATTACGGATGTATTTGGAATAACTTTGATATCTAAATAGCACCAAAGTAACACAAATGAGTTACTTTTAATGTTTCTTATTTTTCTCTGCTTTCTTGACTTGATGTAAATTGAATTTTTTTCTCTCATTCCATTTTTTTCTATTCCTATTTAGTGGCTACTTTAGAAATTTTAACATAAATATTTAATAAAATCCAAAGTTAATGTCTTAATTTGTGTTGCCTCAGAATCAGACCGTGAGGTAAGAATTTGAGTGAAAAAATGTATTTGGGAGGCAGCTTGAGAGAGCACTGATGAGGGAGTAAGAAAGTAAGACATGATAGGGAAGGAAGCTGACAAAGGTGTCCCTTAGGAGACCAATGTGGCCACTACAGCTAAATCGCAACAGGGAACTCTAGGAGACAATGAGGAACAAACCAAGGGGAAGAGGAAGCTGGAGTGGTTTTTCTTTTCTTTTCTTTTTTTCCCTTTCTTTCTGTCTTTTCTTTTCTTTTCTTTTTTTTGCAACAGAGTCTTACTCTGTCACCTAGGCTAGAGTGCAGTGGCATCATGAGAGCTCATAGCAACCTTAAACTCCTGGGCTGAAGAGATCCTCCTGCCTCAGCCTCCGGAATAGCTGGGACTACAGGCACATGCCACAATGCCTAGCTAATTTTTATATGTTTAGTAGAAACAAGGATCTGGATTTTGCCCAGGCTGATCTCGCACTCCTGACCTTAAGCAATACTCCCACCTCAGCCTCCCAGAGTGCTAGGATTACAGGCATGACCCACCGCCTGGAGTGATTATCCATTAACTCCCATCCATTAATTCCTCAGCACTTCTACCTTGTCCTGCACTTGTGCAGGGGAGCCACAGTTGTCACAAGGAGCCCTCAGGCAAAGAGTCACAAATGCTGTAGTTAGAAGTAAGGCTAGAGATTAGAAATGATAAAAACCCAAGGCTATATAGGCAGTGTGCTGGTAGCATCTGCTACGGTTAATATCTTTACTGTCCTGCAAAATACAAAGATCTTAACTCAAACCACTCTCACCCAATTTATATGCCATTGTCCAGAATTTTAGTTCATTTTAAGCACACGAATTACTATTATTGCATATAGTCAGTGTTTGTTTAGATTTCTCTAAATATTTACAATTTTTCTTGCTCATTTTCCCTTCATATACCTTAAGTGGTTCTTCTGGAATCATTTTTATTCTTTCTGAAATATATCCTTTGGAGTTCTACAGTAAGAGTTTGTTGGAGGTAAGTCTTGCCTGAACATATCTTTATTTTGTTCTTATTCTTGAGTGGGAATTTCTCTGGATAAAAATTGTACACTGACAGTTATTTTCCCTTATTATTTTGAAGATATCACTAACCTGTTTATTAGCTTCTGTTTTATGTTAAGAATCATCAGTTTGTCAATCTTGGGAGGTAATTTGTCTTTTCTCTCTGTCTCTGTCTCTTTGTCTCAGATGTTCTGCAATTTTACTATGAAGTGTCTAGATATAAATTTCTTTTATTTTTATTGCATTGGATTTGTTGGGCTCTTCAAATCTGATAATTTACATCTATACTATTTAGAATTAAGTTAAACACATGTGACAGAAAAAACTCAAAATAACAGTGGTTTGTAAAAGACAGAAGATTATTTCTCTCTCACATGCCAGTAGTGAGACATTAAGCAATCCTGGGCTTTTACGGGTCTCCTATTTCACTGCTCTGCTGCCCCACAGTCCAAGGCTTCCTTTCTTAAGGTCCAGGTTGGCTTCTGGAGCCCCGGCCCTCATACCTGTGCCCCAGTCAGTAGGATGGTGCAAGGGCAGGAGGGCTCAGCTCCTTTTCTCTAAAAAGACTTCCCAGAGGTCTTACACATTCCTGCTTATACTTTAATGCCCTGAACTTAGTCACATGGCCACACCTAGCTACAAGGGAGGCTAGAAATTATAGAACTTTAGTAGGTTGTATTACCATCTCAAGTGGATTTGTGGTTCTGACATTAGGAAAAGGAGGACAAAGGCTTTTGGGACGAGCAACTAGCAATTTCTCCCACAGTCTACCTTTTGGCTGTCAAACACTGATTTTTGCTCCCTTCCCACATATAGAACACATTCGCTCTCCAAAAGAGAAACCTCAAAATTCCCATCCAGTTATGACATCTAGGTCTAAGTCTAGTATCTTCGGGTGACATGAAGGTCTTCCCATCAGGTCCAGATGTGGCTCTTTATGTTCTGATGACTTATAAACTAAAAGACAATCCATCTAATAGGCAGTAATTGAGAAGAATAACTGCTTAACATGATTCCACCCTTACTCAGAGAAGGAGAACATGGGAAGCACGCCATGGTCACTGGTCTATGGCAATCACAAAATCCAGTTGGGTGGGACTAGTGGAGATTATCGGCCCTGGCAGAGAGGTAAGCTGCCTGGTTAGCCCATCTGGTAACAAAAGTTTTCTTGCCTGGGAAAAAAAATCCTAGTATATCATCCTTTGTGGCCATGGCTCTGCCTCCTCCCAGGTTCCTCCTTGTCCCTTACCCCATCACCACATGAATGGGCACTGAAAAGCTTCTTGGAGCGACACATTTTCTACAGTCTGCTTCCTACTGGTCACAGATTGTGGTAGGCCAGTCTTGGGATTTCTTTGGCAGTGCCGTTCCCTCGAAAACGTAGTAGGCTTCCAAGCTTTTTGCTTCCACTTGGAACCAAGATCATTTCTTTTAAGCCCAGAGACTATCGCCTGGCAGTTACCATCTCTGCTCTGCCCATCCACCTCCCCTTGGCGTACTGAATTTCATTGCTTCCAAGACACATCTTTCTTGAATTTGTATTGAAGTATAACATATTTGCATAAAAGCACCCAAATCACAGAGTGCAGTGTGATACATTTTCACAAAGTTCACACCTGTGTGATCAAGAAACATAACGTAACCCATAACATAAACCTTCCAGTTACTACTCTCCTCGAGGGAAATCACGATCCTGACTGATAACGTTATAGATCAGTTTTTCCTGCTTTTAAACAGCGTAAGCAGCATAATCACTATGTACTCTTTTTGTGTCCAGATGCTGATGTTCAATGTTGTGTCTGTGAGAGTCATCCGCATTGCTGTGTGTGGCTGTAATTTGTTTATTCTTATTGCTGTATAATATTTCATCATGCTAGCATATCACAAGTTACTTATCCATTCCACTGTTTGATGAGTGTTTTGAGGTAGTTACCCATTTGGTGTTGAAACAAATAATGGTTCTGTGAATATTTTTTGATTTGTCTTTTGATGAATTTATATACATGCGTCTGTTGGGTATTGTCCCAGCTACCTATTGCTGCATAACAAAGTGTCTCTAAACTTAGTGGCCTCAAACAACATAGTTTATTACACTAATGGATTCTATGGGTAAGGAATTTGAATAGGGAACAGAAGGTATGTTTTATCTCTGTGCCACCTTGCCTGAAGTCTCAGTTGGGAAAACTCAGACTTCTGGGGGTGATTTGAATGGCTGGGGGCTGTGATCATGTGGATAGGGTATGCATATGCTCAGCTTTAGTGTGCTGCCAATCAATTTTACAAATTATGTCAATGTATACCTCCACAAGCAGTGTATGAGAGCTCTGGTTGGTCCTCTTAATGTTCCCTTTTTCATTTTAGCTAATCTCATGGGTATAAAGTAGTAGCACATTGGGATCTTGATTTGCATGTTTTGGTTTTTTTTTTGCATTTTCCTGATTCCTAATGATACAAGCTATAGTATAGTATAGCCTCATGTGGGCTCTGAGAGATCCTTGGGATAGAGAGGGAAGATTCTACCCACCCCCACACCCAGACCACTGGCCACTCAAGAGGAGCCCTGAGGTGGGGTCAGGACAGGCCAGATGGATTCTCTTTGTTCTGCAAGTCTCCTGTGACTAAGGCCCCCGCTGACCCTTCTCCAAGGGTCAGTGCCTCCCCCTGCCCACCTCCTAACAGGGACCCTCATTCTGCCACTGGGCCTGGCTGTCTGCTTACATTGCTGCTGATTTTACTTCACTTTCAAAAATAAAGGTGGTTGTGTTACCCTATTTGTAATGTGCACACCTACCTAATGTATAGCTCTTGGTTTCTAATCCCATTCTCCAAAAGAAACCAGGGTTCCTTGGAGGTACAGACTAAAGAATAAAAACAAGCTTATAAAGAATTAAAAGTTTTATTCGGAGTCTTACTAAGTATTACAACCCTAGAGGAGTCTCTCAGAGACTTTCTATTAGATTGCTCCAAAGCAGTGTTTCAGCCCCCAACTTAAATACAGATGATAGAGGCTCTGCGTATGCTCTGTAATTATATCAAATGTGCTCAGAAGTTATGTTCGAGCAAAATCTCATCAAAGTTCGGGTGTGAGAGTGCATCTGGTTATAGATTACAGGGGCATAATCATTAATCCTGTCAAGACATTATCAGGCTCATTTCCTGGATCTCATGTCCCTCAGTAGGGGGAAGGAGCCTTGTAATTGCAGGCGGGCCAGAGAGCTAGCAACATGCGCTAGTCAGGGCATGAGGCTGCATGCTCCCTCTGGAATAATGAATCATCCCCAGTCACTGGGCAACCATTGTTTTGGCCTTAGCTGTTGATGAATAGTTTTCGAATTTTGGAGTATTTGGGTAGAGAGAAAGGTAAATGTTTTAATTTTGTTCACAAAAGTATACTTTATCCAATTGTTATAAGATATACATAGCTCAGAAAAAAAGAAATGTTTTTAACTTTGTAAAACAAAATATAAATAGAATCAGCAACGTTTCAAACAAACGTCCTAAAAGTCACTTTAGTCTTTCATCAGTTCCAGGTTATGTAATTTTTTCTCTGCATGATGTTTACCAATCTTCACGAATGCTCGCATTAGAGATCTGGAAGTTTTTATTGAGTCCATTGATCACCAGAAATCTGTGTTCAAAAGTACTTGCTACAGTCTTCCTACCAGAGCAATTTTGGATTATAGCTAATCACAAACATTTTCAGAGAAGAATTCAAGACAGTAGCTGCAGATGACAAAAACTTAGAATAGCCATGCTTGAAATCTGATGGAAGTTCTCAATTGACAAGAAAATGTAGTTATTTCTATGATATGCAGCATTTTGAGATAAAAACCAAAATCATGATTAACAGTGTCACATCAGGACCATCAGACTTTCATAAATATTTTTATAATCTTTAGAATACTCACAGTAATATCACATCTATAAAATATAACTTTAGAAAATATTTAACAATCAAAATTATGACTGATAACATCAGATTTTTATGAATTTATATCATGTTTAGAATATTTATATCAACAATGTACCCATAAATGTAACTGAAAGAAGATCTGGTATCATTTATATTTGACAATGCTTTCCATATAATTTACCAAGTAAGTCTTACTATTTAATATCTATACAAGATGAGAGGTATATTTTTTGAGACTTTCCAGGGACCCAAATGGAAAATCCCAAAGTTAATTTTAAGCCAAAAAGACTTAATTTAGGATTTTAATCCTGGAGAAATCTGCTAAAGATGTCAAAAGTTCAAAACATTTGATTAAAACAGAATTACAGGCCGGGCATGGTAGCTCGCATCTATAATCCCCTACATTTTGGGCAGCCAAAGTGAGAGGATCGCTTGAGCAACATAGCAAAACCCTGTCACAATGAAAAATAAGAAAAATTAGCTGGTTATGATGGCATGTTTGTAGTCCCAGCTAATTGGGAGGCTGAAGCAGAAGGATCACTTGAGCCTAAGAGTTCAAGGTTGCAGTGAGCTCTAATACTGCCACTGCCCTCCAGCCTTGGTGACAGAATGCAATCTTGTCTCAAAAAAAGAAAAAACAAAAACAAAACAGAATTACATGTCATTGTTAAGTAACAGTCATCCAGCCAGAACTTACATTAAAGCAAAATGTCAGCAAAGTTTGGGCAAGAGAGTATATCCGCGTATAGATTACAGAGGCGTAATCTTTAATACTGTTAGATATTATGTACAGGAAAAGGCAAGGGCTAGGATCATTGAACTCATCTTTTGCAAAAATGTGGGAACTTGTGCTCTGTCCTTGTTATCATCATCAAAGCATTCTTCTGGAGGGCTGCATCCAAGCACCGAGTCAGGGGTTTGTGAAGTTTTACTGACAAGCAGAATGAGCAGAGATGGCTTCTTCGAGGCAAGGGCCAACTATGTGGCCGGCCACAGGCAGACGTTTGCCACTTTGTCTCTCACAAAGGAAAGACTGATTCTAGGGCGGGGCAGGAAATGCACATCACATAGTGCCGGAAAGTAAGGAAGTATCAAAAACACACGCACACACATAAAACAAACTCCCACTGATAAAGATATGTCAAAGGGGCATAGAAGCCAACCGAAAGAGCTCACAACCGCCAACGCTGGAACAATTTGGGTAACAAAATAATGAAAGTAATATGGGGTTATAACCCAAAGTATGCAACAAATATCCATTGGTCATACTGATAAAATAAATGATTCAACTTAAAAATGGGGAAGAAGAGACAGATCTCCTGCACACAAGAATGCTAAATAATTTATGTAGCTAGTTTACCCGCAGGGAGGTGGAGCATAACTCCCCACACGTAGGTGTGGGCTCTGCATAGTGACTTCCTTACAAAGAGTACAGTATATGAAAGAGCAAAGCAAGAATAACTTTACAGTGGAGAAACTTGACAAACACTCCCTCAGCCAGGTTATGGAGGCTAACAGCAAGTGTTAAGTCATGTAATAGTATGTACCTTAGACGTGATGGGGTGAGAATGGCACTTTACCTCCGTGGGCTTCCTCCCCATAACCCACAACCCCGATCTAGCCATGAGAAAAGCATCAGACAAATCACAAAGGAGGAAGAGTCTACAAAATACCTGATGAGTACTCCTCAAAACTATCAAGATGATCACAAATAAGGAAAAGACAAGAGGCACCTAAAGAGACATGACAACTAAATGTAATATGATATCCTGGATGGGCTCTTAGAACAGAAAAAGGACATTAGGTAACAACTAAAGAAAATCTGAATAAAATATGTCCTTTAGTTAATAACAATGCATTAATGTTGGTTTGTTAATTATTACAAATGTATCATGTTAACGTAAGATGTTAATAATAGGGGAAACTGGGTGTGGAATATATGGGAACTCTCTGTACTATCTTTGCAAGCTTTCTGTAAATCCAAAACTATTCTAAAATGAGTTTAAGAAAACGGGAGAAAAACTGGCTTTACTGAGTTTTATCATTATGAAAATAAATAATGTAAATTTAAGCAATGCAGAAAATATAAAGATAAATGTAGCATTCACTTGAAATCTTAGCCTTTCTTTAACATTTTGGCAATTCTTCCAGACTGTCTAGTGTCCACAGAGTTGAATATGAAAAATTTTATATAAATCACATCCTACATGAATTGCTGTTGTATCACCTGCTTACCCCCATACACAATAATACATCCAGGATATCTTTCTATGCTGATATAGAAACATCACTATTTTAATGTTAGTTATGTTGTTCTATTTTATTATAATCTACCTAAGCAAGCTTGTATGCCATTTAAGTGTTTTTATTTCTCCTCTGAACAACACTGCATTCATGTGCATATACAAATATCCTTGAACCCTTAACCAATTACAGTTGTCACTCAGTATTTGCAGGGGATTGGCTCTAGGGCCCCCCTGCACACTTCCCGGAGAATACCAATATCCATGGATGCTCAAATCCCCGACATAAATAGCACAGTATTCTTATATAACCTCCCATATACTTCGCATGGTACATGTACATGGAACATCCTCTCATATAGTTTAAATTATCTCTAGATAGTACCTAATAGAATGTAAATACCATGTAAATAATTGTTACACTGTATTGTTTAGGGACTAAGGACAAGAAAAAAGTCTGTACATATTTAGTACAGATACAATTTTTTATGAATATTTTTGAGCTGAGCTTGCTTGAATCTATAGACGCAGAGTCCACAGATACAGAGGGCCAATGGCATGTACGTCAGTTCCCGGATCTGGGGTTGGTGGGTTATGGGGAATAAACATTTACTATCTTGGTAGATACTGCCAGGTAGCCCAGAGGAGTGTTGCTTCATTTTCCACTCACATTATCAGTGCATGACAGTGCCTGTTTCCCCACATCTTGCCAACATTAGATGATATCATCCTTCTTAATATTTGCCAATCTGATAGCTGAGGAGAACTGCTAATTTTGATCTACTGTTGTTGGCCCATCTTTCAAACTTGTGTTTTCATGTTTCTGCACCTAAAATTACTGTACCTACTTCATGTTCTAACTTTTAACTGGTTCTTGGGTTCAGTGGTTGAGTCCCCACCACTAGAAAAAGTTTTTAGAAGTCAGGATCCTTATATTTCAAGATTTCCTTTCCTTTTCTAGGCCCAAAGTATTCTGGGAAGGTATAGGCAGGCCAAAAAAAAAAAAAAAATTACTTGTTGAAATGAATGGCCGTGGGCCAATGTCTGTGTAGAGAATGAGTGGATCGTTGGAGCCTGCATAGCTGGGGACTGAGTGTGTTCAGCGACTTTGGACCTTTATAGCCCCAGCCCTTTACTTGGGAGGGGCTCCACATCCCCCCAGGAGAAGGGGCAGCCTGAGTGGCCATGTCTTCCCCGGGGACCCACTCCCTGGTCACAGCGGATTGAACCAGAGCAGGGAACTGATCCAAGCTGAGCCAATCAGTTTCCCTTTCAGGGATTCAAAGCAAGAGGCACAGATATTAATCAAGTATCATGGGCCACAGCAGTTGTAAGATCACAGAGAGTTGAGGCTCTTTCAGGTAGCATGGTAGCCCAAAACAATAAGTTATGGCAGAACAGGATATAGTAAATGCCTACAGAAAATGCAAAGAGAAACAGAGATGCCAGAACACAGGGTGGGAAAGATTGAGAGAGAGAGAATCATTGAAAGAAAAGCTGCATGACTTCACCAGGTCCTGCGGGGCCCTGACTGTACTTCCTGCAGGTTTGTACTCTGGGGTTACTTTGCATGCTTGCAATAGATTCTCCTTTTACTAACCCTTCCTTAACCAACACTACAAGATAATTGCTGGAGTCCAGCTCCTTTTGCTTTTTTTTTTTTTTTTACAATTTCCAAACAACCTTCTGCTGACTACCAAATTCCCTTGATACCATGGCATAGGGATACACATCTATAAATATGGACCTATTATCAATCTGTGCATAGAAAGTAGTTATTGATTAACCATTATGTGCCTGGTGCTGTGCTGGGAGCTACAGACACACCAGAAAAGTAGAAGGCGAAATTTCTCATCCCAAGAACCATAAGATGAGAGATAAAACTAACAGATGAAAGAATTGCAGAACAATTAAGCAACACTACTTGGTACTTACTAAAGATAAGAGCCTTGGAAAGATCAGGATCAATGTGGGGCAAAAAAAAAAGTCAGAAAATTTTTCGTAAGTAGAGAAACTTGAACTGGGATTTGAAGGGTGGGCAAACATTAAATAAAAAGAAGGAAAAAATGAGGCTGTTTCTGGAGAATTAGAAAAGAAAAAGTTGTCTAACATTTTGCTGTTTACAGTTGCTTTTACTTGCATCATTTAACTCTTTAAACAACCCTGAAGGTGTTGCTGTTGCTATTGTTATCACTAATGAGCCTGGAGTGTAGCTGAGGAAATGAAAGCTCAGAGAAGTGACCAAGGACACACAGTCCAAGGACACACAGTCAATCCGTGGCAGAGCAGGAATTTGGACACAGCTGGAGGAACTGCAGCTCCGCCTTGTCCCTCCCTGGGGAATCTTCCTTCTCCCCACACCTGCCTGCTTAGGCCGAACAGTCTCTTGCTCTTTTCCATCCCACTCCGGTTGCTCAACCAGCTCCAAGGCTGCAGGTCGGGCCTCTGGTCAGTGGGTTTCCTGCAGGCTCTCTTGGTTGACCTGCAGCAAGGCCTGGCTGGGCCAGCAGCGCATGGGGGGCTCGAGCCTGCTTAGCCCTTCCCCTACACCCTGCCCCAGGCCTGCGGGGACTCTGTGTGTACGTGGTCTCTGACACAGTAATCACAGGCAGGGCCTGTCCCTCCTCACGCTGCTATGCCCGGAAGTCCTATGGTATGGGCGAGGAGACAGGGCAGCTGGCACAGGGAGCTCCATGTTGCCAGAGCTGCTTGCCATCTCAGGTAAGCCTGCGGGTGTGGGTCCCCAAACCTGATTCTCACACTCACCTGAAGTGATATGCGGACTCTGTGGAAAGGCAGGTGCTTCCCCAGGCACCCCCATTTACCATGGGGGAGCTGCTGTCCCGCCAGCTTGGCAGGGTGGGGCATGAGTGGAGGTGGGAGTGGGCGTGCAGGGAGGAGTTGCCCTCCGGCTCATGTGCGCTGGAGGGGACAGAGAACCCGGGCCATTCCAGGCACCAGACTTTCCAGGCAAAAAGCTTCAGTTTCAATAGCATGCTTGGAGGCCAAGGCTGGAGGATCACTTGAGCTCCAGAGTTTGAGACCAGTCTGAGCAAGAAGGAGACCTCATCTCTACTAAAAATAGAAAAATCAGCCAGTTGTTGTGGCATGTGCCTGTACGTAGTCCCAGCTACTTGGGAGGCTGAAGCAGGAGGATTGCTTGAGCCCAGGAGTTTGAGGTTGCAGTGAGCTAGGATGACGCCACTGCACTCTACCCAGGGCGACAAAGTGGGACTCTATTTCCAAAAAACAAAAACACCCCAAAACCTCAGTTTCATTTTCTATAAAAAGGAGGGAGAACACTCCGCTTCCTTCTCAAAATAGGTTTTAAGACTTCAACAAGCAAATGTGGGGAAACCACGTTGCAACTTTCACAAGCTATTTGAAAGAGAACTGCAGTTTACTCTGGTGACTATAATGCCAAACCTGGTTTTTGTTTGATACTGAGTACTTCTTTTAAGGGTAACAGCCGGTTGACAAGCTTTAATTACACAGACCTGCAGCGGACTGTCGCCCACTCTGGGACCACCCCCGCCTTGCTGGAGGGACTTAGGGGCTCAATAACAGCTGAAATGAGTTGACAGTTACCACAAGCCATGTAGTTCTAGGCGTGCTTCACGTGTTACCTGTCTCCATCCCCCTTAGAAGGTAAACGCCACAGTGATTCCACCGAAGTAGAGAAGGTTGAGGGACTTTCCCAAGGGGCACATGGCTAGGAAGTGGCCCAGGCAGTCCTATCCCAGAGGCTTTGCCCTTGGCTCACCTTCTCTGTTGCCTTTGGAAACCGCCTGCCCGCGTGCTCCACTCCTGCCCTCTCCTGCTCTAAGCATCAGTTGTGATAGATTCCTTTTGGCTCTTGGATGAATCAATTTCTCTCTTGCCTGTGGGTCTTTGCACACGCTGTTTCTTCCTCTAGGACAACTTGCCCCCCAATCCTTCTTTACTTGAATGATTTCACTTTCTGTTTAGGTCTCAGCTTAGGCCTCATGCCCTGGGAAGCATGTCCCGAGTCCTCCAAGTCTGCGTGGGTGCCCCCACCCTGTGTCCTGCAGACCCCATCACGCTGTGCTCTGACCGCCTGTTCACCCCTCTGTCCCCAGCCGTTGGTGTGAGGACTATGTTAGTGTTGCTGCTGCTGTGTCCCGAGTGGTCTGCGGTGCCTGTCACGTGGATGCTGCTCACATACTTGTTGGAAGATGAATTGATGAATGAGGCCTCAATGCTGCCTCCTCCACTGTCAGTTCACCCTGCCCTGTCTCCACCGTGTACTGTGTACATTAACCCTTCAGTTGCTGAATCTTTGAGGGGACCAGGACAGGGGACAATGCAGCAAGGGGTGTGGCCTTCAGGGGGCTGGGGACAGCAGGTGTTTACCAGCTGGTACGGAAGTATTTCAGCATTTTGGCCAGGTGCGGTGGCTCACGCCTGTACCTGTAATCCTACCACCCTGGGAGGCTGAGGCTGGAGGATCATTTGAGCTCAGGAGTTCGAGACCAGCCTGAGCAAGAGCGAGACCCTGTCTCTACTATAAATAGAAAGAAATTAGCTGGACAAATAAAAATATATAGAAACAATTAGCAAGGCATGGTAGCGCATGCCTGTAGTCCCAGCTACTCGGGAGGCTGAGGCAGGAGGATCGCTTGAGCCCAGGAGATTGAGGTTGGTGTGAGCTAGGCTGACGCCACAGCACTCTACCCCAGGGAACAGAGTGAGACTCTGTCACAAAAAAAAAGAGAGAGAGAGAAGTATTTTAGTATTTTAACAAACAGTAACACCACCATGGTGTGTTCTAACTGTGCACATTGTCTGTTCAACCCATGACTTCCCTGCAGTGACCAGCAAGCATGGTCACTGACAGGCTCACGCAGAGCTGGAGTGGGGTGAACGACTGGAAAGACAGCTTTCCTGCTGGTTGCCTGACGTTGCATCGCTGGTGGGCATCAGTGACTCATTCGCTGTTGAGACGGAGAAACAGAATCAGCTCCAGTGACGTTTCCCTGAGACCAGGGGTTTGAGAAACACTTCAGGCTGGGGAAGAACAGAAGCTGGTACTGATCCAGCTCCTGCCCAGAACAATAGCTGAGTGTGTGTGTGTGTGTGTGTGTGTGTGTGTGTATGCATGGTGTCTGGGTATGCATGGTGAGCACATGTATGTGTGTGATGCATATTTATATGTGGTCTGTATGTGTATGTGCGGTGTCAGGGGTGGTATATGCGTGGTGTGTGCGTGTCTGTGCCGCATGCCATGGATGTGGCATGCAGGCGTGGCTGTGTGCATGCGTGTGTGCACGTGTTATGAAGGTGTGGAGGCAAGCGTTCTGGATTTGACTGAGGAGATGGGGGCCAAGAGAGAAGAATGGAGGGGACCCTCCTTCATCTAAGTCCTTCAAGCGCATTGTATGTGATCGTCCAAGTGGGCAGGGCGACCAGGAGGCCGTGCAGGACAGACCAACACAGAAAAGGAAGACAGAGCACCAGCAGTGGTCCCACCTGATCGGGAGGGCTTCCTGCCTCTGCGGGGTGGGAAGGAAGCACATTCCTAAAGACAGAAAATTTGGCAAAAATAAAAAGTGTTCTTTAGCTTCCTTCGCAGCTTATGCACTATTTTCGTTTTGTTTTGTTTTCAGAATAGCTCTGTGCCAAAAGAGCTTGCCCAATGGAGGGTGTGGAGAAAATCTCATGGCCTGAGTCTGTCCCAGGACACATCAAACAAAGCAAAGCCTTCTGTGCTAGGGAGATCTTTGCCTTTCCTGGCAGAGACGGCAGCACAAGGATTATAAAGGATTCGGGTCAGGGAGCATCAGAATGAACATCTTGTTCTAGGAGCCCTGAGGCCCAGGATGGGTTGGAGGAGAAGTGACAAACATTTTGCCCGTGGTCATATCACTGTTGCTCTCTGGTTGCTGAGTGTGGACAGAACCCCAGATCTATTTATTGGTCACTGCAGGTTATACTGAAATGGCAAAGTCTCTCCCCAGGCTTCCTGACCACCAGTCCAGAGCTCTTTCCACCCTTCCGGCTAACAAAAGACCCATGGTCTCCTGCAACCCTGTGGCGCCTTCTGAATCTGATCTTTCACCTGGTGCTGGAGAGGTGCTCTGTATAACTAACATGTCACGGTCTCTACAGACCCAGGGGCTGAAGGCTTGGACGAGCCCTGCTCCTTGGCAAAGGAGCACCATGGGACCTCAACATCAAATCCACCCACAATGACATTTTGGGCTTCCTGAGCAGAACCTGAGATCCATTTGCAAAATTATTTTATGATCCTCATTGGATTGGCCTCATGCTCTATTTTCAGAAAATGCTTTCACAGATGATTAACTGATGACACAGAATGAAACTGTTGCCAGCTGGCTGCTGACCACGTGTGACAAATCACCTCTCCACTTCTAAGGTCACTAGTGCTTCCATTAACACTTGGGACACGGATCTCCTAGGTTTGCTCTTGGAACATTTGAGTGAATAGCCTGACTTTATTAAAAACTATTTTTTTGTTGGGGTATAATCTGTATACAGTGAAATGCTCAGATCCAACCTATAGAGTTTCATGAATACTGCCAAATGTATACAGTGTGTAACCATTACCCCAATCAAGGCATGAGGCATTTCCATCACCTAGAAAGTGCCTTCTTGCCCTTTTCCAATCAATCACAACTGTCCTGATTTCTGTCACCATAGATTGATTTTTTTTTTTTTTTTTTGAGACAGAGTCTCGCTTTCTTGCCCAGGCTAGAGTGAGTGCCGTGGCGTCAGCCTCGCTCACAGCAACCTCAGACTCCTGGGCTCAAGCAATCCTCCTGCCTCAGCCTCCCGAGTAGCTGGGACTACAGGCACGAGCCACCATGCCCGGCTGATTTTTATATTATATATATTAGTTGGCCAATTAATTTCTTTCTATTTTTATGGTAGAGACGGGGTCTCGCTCAGGCTGGTTTTGAACTCCTGACCTTGAGCAATCCACCCGCCTCGGCCTCCCAGAGTGCTAGGATTACAGGCGTGAGCCACCGCGCCCGGCCCATAGATTGATTTTGTCTTTTGTTGAATGTCATGTAAATGGAATCGTACAGTACATACTCTTCTGTGCCTGGCTTTCTTCACTCAGCATGCCTGTGAGATTCATCTATGCTGTTCCATATATTGGCAGTCCCTTTTTACTGTGGAATAACTTTCCCTTGTATGTATCTTCCATATTTGTCTATCCATTCCTCTGCTGATGGACATTACATTTGAGGTTTTCCCAGTTTCTGGGTATTAAGCATAGAGCTGCCATAAAGAATGAATATCCTTTATAAGCTGTATAAAGAATAAACATTGATTTGCAAGGCTTTGTGTAGGCTGGACAGAAGGTTTCATTTGTCTAAGGTAAAAATATCTAGGAGTGGAATTCCTGGTACATAAGGCAGGTGTATGTTTAACTTTATAAGAAACTCGTAGCTTGTTTTTATGTCACTTTCCTGAAAGCTCATTCAGAAACCAGCTTGAATTTCCAAGCTGTGCAAAGACCACATCAAAATAACCTTCACCAGGAGAGAGTGGCCATAGCTCTTATTGAAAGTGATTGTGCCATTTGCTGAATTAACCAATAATATAAATTGAAATATGAATTAACCAATAATATAAATAAATCATTATGCATATTAATAATTGGTGCTAACACTGGGTTGTACCCAAGAAAATGCTTATTCACGCTACTAATGGAAGTGGACCAAAGCTGAAATACTGAGACTCACTGAATCTCAGTATCCAGCGAGTACTGAATACTTATTTCCAGTGTAAATAATTATTTACACTGGAAATTTGATCCAACCTTCCAGAAATTTGCCTTATGCTCAACTTGATTACATTTTAGCATAGTAATTTATTGAGAATGTAAACTATTTAAAGATCACCCTTTGAAAGACTAATCTGCATTCTGAATTTTCAGTGCTACAGACTCAGTTTTACCCCAGGAAAGATAAATAGAATTCTTTGTCTACTTGTCTGGTCCTTCGCTCTCTTGTAGACGTATCTTCAAGCCAACTTGAAGAAAGTGGCACGATGAAGCTGTGTGTTTGGGGGGCTTGAACAGCAAAAAGGGGTCTGACCCTGGCTGGACCCCTGGGAACTGGGCAAAAGAAAATGGCTGCTGGTCCCACACAGAGCCATCCTGAACCCCTTGCAGGCTCTGTCTCTCTCTGCAAAGCCTCAGAGAAAAGGCTGCAGGGTGGCCAGTTAGGCCGGAACTAGGAACTGTGGCCTAAGAAGCTTGTGTGAGAGGCTGGACTGCCACGTGGAAAGTGGAAAGTGTGACCGTCAGGAGCGGGACGCTAGACCGGGAGCTAGATCGGAGGAGTGGCCTCAGGCTTCTGGGAGGTCCCAAGGGGACCAAGACTGCAGATATTGCATTTCCTGACAATGTGGGTTGTTATCCATGTGATTGGCTCATTGTTCATCATTCTTTTTTTTTTTTTTCTTGCTTGCAATGTTTATTTCTGTGGTGTTTATCTAATGGTGATTTTCTATTTCCATTATATTTTTCTGTATTTGTTTTTATTTTATTTTATTTTATTTTATTTTATTTTATTTTGAGACAGAGTCTCGCTTTCTTGCCTAGGCTAGAGTGAGTGCCGTGGCGTCAGCCTAGCTCACAGCAACCTCAAACTCCTGGGCTCAAGCAATCCTCCTGCCTCAGCCTCCCGAGTAGCTGGGACTACAGGCACGAGCCACCATGCCCGGCTGATTTTTATATTATATATATATTAGTTGGCCAATTAATTTCTTTCTATTTTTATGGTAGAGACGGGGTCTCGCTCAGGCTGGTTTTGAACTCCTGACCTTGAGCAATCCGCCCGCCTCGGCCTCCCAGAGTGCTAGTGTTTTTATTTTTTTATTTTAGCATATTATGGGGGTACAAGTGTAAGGTTACATATATTGCCCGTATATGCCCCCCTGCCCCCTCGAGTAAGACCTTCAAGCGTGTCCATACCCCAAACGTTGCACATCTTACTCATTGAGATTGTATATACCCATCCCCTCCTCCCCCCTGTTCATCATTCTTTGGATGTTTCCTGTATTAGAATTTTGCACTCACACCCTTTGCCATGTGGTTTTGCCATGTTACCTGTTAGCCATGAGCAGAAGACATCCCTGCCGTTGATATTAGCTTGGCCGTGTGACTTGCTTTGGTCAGTGGAGTGTGGGGCAGGGTGATTCAAGAGGCCTCAAGAGATGTTGTGTGCCCCTGCTCAACTCTCTGCCATTTGCCATGAAGAGACTGTGCCCTGGTAGTGCTGGTCCAAGGAAACTATGGAGACGTGAGCCACCTTGAAGCCTGAATCCGAGCCCAGCAGCTCTGTAGCCTGACGCAGGCTTCCCAGCCAACCCATGGACCTGACAGCAAGAAAATTTGAGTTTCGGGGTGGTTTGTTATACATAATTATTATAGCATTTGCAGACTGACACATCCACCAGTACCTGTTCTTCTTGTCTTTCATCATAATGCAAACCCAAATTTTTAACTTGTTGTTTGGAAAGAGGCTAAGTTCCTCAACCTTTCTTGCAGGTAGATGTGACCATACAAGTGAGTTCTGGTCAATAAGATGTTAGTAGAAGTGTTTCTGGCAGTTTCTGATACCCTTCCTTAAAAGCCAATGGCATGCAACCATCATCTCTCCCTTCATCCTGCTGTCTGGAATAAGGACATAATGGCTGGAGCACTAGCTGCCATTTTGGATCCTGAGGAAGAAGGTTGTGCCCTAGAGAAGTGTTGGGAAAATATGATTGAGAAATTAATGAAATGTGGCTCATAAGACCATTATTTTATTGTATAACCCTATATTACTATATTAAAGACAGAAACAGGAGTTTGCAGGATTTTTCCCTGAAGGAATGTGTGGACTCAATGGTTCACTTATTAGAGGCTGCTATCATGGGAGAGCTCTCGAATCTCCGGTGGGGATGTTTTCCAGGAAGGCTTCCTGTTATCTCAAAATCTGTGAGTTTCACTGTGTCTTGAAAGACAAGGCAAGGCAAATATGGCCCACAGGATGGGAGCCAGAGACAATGAGTGCACTTTGCCCAGAGATGTGCCCCGGTGGTTATAAACAGCCTATTTACTAGAGATGGGCTTCCTGCTCTCTCCTGTCCGTCTACCTTTAAGTCCACCATAACTAATCAAAGAAACATTGAGTCAATATACCTCTTTTGTTTTACCTGTGTTAATTGACAACCACTCCTTAGAATTTAGAAGTTAGCCTCTGAAAGACTTCGTACCTGTTTGTTTACCTAGATAGATTAGAAGCCCCTTGAGAGAACTTTTAACCCTAACCCACTACCTGTATCCCCTAGCAACTGCATTTCCTGACATGCAAATATGTTACCGTGATAGTTGTAATTGATGTCTGTGATTATAAAAACCTGTATGAATCTAACCATATTACTGGCATTTATGGAGATACACCAGTCTCCTAGGTACCCCTGCTGTGTTATATCTGATCTTTTTATATATATAAAACTATACCTAGCACTCTGGGAGGCCAAGGTGGGCGGATTGCTCAAGGTCAGGAGTTCGAAAACAGCCTGAGCAAGAGCAAGACCCCGTCTCTACTATAAATAGAAAGAAATTGGCCAACTAATATATATAGAAAAAATTAGCTGGGCATGGTGGCACATGCCTGTAGTCCCGGCTACTTGGGAGGCTGAGGCAGGAGGATTGCTTGAGCCCAGGAGTTTGAGGTTGCTGTGAGCTAGGCTGATGCCACAGCACTCACTCTAGCCTGGGCAACAAAGCAAGACTCTGTCTCAAAAAAACAAAAAACAAAAAACAAAAAAACAGCCCTATAAACTATACCTTAGTCTCTGTGTATTCTTTTATTTCTCTCTGTTGCCTATCAATTTCCTTATCCTCTGTGGCGACCCCATCTTAGGGACTTGGCTCCTGGGGAGAAGGAGCTACTCTCCACCACAGAGAAGATAAAGCTGTAAGCTACTTGAACTATTCTATGGGACAGAAATACACTGTGCTCTTTAAGCCTCTTTCTCTCTAATAGTCCCCTGCCAAGCTTAATCCTGACAGTTCTCAAGCCAGGTTTTACTAAATCTGAAAAATAATTGTGGTATCACTTATAAGCAGATTATTGCACAGCAATGATCAACTGTTATCCATACTGATCAAAGTGGGTACAGCTCCAAGCAGCTTAAAAGTCAATGTCTTGGGAGGGAGAATGAAGAGTGAGTAATAATGGGTTTGGGTTCCTTTGGGGATAATAAAAACATGCTAATATGAGATAGTGGTGATGTTTTCACAACTCTGCAAATATACTAAAAATACCAGATTATATATTTTAAAGATGTGAATTTTATGGTATGTGAATTATATCTCAATAAAGCTGTTACCAAAACCTCAATCTCTTGTCCATTGTTTATGCCATTGTGAGGCAGGTAATATTATTTCCCCCACTTTACAGTAATGAAAAGAAGACTCAGAAAGCTGAAGTGACACTCCCAGTTCATACGCCTCACAAACGTCAGGGACGGGACTGGAACTGGGGTCTGCAGACACCAGCACCATGCGGCTTCCACCTACCCCTCTGCGTGTTTGGCCCCTCGAATGTCACGGGGCAACTGAATTCAGGAACCATTAGGCAACTGAGTCTGCCACCGAGTGATAGACCAAGCTTGTATTTAGCTCTTCTTTTTAGTACCTTCTCCTCTTGCACCCTCTTTCCTTTGCTCACCTCCCTTGTGTGCCAACCGCCCTGGTTGCTCAGGTCCCTACAGACTCTATTCGACGAACATTCTTGCCAAGAAATATACAAAGATATTTGACATGTATTAACCAACCTATAACACAATGCAAGCAGTTTTTCCCATGTCCCCCCAGGTACCCCAACTCTCGCATGTCCCTCCACCCTGTGGCTGGAGGTGTGGCGCATCACCCCTTTGGCTCCTGTCATCTGTTTCAACTGATAGCAGCACTCATTTATGGGAGGTTTCTTTGAACCAGCAACTTTGATGGATGCTTTTAGGCGTATTATTCATACTTGAACTTCCCTATAATCCATGGAATACGAGCGTTGCTGAGCCCATTTTTCAGATAAGGACACTGAAGCACAGGAGAGGTTAGGTAACATGTCCACGTTTTTGCAGATAGTGAATAACCAAGCCAGGGTTCTAACACGGGTCTCCCAACTCCAAGTTCGACCTTCTTTTCCTTATCGTGTACCAGTGTTCGTTTGTGAGGTCTAAGACAGGTCTGGAGCAACAGAGGAGATCAAGAAGAGGCTGAAAAACAAATAAATGACAGCCAGCCTTTGCCAGCTTGCCCAAAGGCCTTTTTTCCTTAAGGAAGATTCATGAATCTCAGCCTAAATTGAGATTAGGCTGCATGAATATGTGGCAGCAAGACTCGCTCCGGAGTTTTCATTTCCAACAGGAGCAGAGTGCCAACTGCCCTGCATTGGCATAGTTTCGGCATAAAATGGGCAGAAGGAGGAAGGGAGGAAGAGAAGCAGAAGAGGTTTCATTTTGCTTCGTTTTCTTAGAGGCAACAAGAGCTGCTGAGAGGACGGAAGCCAAGCATCCTGAGCGAGGAATCACTCGGGAGAGTTTGGAGGAGACTGAGTCTCAAGGAAACTCACAAACTACAGATGAAAAGGGAACGTTGGAAAAGTCACAGGCTGGCAAAATGTAGAAACTCTTGCAAAACCAACATCACATAATGCCATTAGCAAGACCTTACCTGCTTTCGAAATGGATTGTAGGTAGCTGGATCCTGGGCCCTCTGCTGGCATTGGGGTCACTGCTTGGCCCCAGATACCACTCTCCTGGCCCCAGGGCCACCAGTGCTATAGGACACTGGATGCCTTTGCATAAGCCCCGCCGGAAGGAATTCCAATTACATTGTTCAGTCTAGATTGAAAAATCCCAAGTGAGCATCCAATTGGCTATACCTGGATCATATGTCTGTGCTCCTGCTACCAGAGGTCAAGGGGAGATTTTCGCCTTCCCAGCATCCAGGGTGAGACCCTCACACAGGAGCAGATTCCTCGCAATCAGGAAGCAGTCTCAGATAGGGACAATGAAAACAAAAAAATATGACTACAATAATTGAGATAATAATACCCACTCCTTAGGGTGGCTGGGAACATTGAATAAGATCATTTACTCTACCACCATTGATTGAGTTATCTACAATACTCTCAGCTCTGTGCTAGGTGTTGGGTATTGTCTCTAAGTCCTGGCACATAATATGTACTTAATAAATAACCATCTTAAAAAATGCTATGAATGGGAGAGGAGAGGAAGCGAATGATAATTACGAGGGTTCCTAAGTTGAGCACTCAATAGAGCTCTGATGTCTGAGCTTCCTGGAAACCAAGGGGAATAGTAATTCTAATGACAGTAATCATAAATAGCTGATATATTGGGTACTTTCTATGTGCCAAGCACTACACTAAACATTGGGCCGAGAGTGGTGGCTCCCACCTATAATCCCAGAACTTTGGAAGGCTGAGTCAGGAGGATCACTTGAGGCCAGGAGCTTGAGACCAGCCTGGGCAACACAGTGAGACCCCATCTCTACAAAAACTAAAAAAATTAGCTGAGTGCAGTGGCACAGACTGTAGTCCCAGCTACTCAGGAGGCTGAGGCAGGAGAATCACTTGATCCCACTGTATTTCAGCCTGTGTGACAGAGTGAGATGCTATCTCTAAAAAAAAAAAATGCCAGACATATTGGTTCACGCCTGTAATCCTAGCACTCTGGGAGGCCAAGGCGGAAAGATCACTCAAGGTCAGGAGTTCGAAACCAGCCTGAGCAAGAGAGAGACCCCATCTCTACTAAAAAGAGAAAAAAATTAATTGGCCAACTAAAAATATATAGAAAAAATTAGCCGAGCATGGTGGCGATGCCTGTAGTCCCAGCTATTCGGGAGGCTGAGGCAGAAGGATTGCTTGAGCCCAGGAGTTTGAGGTTGCTGTGAGCTAGGCTGAAGCCACAGCACTCTAGCCCGGGGAAACAGAGCGAGACTCTGTCTCAAAAAAAAAAAAAAATTGTACATGTATTAACTCATTCCCAATCATGATAACTCTATGAAATAGATACTATTATTATTCTGATTTTATAGATTATTAAAGTTCAGCATATCTAATTAACTTGCTCAAGATCCCCAGTTACTAACTGATGGCACTGGGATTTGAACCCATGTCTGTCTGATCACAAAGCTCAAACTATTAACCACTGCTGTGTAATTCTCTCCAGCACCAAACATGTGCGATGGACTACTGCAGGCTGCCAGCTTCCACTGCTGTGGGCTGAGCCTTTGCAAAGCTCCCAAAAGGTCGGTTTATAAAAGCTACAAAGGTGCAATGAGTTATTCCTTGCCATCCTTTCCAAATTCTTGTTTGCTGGGCTGCTTTGTATTTTATGCAACTGATTTAAAATTTCCCTTTCTTATCCTTGCCTAGGATAGTGGATAGTGGTGGAAACAAGTGAGAAGGTGCTGAGGATGGATGTGGTGCAAAACCCTTTACCCGGTCACGGTAGATTTACGTCGCAGAGCGCCTGGCGGGAGATGGGCCTTTAATCATCAGTCTTCCATTAATTCTTGGAACCAGAGCCTCCCTGGCGCAATGGTGAGGAAAACAAGGTTGATTTTGTGCTCAAAAATGTACGGGCTGGAAGGGCCCTTAGAATCTTCTAGTCCAGTTGTTTTCAAGCGTTTTTAAAGCGGTAGAAACCATTCTTTAAAGCAGGCGTCCTCAAACTACGGCCAGTGGGCCACATGCGGGCCACCTAGCACATTTATCTGGTCTGCCAGGTGTTTTTGCCGCCGCTGCCTGTCCTGCTTAGCAGCCGACTTGTCCCGGGCCCACAGTGCTCACTCTCCAACAGTCTGAGGGACAGTGAACTGGCCCCCTGTTTAAAAAGTTTGAGGGCCCCTGCTTTAAAGGAAATCTTCCCAAAGGCCCATATTCTAAAACTAGACCAAGCAGGCGCTACTCTGGCTGAGGTGAGGCTGGGGGCCCAGAGCAGCTGAGAATAGCTGAGTCCAACCCCGGTGATACAGGTGAGGAAACTGAGCCCTAAAACTGGGAGTGTCCTGTCCGTGGTCTCAGGGCCATTTAGTGGCGAGTCAGCTCCCAGCCCCAGCACCTGTGCCCCGGGGAAGTGCCGTCTTGGCTGGAGAAGGGCTCCTTGGCTCCTTCCAACCCAGCAGCGACCCCTCTCAGGACTCCTCCTCCAGCCTCGTGCAGGTAAAACAGAAGGAGCTGTGTGACTGAAACTCCTAGAAGACTCAGGAGCACAAGCAGGCTACCCTGTGAGACCCCCCTGGCAAAGTGGAGCCACGCAGGGAGAGGTGTCCCTCCCTCGCCGCCAGCTGGGAGCCGCAGCTGTGCAGCGTTGGCACCACGTCAGCTCTGCTTCTTTAGCACATGGGGGGTTGTAGGTGACACCAGGGGGAGGCATGGCGGCCTGAGGATATGGACCCAGCAAAAGCAGCAATGGCGTCTGTGTGGTCAAGGCCCCAGCAGGAAGCAAAGAGCATCTCAGACGGGATATCTAAGGAGGGAAGGACCGTTTATACAGACATGTGCAGGGTTACGGGAAACCTGCAAGGGGTGGCAAAACCTCACAGGGCTAGCAACACAGGCAGTCTTTATCTCTCCTAGACCTGAGCAGACAGGGAGGGAGTGGTTGGAATATGGGCCACCTGATAAGAGCTGCAGCCTTTGTTAGGGGAATGAGGCCAATTCACTTCAGGGATTGAATTTCGGGGGTTGTTTTTGCAGCATAACCCAGTGCATCCTAATACCCACTAATGTGCTACAAGTTCCTAAATATTTCGATTATCACTCTGTCCATATGGTTGTGTCCTTGCATCCCAAACAGGACAACCAGAGATTTTTTTTATCATCATCATCATCATCATCATTATATATAATTATAATAACTATTATAATAATTATTATGATAATTGTTATTATTATTATTATTTTTTGAGACAGAGTCTTGCTCTGCTGTCCTGGCTACAGTGCAGTGGTATCATCACAGCTCACTGCAACCTCAAACTCCTGGGCTCAAGCGATCCTCCTGCCTCAGCCTCCCAAATAGCTGGGACTACAGGCATGTGCCACCACATCTGGCTAATTTTTCTAATTTTAGTAGAGACAGGGTCTGGCTCTTGGTTCAGGCTGTTCACTAACTCCTGGGCTTAAGCAGTCCTCTTACCTTGGCCTCCCAGAGTGCTAGGATTACAGGCACGAGTCACTGTGTCTGACCATCCAGAGATGTTTTTTTTTTTTTTTGCAAGGAACACACTTGACTGTATTATTGGAAACTCTCAGAATTACACAAGGCAAAACAGGATTCCCAAACCCTATTTTTAACCAACGTCCTTTGCCAGTATAATGAAACAGACGCTTTCAACCAACATTTAGATAAAATAATAAAATGTGTATTTATAAATGTGTTTGATACATCACCAGAAAATAAAAGAACTTATGTTTTCACTGGATGTTTTGTTTAAACGAATGCGGGCTCCTCTCACTCCTCCTGATCTGAAGTGGCAGCCAAGGAGGAGGAAGGGCAGGAAGCAGCAGACTTAGCCTTCCTCGGTTTGTGTAGCTCAGGCGTCCTCAAACTACGGCCCCGCAGGCCCACATGTGGGTGTTTTTGCCTGTTTGTTTTTTTACTTCAAAATAAGATACATGCAGTGTGCATAGGAGTTTGTTCATAGTTTTTTTTAAACTACAGTCTGGCCCTCCAACGGTCTGAGGGACAGTGAACTGGCCCCCTGTTTAAAAAGTTTGAGGACCCCTGGCTCTCCTTCCTAGTGGGGAATTGGTTGAGCAGAGAGAAGAACAAGGAGCTGGGCTGGAGGAACTGGCCTTGGAGGGGAGCTCCCAGCCCTCTCCTTCACTTCCTTTCTCCCTCTCCTACTCCCCGCTGTGCAGGGCTTCTCAGCAATGGTGGGGAGCAGGGCATGCAGGATTAAAGAATTAACATAGTGAGGGGTTCTGGGCTGGGGAGGGAGGGAGAGATGACCGGATAGAGCAAGGGATTTTCAGGGCAGCGAAACTACTCTGCATGGTGGAAAATGGTGGATACATGTCAGCATACATTTGCCACACACAACCCACAGAAAGGGCACCGCCATGAGTGAACCCCAATGTCAACCATGGACTTTAATTAATATTAATGTATCAATATGAGCTCATTGATTGTAACTAATATATCATACTAGCATAAAATGTTAATGATGGGAAACTTGGTAGGGATGAGGGTATATATGGGACCCCTGTATTTTTTGCCCAATTTTTCTGTGAACCTGAAACTGACCCCTAAAATAAAGTCTATTCATTTAAAAAAATATTAATAAATGTATATTACAGGAAACATTCTTGCTTCTCACTGCCTGTTATGACTCTTTCTCAGCCCAGACCTCTCATAACCAACAGACCGGGAAGATAAAGAAAAGCAAGATTGGCTGTGAGCTCAGGAGGAAGGCCAAAAGACATTTCTTGGCCTGCAGTTAAGGCTTTGGACTCAAGGCCACCATGTACAACTTGCCCAGGTTGTGCACTGCACGAGGGCATCACATCAAAGAAGACGCTCCTCACAGACATTATAGCTTTGTGTATTTATTATGCCAAGTCCAAGAAGCGCATTTTCCTAATTTGTTCAAAGGCTAGCGGTGGCCCTATCTTAGCCTTTAGCCTTCATAAGACTGGGAGGCCTCCATGGGGTCCACTCTCGCCTACCTGGGGGCAGTTTGGGGATTTGCGGTAAATCCCCTGTGCGTTTACAACACTCTTTAGAACCTTGAGGATTGGCTAGTCATGACGAGGCCTGTGCGTGGGAAGCCCAGAAAGGAACATGAATGGAAAACTGCAAAGCCTTGTCACCAAGTGCAGAGAAGGAGAGAGGGCCTAGGGCTGGCTCGGCCACAAGTTCAGGGCTCAGAACCCTCACGTGGAGCTGAATGGCAGGGCTAGGTGGCAGGCATAATGTCCTGTGTGGCAGTGGAAGTGGATCCCGGTGGTGGCTGCGGTGTCGTGGCTGAGTGCCTGCAGCTGAGCTCTCTGCGCTCTGCCCTAGCTGCCGAGGCTGCTGAGATGCAGGGGTGGGCTGCATCCGCCCACTTGCCCCATATGTGACGCCGTTTCTGTGCTCCTTCCAGAACAAGACTGAGCATGCACTGAACACACACAGACCTGCCCTCCCACCTGGACCGGGCCTGTGTGTGGCCTCGTGCAGGGGCAGGTGTGGGGAGTTGGCTGCGGCAGGACAGGTGGGTGAACACTCTCTGTAAGCCTCCGCCAGCCCCTAACGTGACTGACTTTGATGTTTTTGCGCAAAAGGATTTTATGGGGAGATAAAAGCAATGGCATTTTGGAAACAGGAAAGCAAACAGATGAGGACTACCTGACTGAATAGACTCAAAGCAAGGCCAAGTCTCCAGCTTGACTTGGAGAAAGCCAGAACCGGTGGTTTTATACCACAGCCTCCTCCAAAGTCAGAAGTAGAAGCCCCAGGAACACTGGAACCAGGCGGGAAGCTGATGAGTGGTTAAAATGCAGAGGACTAAGAGGAGAGCTGCTTGAGAGGTGGTTCCATTTAATGTATGTAAAGGACTGTGAGCATAGAGTAGTGATATGTGCACTTGGTGAGCAGTCTATAAGGGTCTTTCTAGGGCCCTTGGGGCACCCCCAACTCCATTCTGCTGGGCTGGTCTTCTCTTACCTGCGAAGAAGTCTGGAGCTTTACTCTCTGCAGAGGGTGACAGAGTGGGTCTCTGCACTGGGGCCCAGGGTCAGTGGAGTGTGGGGCATGAAATGGAAAACAAAGAGACAGATGACAGATGGCACCGATTTCTAAATGTGGGGAGTCCCAGCCCTCTTGCTGCATGGGGCCAGAAAGTGCTGGCAGCCTGACCCCACCTCCCAGGCAGGAGCCTGGCTGACTCCTCTCTGGGGGGCCTGAGTGGCCCAAGAGGAAAAATCTAGACACTGCTGCCTGTCCCTTGGGACACTGTAGCCCGTCCAGATCCCCTACAATACGACCAGACGCCATCCACTCATGCTTAATTGATGAAGAAGTGTCATCTGAGGTGGGCCTTAGGGGACTTTAGGGAGACTTACAGAACTTGGGGTGGAAGAAATCATATAACAAATGTGCAGAGTCAGGAGAGTATGAGGCCTTTAAGAGAAACAGTGAGTAGGGCGTTGAGCCAGAGACCAGACGGGGAGAAGGAAGAGTAGCAGATGAGGTGGAAAAGTCCACTGGGACCAACAGGTGCCTGGTAAAGGCAGCATGGCGAGTATGTGCAAGGGGGATGATACCCAGCTTCGATTCCCCTCTCCAAGGCCATGCACCCTGGCATGAGGTTGCATCCATCAGTGGAAACAGTGCTTTTGGCCCTGGGTCCATGCTGGCTGCTGCCCTCTGCCCTTGGGGGCCAGGTGGAGGAAGGCCTCTAAGGCTGGGCTTAAGACATGGAAGTTAATTCAGGAGACAACAAGGAATCTGCTGAGAGTTCATGAACAGGGGAGTGACCATGGACTTGAGTTAGATTTAAAGACAAATTAATTTCTGAGCCAGACACTGTGAGAGGTGATGCAGGCTGCACCAAAGTTAACTGGGAGACTCTGATAAACCGGTGTCTGTATTTACGGGATGAGGAGGTGATAGGAGACCAGAAAACAGGAATTGTTCCAAAAGGAATTGAGCCCTTTGGATGGGAAACAAGAACTCCGATGGAATGCAGGAGTAGGGATTGAGCAAGAGAGAAAGAAGGCAGCTGCCAACCTATCTGAACAGAGACAAACCCGTAAGCACAACCGGGGCCTTCAAATGTTACTAAACTTTTCGGCAGGTTTCTCTGCCTTAACCAGTCTCACGCTGGAATACAAGGGAAGAATTGTTTTCCTTTCCCACTGCTGTTGTGTTTCAGCTGAAAACAGCCTCACTGAAGCACCAGCTGTGTACCAAGGGGCTGAAAAATGAAAGCTCCACCTGCCCACAAGTCGCTCTACCCTGGCCTGCCTGCAAACTTGGATTTAGTGTCTACTCTTGTTCTGAAGAAAAGCATTGAAGGTTTTGGTTGCAAATGCAAATAACTAGAAAGGGAAGCAAATCTTTCATTACTAATCCCTTACACTTTGGTTTATTTAGCAGGGCCCAAAGGAAGGAAGAGATTCCAGGATAAACAACAATAAATATTAATTATACTTCAGAGTAAATCGAAGAATTTCACACTCCTCATCTTGATCCTCGTAGCAACCCCAAGGGCCTTATAAAGTGATTTTCTCCCTCCTATAGCTGAGGGACCCGAAGAGGTTCGATGACTTGCCCAAGAATACACAGGTAGCTGCAGGCAGACCCGGGACTTGAACCCAGGGCTCCTGACTTCCAGTCTGATGCCCTTTCCTAGGTGTGGATAGTGGCAAGGCATCTGTGAAAGACTGGGTTTGGGGTGCCATCCCAGGGTTGTGGGGGGGAGGGTGTCCAGAGGACCCAAGAAAACAAGAGCTGGGGAGCTCCTTTGGGCACACCCCTACCTGCTAGGTGAAGCCACAGTAAGATGCCCCCAGATCTCACCTATTGTCACCCTCTTCCCTCAGCTCTGGCTGAGATGAAATAAAGAAGAGAGAAGAGGCAGGCAGTAAACCTCAGGCCACCCACCCACCCCAAAACCCAACCCTGCGTCCCAGTTCCTGGCTCCTCTAGAGAGCCAGCCCTGCCATCACCACAAGCTCGAGATTTCTCTGGCAGAGGCAAGATCTCAGCATGAGGGCTTGTTCCCTCCTGGGGAGCCCTGCCCACCCAACATGCGACCACTCTAGCTCGAAGTCCAAGCACCTTGAGGTGCTCAGTACTCAGAGCTGACTGCCTGGGTAAGCCCATAATCAATGGGTAAACACAGGAGTCTGTCCTTGGTGTAGGAGCTGGACTCTCTCCACAAAGGACTCTGCCTCCCAAGCTCATGCCCTGGACAGACACCCACAGGAACTATGTCTGAAAGAGACAAAGAAATGGCCACAACCCTGGATCCAAACGCCTAGACCCCAGATAAGCTGCCTCTTGAGGCCAAAGCCACTCGTGTTCAAAGTCCCTGGGTGAGATCCATACACATAGGAAAAGACAATTTATAACTTATGGGAACTTTGTTCCCAACCTCAGAAGTGGTGATTAGCAAGGCCTCCTTTTTCTTCAGGAGGAAAGAAAAAGTGCTCTTTGAAGCTGGACCCCTTTGGGAATTCAAGGAGACCTCTGAGCTTTTCCCCCTTCCCCCCTGACAGTGCACACCCACTCAACAGTTTGCATACCATTGCTGGAGATTTCCAAGTCCAAGGCCGCCCACCTAAGGACCTCAGCCGAAGGCCCCACAACCCGGAATGAGGTTGCACGACCACTGCTCACCGCCTTCCCTCAGGCCTTGCGTGGGAAGAACAAGAGACTAGGGAAGCCCCACCCTCAACTCAGACCATGCCTCCAGCACACAATTTTATAATAAATAATTATTAAAAATGACCAGGATGAGCATTCCTTTGTGGCCCATTAGAACATCTTTTGTGCTTTAATGTTCGTAATGAGCTAATGAGTGAAATGCATTCACCACGGTGCTCCGGGAGGCCTACCTACCTGAGGCAGGCTTGGTGCCGGCGAGACACAGAGGGATTGGGGTGATCCCAGAAGCAGCCACAGTGCAGTTGAGAGACACATACTTGAGTAGTTACCGTTCAAGCCAGTGCTAAGTTAGAATTACGGGAGAACAGGGGAGGCAATGATTATTTCTGGATAGCAGGGGAAAGTTAGGCAGCAGGCTATGGAGGAAGAGATGTTTGGGCTGGGCTTTGGACCTTTGCCAGGAAGGACACCTGATCAAAGGAGAGAGGTGAAACACAAATGTGCTGGAGAAAAGGCAAGGCTCTGTGGGGCTGATGCATGGCACATGGGCGTCCTGGGGAAGGGAGGAGAAAGGTGCATTGGCCATGATCCCAGTTACGTCTGGGGCCCAGTAGAATGTGGGTCAGGATGGGGACGGGCAGAGAGAGATTAGTAAGAGGACTTTGCTGAATGGAACACTTGGGTATGGTTACCAGAATGGACCCATTTCCCCCTTGGAGAGCAGCATCTACAGTGAGAAATGCATTGAAGCAGGGAGACCATTCCCGGCTCTGGCACTCACAGGCAGGGAGTATCTTGGATAAGTGAGTTCCCCCCTGGGTCTCAGCTGGCACTTGTACAGGTGCAAGGAAGGTATGCCTACCATTGGTGGCGTTTGATACTGCATTCCCCCTAGCAGGAAACAGGTGGCCCCATGAAAGGGGGAAGGTGAGGAGGACTTAACGAAGGGACTATTCATAATGGGGTGGGCACTGTTAAGGGAGCCAACAAGAGATGGGGAAACGCTAAGAGCTTGCAACCGCTAGAAGCATCACCCCTGGACCCAAAGAGGCAAGGGAATGAAACCATTAGCTGTGACAGAGGGGCTGCCTGGCCAGATCCATGGTCTTTGCTAGAGAATGCAGCCACTGCCATAGGCTTAGGGTGATAAAAATCCCAACCTCTAACTACCGCCCAGTGTCTCTCAGCTGAACACACCCACAGCCAGAGGACAAGGGGACTGGTTGAGGCAGTCTGTAGGGGTCAGCTTCCCAGACAGAGCAGGGCAGGGAATGGGCCAGAGGAGGCAATGGAGAGTATCTCACACAGCTTGAAAAATTTGTTTCAATAGTTCTGTGTTATTTTAAAATAAACTATGTTTGTTTTAATGTGTGATAAAAAGAATATAGCATGTCAAAACTATGAGTTCACAGTTGTTGTTGCTTAGGATAATGCAAAAGCAGAAACTTAAATGATAAAAAGTCAGACAATTTAAAGAAAAAATATTAAGTAAACAACAGTATGGGTAGTATGAGGATATGGCAAAAGTCACAAAGATGACATGTAAAGCTGAAGTTCGGGAAATTCTGGGTTAGACCATATATTAATGTAAGATTCCTTCTAGCTCTGATACTCTTTGCATTTCTAAGTGTCTACATGTAGCTGTGCTGAGTGCAAGGAAAATACCAGGGGCTGTTACAATGTTCTTTCAGGTCATCTCAGATCAGTACAATGTTATGACCATGAATGAGGCAGGCTTTAGGAAGGCAGGCAAAGTTCTGTTTCTAGACCTGGGTAAACACTTAGAGATATTTCACTGAGCTGAACATTATGATTTTTGAACTTTTCGTTATGTCTCTTATATTTCTGTAAAAAAGTATATTATTTTAAGTGTATACAAAAATCAAAGCTATGATTTTTTTTTTCTTGTTGACCCTACTAAAATGGCCACAAAAGGCAACGTTCCCCTCTGGAACAAGCAGAGATGATGCATCCCCAAAGACTGAAGGCTTGGTTGGTTCTCCTATTTCTGCCAGTTTCCTTCTCCCATCCCCCTCAGTCTCCATTCTTGGTGGAGCTCCTGCCAGCCACCAACATCTCACAGGTGCCCCTGTGATTGGTATTACCAGTGCTCTTACTTTCTAAATCTGGTTCTACCTGGTTGACCAGATGACTGATCTTATCCTCTAGCTCTTATATGGAGCCAGGAAAATGGGTCAGGGGGCTTGCTTTTTAGCGCATGGTTGGTGCCCTTGTTACCATTACCTTTATGTCTGGCACTGCACATCTGCTGCTCCAAGGCCCACAGAGATGCCATCACCATGGCCCAGGTCTTGATCACAGGACCACCAACTTCCTGCACAGCTGTGGCATGTAGTGGTCAGCACCTGGGCATTTGTGGACATTCCTATCACGCATTTCAGGGGAAGTGGGCACAGACCCTGGTCTCTCTAGGAGGTCCCACCCCTGCAATACTGCTCTATCCCACTGTACCTCAGTCAAGGGCAACCCGGATCCCTAGGAGAGGGGGTGGGGGGAGGAAACAATATCTCCAATTCTTTGAAAATGGGACTTGGGGGACAAGGAGGAAAATAGCTCATTTCTATCAGGTTGTTTGGCTTACCCACTAAAAGCCAGGCAACATGCTCTGCTCCATGGAATGTTAAGAGAAAGTGAGGTTCCTGCCCGTAAGGACCCAGCAGCCCAGTTGGGAATGTGAGAGCATCCCTGAATTTAAAAACATAGACAAAAACAAAAGCTGGCCAGACAAGCTAGTGTTTGAAGAGGGAGCAGAGACCTGGGACTGACCTCTCCGGTTGATCTTGCACACTCCTCCATGTGAGTGTTTCCACATTGTTGTTTTTTATCAGTCCAGAGGTTACAGACCTTCAGGCCCTCTACGTGGAAGTTTTGTTTCACCCTTACAGTGTTTGCCCTGCAATTTAAAAGAAATTTTTGAATTTGTTGCTAACATTTAAAAACTGAGAGATTCACCTTTAAAAAAAAATCCAGATTTCTGGACTTTCTTTAAAACTCTAAAGATCTAGCCACACAGATTGCTCAACTCCCATATGACAGCAATTGGCAGAAGCTGAGCGGTGGCTGTCCTTTTTCCTTGGCGCTCTCCAGCTGCCATTGTCCCCACTTCTTATTGCCTCACACCCCCTTATTTTCCCCTTGATCTTGAAAGATTGTTTCCTTGTTCATACAATTCTAAGTTGACAGTTATTTTTTTTCTCCCAGAACTTCACAAACATTATTTCCCTGTCTTCTGCCAACTTTCAGCATAATTGCTATTTCTATTTATTTATTTATTTATTTTTTGAGACAGTCTCACTCTGTCACCCTGGGTAGAGTGCAGTGGCAACATCATAGCTCGCTGCAACCTCCAACTCCTGGGCTCAAGTGATCCTCCTGCCTCAGCCTCCTGAGTAGTTGGAACGATAGGCACAAGCCATGACACCTGGCTAATTTTTCTATTTTTAGTAGAGGTGGGGTGTCACTCTTGCTCAGGCTGGTCTCAAACTCCTGACCTCAAGGTATCCTCCCACTTTGGCCTCACAAAGTGCTAGGATTACAGGTGTGAGCCACCGTGCCTGGCCATAATTGCTATTTCTCTATAAATAATCTGTCTTTTTTTTTCTGGCTGCTTTTAAGATCCCCTTTTTGTCTCTAGTGATCTGCAGCTTCACTGTGATGTATCTAGTATTTCTGTTCATTTTCCTGGTTATGATTTATTGGGGCTCTTAAATTTAAAGATTGTGTTTTTCATGAATTTTGAAAAAATTTCAGCCATTCTGTCTTCAGTTATTGACTCTATACAATTTTCTCTATTTTTTTCTTTCTGGAAATCTGATCAGGCATGTGCTAGACTTTTGACTTACTTATTCTGTCCTCCACAGCTCTTAATCTTATTTATATTTTCTATAACCTTTTTTCTCTCGGTACTGCATTTTGGGTAATTTATTTGTATCCAATCTTCAATTCACTAATTATATCTTTACTTCTGTCTTCTGTTATTTAACCTGTCTACTGAGTTATTATTGTTGGTAGTCTCTTGCTTCTTTTATTTCCTACTCATATTTTCAATGCTTTCTTTTATTTCTAGAAATGTATTGAACAAACTTATTTTATCATTTGAATCTCCTAATTCTGTTCTCTGAGTCTTCATTTTATTATTTCTGATGACTATAGTGGCTTATTTCCTTATGTGTATTATGATATTTTAAATAGCAAACTCAAATACCTTGGAGGAATTGTCTTTGGCTTGGTTCTAGAGAGCATGCCCCTAGAGGTAATCTACATTTTACAGGTGCTTAAAGGAACTACCAACCTGGGACCACCTGAAAATAATGTTTGGCCTAAAATGTTTTTAGTCACAAAAGCAGTATGAATTTCAGCCCCAAAACTGCATGAGAGCAGGCTTTTGGCTAGGCAGTCTCAGAGGAAACTTTTTTCTTTGTTTTGGTTCCACACCGAGCTAAAATCAAGTTATGTTACGGCAAGTTAAAGATCTCTGGCGAGCATTCCCTTGTTTCCTTTGGGGAGCAAAGTCAGACTACCCCCACTGGGAAATTCCCACCCTTCTACGGCTCTGCATTAAGGATCTTCAGTCCAATTTCACATTCTGCTCCTTCTAGGTTTGGTCTCCTAGCTCCAGCCTGCCTGGCCAGGACTAGCAGGTGGCTCCAGGGCAAATGCTGGCTCCTGCTCACCTCTCAGGATTAACGCTTTCTCATCATTTCTGCCTCAGAGGGGTTTCCTTCTATTCCTGCCAGCCCAGCCTTACTATAAAACATGCTGTTAATATTCTAGTTTCCCCAGGATCTTAGGGATTTTGAGTTGGAAGATTGCTCCAGAATCTGGTTCTCCAGGTTGCTGGAGACATGGCAGTCACTTTTCTATCTTCATTTTCTAACAGTCTCCCAGAAACTTTTGCTCATCCTAGTTCCCCTTTCTGGCTCATGCTTCCTCATCTCCTCCATTTGTTAAATCCAACTGTGGTAGGCACAATTCTAAGATGGTTCCCAAAATTCCTGGCCCTTGGGGTATGCACACTTTCCCCTAGTCATTCAAACACTAAGTGTTGCTGTGAAGTGCTTTTGCAGGTATAATTAAGGTTCCAAATCAGTTGACCTGAAAATAAGGAGAGTATCTGGGTGGGACTATCTTAATCACAAGAGCTTTTTAAAAGCAGAGAATTTTGTCTGATTGGTAGCAGAAGAGACAGTTACAGAGCTGTGCTCTGGCTGCCTAGAAGAAAGTAAATGTCCACACTGGGAACTTCCTATGGGGCCACATGGCGAGAAACTTTCTACGGGACTACCCTCCAAGCTGATGGTCCCTGGCCAACGGCAAGCAAGAACATGAGGACTTCCATCCTATAACTGCAAAGAAATAAATTCTGCCAAACAGTGAGCTTGGATGAGGACCCTGAGCCCAGATGAGAACTGCAGCCCTAGCTACCACTTTGATCTCAGTCATGTGACATCCTGGGTAAAGAATCCAGTTATGCTGTACTTGACTTAAATTGTAACATAGTAAATTATATTGTTTTAAACTCAATCTGTGGTAATTTGTTACATAGTAAGAGAAAATTAATACAGCCCCAAACTAATATACGTACCAATATATTAACACCTACCTTATTCTTCAAAGCCAGAGTCTCACCCTTCAGATCCAAGGCAGATTCAGCTGTTCTCCCTCAATCTCCTATGGCTCTTTGATAATAGTCCTTCTATGTCTTATTACTGGTTTTGTTTGTTGTTTGTTTATTTTAAAGTGTCTTTCTCTTCAGTTGGACCATTTCGTCCTTCAGAGCGAAGACCATATCTTAGGTGGGCCCTGGAGTTTGATGCCCTGGGTTCAAATCCTGGCTTTGCTAATTCTTAGCCATATGACCTTGAGCAGGTTAATTCATCTCCCTAGATTTCTCTAAACCTCAACTTTCTTAGGTAAGATATGGGGATAAGGAGATCCTATCTCAAAGGGGTGTTGTGAAGATAAAATGAAGTAATTTATGCGTGCACTTAGCATGATGCCTGGAACATGATAGGCACTCAGCAAATGTTTGTGGGATGAATGGGATGGACGGAATAAGGACTTGAGGACATGCCTATGTCTGTCACTGTGCTTCTTGCCACTTCTTGGATTCATTCCACCGGGGTCTGTTTCCTCAATCTGAAGCTCCTCTGCCAACAGCCAGCCTTCCTGTGATGTTTTTGTAATGTCTCTTTCCCTCCTTTGTTTGTTTTACTCCCGTTTCTCCTGTGATTGCTCACAGGAAACATTCCTAGAAAAACCTCAAGGGACCGACTTCCTTTGTGCTTCAGGGCGGCAGACAGAGCCTGTGTTCTGTTGGCTGCAGCTGTGCCCCAGCCCCTGGGGTCCTGCGGAAGGGACAGAGCCTCAGGAGGGCCAGGCAGCAGTCCAACAGGAGGTGGCGCCCACCACGAGAAAAAGACAAAGACCATGCTTCAGTAAGTAAGCCTGGGCCTGAAAACCCCACAGCGAGGTTGTGTCACCTCACCCCTCCTCCCACACCGACATCCTCGGAGCTTGGCTGCCATCTACACCTTCCCTCCCTCCTTTCCTTCTGGCCACCTACAAAACAGTCAGCAGCACCCCTAACAGCTTCAAAGACACCAGGCCCTCAGGGAAGGCACAGCTTCTGTCTTAGTGTCGGATGAGAGCCCTTTGGCAGGCAAAAAGAAACAGGCCATCTGGAGAGGCCTCTGAGACCTCAGTAATTTGAACCAACGACTCCCCTCATTTTTATTTATTGCAAAAAACAACATTATAACAACATTAAAGGAAATTTTTTAAAAAGGAAGAAAAGATTACTCATGATCTTACCACCCTAACACAACTGTTTTCTTTTTCCAAGTTCTCTTCCAATTTTCAGCCACGTGATAGAAGTTGGCATACAATCTGTCCTCTTTTTTATTTTTTTCACTTAACATTACATTTTAAGCCTTTTCTAGGGTTGACATATAATCTGCACATTGGCCTCTGTTTTCCCCCTTGCAAATATTGCAGCCAATTTAATTGAGGCATAATTGATTCCTTAATCCTTGGGGATTTTTCTTGTCCCCTTGAATCTTTGAGGTTGGGTCTTAGCAAAGCTGTAAATGAATGGAAGTTTATGTTTTGGGCCCATGTACATCCCTTACAGATCTTCTTTCTTCCCTGCTAGCAATTTTAGCCCACGAGATCTCTTGCCATGTCCCGGTCCGCAACCTGCTCTCTAATGTTGTGCCTCTATTCAGTAGGCTATTAAAAAGGTAATAATATAGGTTCTATTTTTTTCTCAATGTAAAAGCAATACATGCTCATGTTGTCCCATTTGGGAAATACAGAAAAGCAAAAGAAGATAAAAATCTGCTATAATCTTGCTACTCATGATCATAAGCTACTGTTTTGACCCCGCTTGTGGGTGCCAGGTGCTTTTCTTCCTAGACTCTGCTCTGTCTTCCAACTTCATTTCAGAAGCTAAGTTAGGTTGCAGTGATGATGGCTGAATGAGTAAACCCTAGAAAGTGTATGATCCTGAGGCCTTAGGTACCTATTTAGGTAAAATATGCACAGATGATTCAGTGATTCAGTTGGGGCACTTGAGGTTGGCTAGTTTAAGCCACAGGAACTTATTGGGCTTCTGAGCTATTTGATGTAATCTAGTGACTCAAAAATGTCATAAAGGAACTGGTTTCTAACCTCTTTCCTCTGCTTCCCACAGCATTACTTTCTTCCTAAAGTAGGCTCTTTTTGCAACCCCAAATGTCTGTCTTGTCAGCAGCTTCTGAGGCTACTTACTGCCTGGCTCCTGGCTAGCAGGAAATGAAAGCATCTCTTCTCCACAATCCAATAAATTCCTGAGACTTCCTCAGACTGGATTAGTCTGGTTCCTATAGCCACCTAGGAACCAATCCTACTGGCAAGGAGGATGGGGACTACTCTGGGTGGCTTGGACCCGCAGGCAGGTCTCAAACTCCTGTCTCAGGATCACTTTACACTCTTAGGAATTACTGAGGATCCCAAAGCATCTTTTAAACATAGGTTTTACCTCTTGGTATTTGTCAAATTAGAAACTAAAACTGAGACAGTTTAAAAATATTGATTGGTCGGGCGTGGTGGCTCACGCCTGTAATCCTAGGACTCTGGGAGGCTGAGGCGGACGGATTGCTCAAGGTTAGGAGTTCAAAACCAGCCTGAGCAAGAGCGAGACCCCCATCTCTACTGTAAATAGAAAGAAATTAATTGGCCAACTAATATATATAGAAAAAATTAGCTGGGCATGGTGGCACATGCCTGTAGTCCCAGCCACTCGGGAGGCTGAGGCAGCAGGATTGCTTGAGCCCAGGAGTTTGAGGTTGCTGTGAGCTAGGCTGACACCACGGCACTCACTCTAGCCTGGGCAACAAAGCGAGACTCTGTCTCAAAATAAATTTTTTTTATTAATTCATTAAAAATAATAAATCCATTACATGTTTACATGATATATTAATAAAAATTAACTTTTCCAAAATAAAAAGATTAGTGAGAAGAATGGCTTTCTTCTTTTTAAATATTTTTGCAAGTCTCTTTTTAAGTCTGGCTTAATAGAAGACAGCTGTATTTTCACATCTGTTGTAAAGTATAAATATTTCAGTTGAAGTATATGAAGAAAACCTGGCCTCACATTGATATGCATTGGAAATACATATTGGATGTGTAGTGAAAATAAATAATTAGAAAGGGATGAGTATTTTAATAATCTTTTGTGGATTAATAACCTAATTGTGCATATTCATCTTTGATACTATACCAAAACTCTATAAGAGGTAGTTTCTTAAATGTTTGTTACACTGTGGAATCTGAAATCTTATCTATAAACTTCTCATACTTACTTTTAATTGTAACCCAATGTCTGCCTTGTGCCTTACATGGATCTTTACTCATGTATGATTTTGCAACATTATGCATTAAAATCAATGGACCATTTGGAAAGCAATGATTCACAGATTGAATGTAGGTTTTCCAGCTATTAGTATGTTATACATTGTATAGTATCCAAAAATCATATTCTTTAATAAAAACCATTGATCTCATTAGAAAAGTTCTTAAATATTGAGAAGTTGTCAAGCTCATGGTGATGCATGTTTTCCAAAATTCTAAATTTCTCTTGAAAGTTGCATTTTTTTCATCATTGGCAACAAATAGTCAATTGTTTTCCTTGAAGACACAGGCTCACTTAGTTCATTTTCAAGATACCTACAAATACTCAAGTCAGAATAATCATAGTTTATCAGACATTTTCTCAAGTCAAAATGGTGTTCCATGAAGAAAAATAGCTAGTTCAGCTTGCAATTCAAACAATTACATAAGTGCTTTTTCTTAGAAAACCATCTTACTTAGATGACCATCTTATATCAGTTTATAGCAAGTATTTTATGTGTATTTTACCTTTTGTCATACATAATATTTAAAAGATACGTACTCAAGGGTAGAGATTTTACCATGTTTCCCTGAAAATAAGACAGGGTCTTATATTTAGTTTTCCTCAAGAAGACACCTAGGGCTTATTTTCAGGGGATGTGTTATTTTTTTTAAGTACGGTACAACAATCTACAGTTATTTAAATATAGTTAAGTCGTCTTCTTCTGGAACGTCATCATAACTCTCCAAACCCCGAATTCCATTCTGAATTCCTTGTGACTCTATTTCCTTTAGAACCATTGGCCCCAATCTCTCATGTCGAGCAATAGAGCTCTCATGGGGCAGATGAGAAGGGCTGCTCATCTTCTTTACGGCTCTGCAACGAAATGCATAGGTTGTGCAGATACGCTGCGTAGCCACACCCATCACTAGGTCTTATTTTCAGGGTAGGGCTTATATTGCACAAATCCTTAGAAATCCTGCTAGGGCTTATTTTATGGGTAGATCTTATTTTGGGGGAAACATGGTAATAATTTCAGTGTCATTGCTTTGATTTGTGAGGGTGCCAGCCATTTTGCCCACCTTTGCTTTTGCACAGTGAGAAAGGTAAATAGTATCTTAAATTACTGTGAGATACTTTTGACTTCAAAGATTTCTTGACAGATTCTCAGAGGTTCCCAGGGGTCCTTGGACCATATTTTGAGAACCCCTGGCTTAGACCAGACCCCACTCATAGAGCTGAGAGTGGGGCAAACTTACCTAAACTTTAGGCTAAGAGTTGCATTGCATGGCCAGGCACAGTGGCTCAAACCTGTAATCCTAGCACTCTGGGAGGTGGAGGCAGGAGGGTCACTTGACCTGAGGAGTTCCAGACTAGCCCGAACAAGAGCAAGACATTGTCTCTACAAAAATAGAAAAATTAGCCGGGTCTGGTGGTACATACCTACAGTCCTGGCTACTCAGGAGACTGAGGGCAGGAGGATTGCTTGAGTCCAGGAGTTTGAGGTTGCAGTGAACTATGATGACACCACTGCACTCTTGCCAGGGTGACAGAGCAAGAATCTGTCTAAATATGTAAATAAATAAATAAATTTTAAAAGTTGCATCACAAAGGGGGAAGGTGGATGGATGTTGGGAGCAACCACAACGCCTGCTATGAGAACGACCGAAATAATCTGTAAAAGTAAAGTACTACTTGTGTTACAAGCAGCCTGATTGACTTTTTACTAGTCAGCGTCCAGAAGCTTCTCTGAGACCAGCCACTGACTTGGAGAGATACCAGTAAGACTTTGAGAGTTAGAAGCTGATCCCAGTCTACAGTTTGTTGATCTCTGTTTTAAACCAGAACAGTAGGTAAGGATGGCTCTGTGGCTGGTGAAAAGGCAGGTTGGAGGTAGGACTCAGCTTGCTGTACAAGTGAGTCAACCTCTTCCCCCACCAAATGTGGGTGGGGTGAATGAGGTAGTGGTTGCTTAACAGATGTCCTGTGAGGCTGAGACAGGAGGAAGCCTCAGGTTCCCTTTCTTCCTCACCCTCACGTTACACCTGCCCTTCCAAGCAGGGGTACCGCTCTATGGCAGCCATAATGCTATCAAGGCCTGGCTCTATCGGCAAGGAGTATCTGGGAGAGAAGGGGGAGAGCAGGGGAGGCAAAGAGAGGGAAAGAGTGTTGGATCAAGCAGGCAGGCCTCGGGCTGGTCTCCCAGAGTAAGAGCGTGAGGTGGTCAGCAGTCTCCTCACAGCTGTCACTGACATAGGCAGCTGCTCTGCCTGGCTACCCTTGGCCGACCCACTGGATTTAGACCGCCCAGTCACCACTTTTCCTTCAATATTTTCAGAATGCTCCCAGTGTCGTCAACTTAGAATAATCCAGAAAAAAAATTTTTTTTGAATAAAATCCCTTTAGGAGATGTGAAAGCAGAGTCCTGCCAGTCTTTCCTTTCCAAAGCTTTCGCTCCTGACTTTGATTACCCAGGTAGCACTTTTTTTTTTACAGCACCGCTGCCCCTACCCTGCGAAGAACAGAGACATCTCCAAACCAGCTGTCTTGTGCAAGCTGTTGCAAAAAAGAGAGACGAAACTGTCGGTTTATGCAAATATATTTGGCTCAGGGTCTAGGATTTTCCATTTCAAACTGAGAAGGGTGCTACTGCGTCTTTCTGAAAGGAAGCTCTGAAAACAGACCAACTCAGCGGGCTTTCACTAAAGAGTCGTCAAGTCCTAAATCACAAGAGAATTGCATGCGCACAAAATACTCTCAGCTGTGTTTTAACATAGCAGTGTTTTAACTATTTTTAATTCCTGAATTTTGAGATTCACTAAATATTTATGCTTTTAAAAACTGTACGACACTGCCTCTCTCTGTAATCAAATGAGGACCCTCCCCAGTCCGGCCCCCCGGCCGGAGTGCGTCCCCGCCGCAGTCGCCCCGCTCCCCTGCACCGCGGGGCGGAGGGGCCGCGTGCCCTGGGGGCGGGGGCGCCGCGGGGGCCTCGCGCGCTCCGATTGGCCGCCCGCGTCCTCCTGACGTCAGGCCCCGCCCCCACCCCTCCTCCGCGTCCGCGCGGGGGAGCGGACTGCGCCGGGCTGAATGGGCAGGAGCGCGGCGCCGGGGGCGGGCGGGGGCGCGGAGCCCGGGGCTGGCTGCGGGCCGCCGCCCCCTCCCTAGTATGCGGAGGACGGCGGCGGGCAGCGTGGAGCGGCGTCCTCTGCAGCCGCGGCCCGAGGCGGCGGCGGCACCTGCTGGCGGAGGTACGTGGCGCAGCCCCCTCCTCGGCGTAGCGGGCCGCGGGCCGGGGGCTGCGGCGGCGACCCGTCCCTGCCCCGCCTGGCCGCGCCCGGCTCCGCCCCAGCCCCTGCGGACAGCGCCGGGCACGGCGCCCCCAGACGCGCAGGGCTGGGGCGCGGAGGAAGGGTCGTGGCCCCGGGCCGCGTAGACCCGGTGGGGGCGCCGCGGCCCGAGCAGGTGTGGACGCGGCTGAGGGGCGGGGGCGAAAGGCCGGGTGTCGGGTCCCGCCGCAGTGGCCCTTTTCCCGGCCGCTTTCCGCAGCGGCTTGGGTTTAATTCATTGCTGGAAGCTTCTGAGCCAGCCGAGCCGAGTTAACTCATTTCCCCGGACGGGCTTCGGGGACCCTCTGCGGGGTTACTCGCAGCTCCCGCGGCCGCTCCTCGCATCCATCGGAAGGCGTGGTGTGCTGTGTGGCGGTCGAAATCAGCCAGTGACCTTCCCCGCCCCTTCTCTGCAGCCAGCCCTGCGGGGCAGACGCGTTTCGGAGACCTTTTGGTTTCTTCGGAATTGTGAGCAGTGAGTGCCTGGACACGGGCGTGCATTCATTAAGCGCCTTTCGTGTGTAAGTAACGCACGGTTTTCAGAAAACATTGCTGGGGAGCCCAGCTAATAAAGAGAGGAGGGTTCCTGCCCTTATCCCACACCAGCTGGGTGACCTTGGCAGACACTGATCCCCCTGTGGGCTTGGTCTCCCGGTCTGTCCTGGGAGGCTTAACCTGCTGATGGCCAGGGTCCCTTCCAGGCCCCGTTTTTTTTGTGTTTTTTTTTTTATCATAAAAAATAACATTTATGAGTAAAGAAGGTCCTGCAGAATCTCTAGTTGACTGGGAAGACGAATTTTATATCCTCATATCTTAATCCACATATGTGGCTTTTGCTTAATTAAGTGTCATTAGAAGGGAAAATGGTTTTATGTGCTGCACTTCATCTGGCACCATGCGTTGCCTGGTCCTCTTTGCGCCCAGGGCCGTGCTGGGTTTTGGGGTCTCCAAGAGGAAGGAGGTTTATCTCCTGCCCTCTGGTGTTTAGCGGAGCCCTCCCCTTGGTTTATGACTGCTAATCCTCTCCTATGGAGGGATACACCGTACTGAAACTGTGAAAGAGGAATCTGTTTCTGCTGAATGAAGAGAACAGACTCAAATATGGTCAGGACAGGTTGTGGTTTCACTTTGTGTAATCCTGAAAGCTTGACAGCTCAGAGGAGTGTGACATTGCTTGGACAGGGAGAGACTAATATGAACTGCAAGAGCACTATATTCAGAATGTTCTCGGTCTTTTGACATGTATGTCCGTTATATGGATTCTGCTGTTTCAGTAAGATGAAATGACCCTTGGATATTCTTGTTTGTGATTAGTGTTTCTTCCTTTAATCAAGAAAAGAAATGGGTGAGATAGGAAGGCTTGAAGGGGCTTATTTATAGAAAAGAGAAAGGGAGAGAGGGCTGGCCAGCATAAATCCTAAAAGCTCGCGTTTATGACTATTTTGAAAATTATAATTTTGGCACAAACTGCAAATTGTTCCCTGTTATCAAAATTAATTGGTGGTGAATTTTAAGGCACTATTGAAGGCAGAATAGGAACAAAGTCTTTGTTCTTTGTTTTGCCTCCTCCAATTCTTGCCTTCTTCCCTTGCTGGGCTGTTTGCAACAGTAAGGTGAGTTTATCTAGCAGGTTGGTTCTTGCGAAGTGGACAGGCAATGAAAAGTGGTTGGGGGGGGTCCTCTGTGGGAGTCCATCCCAGGTGCTGTGGGACAGAGATGTGCGTCTTGGAGCCAGCAGTTCCTGGGAGAACAGGAAGGCTCATTCTACACACCCTTCTAGCTCCTGAGGAGCAATTCAATCTGTACTGCCTGTGAACACAATGGAGGATTGAGATTGCTCCCAGAGGACATGCTCCGTGTTTTTAGTCTAGCTGGGAAGCTTTGGCAGAAATAAAACAAGTGGGAATATGCCACGTTAATGATGCTACAAACTCCCAAACTGCTGAGGAAGGGAAAGCAAGGGCTGGATCAGTGTGGGTGGTGTAAGTTAGCAAAGGCATCCAAGGGGTGGGGGGCGGGGTGAACCACAGGCGCCTGGTGTGGGAGGAAACCATAAATATGGTGACACGCAGGTTCTCCCGGGAGAGAGACCCAGATTAAGGACACGTGCAGAGGAGAAAGCAAGTGAAATGCTTAAGGGAGCAGCAGAAAAATGAGCTTAGAGGGGTTTAAGGACACTACCAGGCTTGTCTTACCTGGATATCAGACAAAGTTATTTTTTAAGATACTAGAAAAGTAGACGTACCATGATTGTACTGCACAATGAATTTTCCAAATGGAACATGGCCTTGCACTCGGTACTCAGATCAAGAAACAGGACTCGGCAGGACTCCAGGAGCTCACCATGCGCTCCCCTCAGTCACTGCCTCTGCAGGACCACCTCTGTACTGACCTCCTGCACTTGTACCGTCCATAGATGGAATTTGTCTTCTTCCTGTAAGTATAAGGTTTCTGAGAGTCACTCATGATGCTGCCTGTGGTTATAGTGTGTTCATTCTCATTGCTGATAGTGACCATTGGGTGAATTGACCCCATATTTATCCATGGATTGTCACTGGACATTTGGGCAGTTTCTAGCACTTGGCTGTTACAAATAGTGCTGCTATGACCACTCTACTGCCTGGCCTTGGTACATGTGTGTATGCATTTCTGATGGGTCTGTACCTGGGAGAGGGATTATTGAGTTATGGGTGTGTGTGTGGCTCAGATTGGGCAGACACAGGCAAAGCTATTTTATTCCAGATTTAGAAGAATGACATTGGCAGTTCCTTACTACTAGCTGATGTGGACGACAGTTCTGAAGAGATGGAGGCAGGAGTCGTTTTAGCAGTCAGGATCAGTTTCTGCCTGGCTGTGCAATGTATGGTCTCAGTGTGGTCACCTGCAGGCCCCAGTGTCCTGGCGGGTCAGGCAGCAGGGCAGGCTGAGCTGTGGGGAATCCTGAAGGAAGAGTTACTTTAGCCAAAAGTCTTGACTTGATCTCAGCTCCCAACCTTCTTGCTGCAAACAAACCTCTCTTCTCTGAGCTCTATAACATTGTACTTTCTGTATTTTGTGTCTGCTTCTCTGCCCTGCTTTCCCTGTGTCTCTGCATTTCTGTTTAAGAATTCTGCAGGACTTAGAGGGAAATCCCATTTCTTGTTTGGGCTCTTGAGGTCATATAAGACATTTTTATTCTCTTGTACAGCATGGAAAAATAGCCAAGTTTAAGTTATTGGATGGTTTGCCCACTCCTATACCCATGAATTCTTTCCTTCAATTTTTAACATCTAGAATTATAATAGTTAAGTATCATGTGATAGTATTGGATAGGCTTGATAAAAATAACAACTTAGGTTACAAAAAGGTCTACTTTGATGGAATAATACTTTTGTCTTTTGGATGTTAAGGCTGTTTTTAAGACCATGTGTCTTTTTCATAATTAAAGGCTATGTGTATTGAGTTCTGAGCAGGGGTGGTTTTTCTATTAGACATGTAGGGCTTCTTCTCTGGCCTATGCTGCTTCATCCTCTTTTGTCTTGTTCTTCACCCCTTTCTGTTTTTCACAAACATCTCTTTCTCGTTTCTTATCTAGACTCGAGCAGAAGAGAGGTTTCCTTGTCATTCTCTGCAGTCAGGTTCTTAGTCACCCAGGACTTGGTGACCGGTGTGGGGTTTTTGCTTATCCTTCCTCTGGATCAGCACTGTCCAATGGAAATACAACCTGACCTGCACATATAATTTTAAATTTCCTAGTAGCAACATTTAAAAAATTAAAAAGAAACAGGTGGATCAAAGTTTCAATTTCCCAGAAAGTTTCCATTTCTAGACCCTTATGTACCTAATAACAGCTTCGAACTATATAAAGTAAATTATTAATGAGTTACTTTATATTCTTTTGTTCATACTAAATCTACTTCTTACCCCCTGCAGATGAATCCACATGCTACAAAAGACAGATAGGACAGAAAGAGATAAATGCTTTACTAACTCACTTTATCCTCCACCTGTGGTTGACATGTTATATATATTAACTAATTTAGTTTTCACTGTAGCCCTGCGAGTTTGGTACCATTCCTATCCCCATTTTATAAAAGGGGCTGTTGAGGCACAGAGAGGTTGAGAAGCTCTAGTGGGCAGAGCTGGGTTCACACTCAGGCAGTCGGGCCTGGAGGTGGTAAATGAGGCAAAATGCCTTTGCAGCCTATCATGTGTTCCCACCCTGCCCCTCAGAATGGCTCCTGTCACAATTTGTGAGGCCTCTCTGAGGTGGCTGAGACGACTCTGCACCCTGTCCAGGTGTGTGGACTCCCTGGTGCCACCGTCATCGCTCACCTGGGTCTCCACAGCAGCCTCCTAACCAGCCCTGCCTTGAGAGAGGTTCCTCCGAAATCCAGTTCCACTTTAAACCACCCCTTCCTTTGCTCTTTCTTATCCTTAGCATAAAATTCCAGCCCCCTGCGCATGGACGGCTTCCTTTTCCAGAACTCTCAGTGTATTGAGCCCTCCTGGGCCGGACCCTTGAGCCACACTGCACTTGGAGCTCTGTCGGTGCCTGCTGTCCCTGCTCCGGGGACACCGCCTCCCCCATCCCACTCTCATTCCTACCCAGACCACGGCAGAAACATTTCTCCCCAGGGAAGACACACACACACGCACACGCACGATCTTCTAAAATGTCTCATAACACCCTGCCCTCATGTCCAACATAGAATAAATTCAGAAGAAAAACTATGAAAATAATTATGTTGATGAAAGATTACTTCTCTGTTTTTAAAAATAAGATTAGGAGCATTTTCTGGAAGGATGGACAGTGTCTGTGGTGCTTATTGCTTTATCCCCAGGCACAGACTCCATGTTTGATTAAAAACCGGTATGTCGGCCTCTATCAAAAAATCTCCAAACAATAAATGCTGGCGTGGTTGCGGAGAGAGAGGAACACTCCTACACTGCTGGTGGGACTGCAAACTAGTTCAACCTCTGTGGAAAGCAATATGGAGATACCTTAAAGCGATACAAGTGAATCTACCATTTGATCCAGCAATCCCATTGCTGGGCATCTACCCAAATGATCCAGTGACACTCTACAAAAAAGACACCTGCACTCGAATGTTTATAGCAGCACAATTCATAATCGCAAGGCTGTGGAAACAGCCCAAGTGCCCATCAATCCAAGAATGGATTAATAAAATGTGGTATATGTATACCATGGAGTACTATTCAGCTCTAAGAAACAATGGTGACATAGCACATCTTATATTTTCCTGGTTAGAGCTGGAACCCATACTACTAAGTGAAGTATCCCAAGAATGGAAAAACAAGCACCAGATATATTCTCCAGCAAACTGGTATTAACTGAGTAGCACCTAAGTGGACACATAGGTACTACAGTAATAGGGTATTGGGCAGGTGGGAGGGGGGAGGGGGGCGGGTATATACATACATAATGAGTGAGATGTGCACCATCTGGGGGATGGTCATGATGGAGACTCAGACTTTTGGGGGGAGGGGGGAAATGGGCATTTATTGAAACCTTAAAATCTGTACCCCCATAATATGCCAAAATAAAAAAAAAATAAAAAAAAAAACACAAAACGGTATGTCTGTTTTCCCAGATTTTCCAAATGCTGCTTTCCCAGATTTTTGGAGCCAAGAGTACAAGAGATGTGTGAGTGGGGCGTAAAAGAAAATCTTGGGTTTTTAGTCATGCCTCTTACAGACCTAAATATATGTTTTTGGTTTTTAGAAATTTAAACATGTTTAACTTGTTCATAGTTTAAAGTGACCCAAACAAAGTCTTCCTTTGCCTTCTGTGCAGTTCCTCCATCTTCTGCCATCCCTGACATACCAGGGCCTGACAGACTCTAGGTTCTTCCCAGTCACTGTCCCTCCAGTGCCTAGGGTCATTGCTGCTTTCTGATGTGGGGTTTTATATGACTAGTCTGGTTCTTCGTCCTGCAGGAGGAATAGGATTATTGAATACCAGGAGTTGTTTGAAAGCCGACTACAGATTCCCCACCTTCCCTTCCCCACCTGTCTGGCCAGCTGCTCCCGCAGGGATATTTGTAAGGTCCTGTTTGGTGATGATACTTTCACACTCCAAAATCTTAAGAATCTTTTACCCTTGCCTTTTCTCTGTGGGGTGGTGGGATCTTGGTTATTTTAGAATTTGCGAACAGACTTTCCTGTCATCTTATACCCTGTATTTCCCATTATACTCAAGTTTAGAGAAAGGTCCCCATATTGGAACCTGTTTATACTGGGCCCCAGAATTGCTTTTGTTAACTGTCAAGTCTACTGACTTTCACTTTTTCCTATTAAGTATTATTTATTCAGCCCAACTACACGTATTTCCTTTAGGTTGAAAGGGAAATCTTCCATCAAAAATTTAGCTTCTAGGCCGGGCGCGGTGGCTCACGCCTGTAATCCTAGCTCTTGGGAGGCCGAGGCGGGCGGATTGCTCAAGGTCAGGAGTTCAAAACCAGCCTGAGCAAGAGCGAGACCCCGTCTCTACTATAAATAGAAAGAAATTAATTGGCCAACTGATATATATATAAAAAATTAGCCGGGCATGGTGGCGCATGCCTGTAGTCCCAGCTACTCGGGAGGCTGAGGCAGAAGGATCGCTCGAGCCCAGGAGTTTGAGGTTACTGTGAGCTAGGCTGACGCCACTGCACTCACTCTAGCCTGGACAACAAACCGAGACTCTGTCTCAAAAAAAAAAAAAAAAAAAAAAAATTTAGCTTCTAGATTTTGGTTTATTTGTAGCATTCATGGGGTTTCCACAAATTTGTTTCTCCCATAGCAGATTCTGCCTGTACTATGTGCTGTCACGTGGGCCCACCCCCGGGGAGCTGTTGCATAAGGTGTTTTGTTAAAGTTTGAAGGGACCCAAAGGGGAGGGGCAGTTCTATGGACAGGTGCTTCAGTTTGCTTAGTGTCATGTCTTGCTACCCCTGGCCTCGTTCTCTTTGAGAGGTACCCCTGCCATCAAATCATCTTGAGAATGGTGGCAACATTTGAAGCCTTTCTGCTTGCCTCCCCCCCCCCCCCCCGCCCCCATTAGCGACCTGAATTTGTTAGGCAGACTGGGTCTTGGATGGCCCGGTACTATAAGAGCAGCTTGTCCCAGCTCAGTCACCAAGTCCTGTGGCATCTTCCTCCTCTACATCTGTTGGTCAGCCCCCTTCTTACCTTCCTAACTCTGGCTCAGCTCCTCCGTCACCCCTCACTGCAGTGATCTCAGTGGCCTTGTGGCCACCCCCTCCCTTGGCCTCCTCCATCCCAGGATGATCTCACCATTCTCCTGCTTAAGAACCACATAGAGCCGGGCGTGGTGGCTCACGCCTGTAATCCTAGCACTTTGGGAGGCTGAGGCGGGCGGATTGCTCAAGGTCAGGAGTTCGAAACCAGCCTGAGCGAGACCCCGTCTCTACCAAAAATAGAAATAAATTAATTGACCAACTAAAAATATATATACAAAAATTAGCCGGGCATGGTGGCGCATGCCTGTAGTCCCAGCTACTCGGGAGGCTGAGGCAGTAGGATCGCTGAGCCCCGGAGATTGAGGTTGCTGTGAGCCAGGCTGACGCCACGGCACTCACTCTAGCCTGGGCAACAAAGTGAGACTCTGTCTCAAAAAAAAAAAAGAACCACATAGGGCCATCCTCCTTTGGGGTAGGTTAGGAGGGCCTGGTTCCTTCTTAGCTCCATCTTCTATCCACTCTCTCCCAGGCCCTCTGTAATCTGGCCTCAACATAACTCCCTCTCTGGGTGTTTAGCATGCCCTTCCTTCCATCTGGAACACCTGTTCCTCTCTCCTTTCTGTCTTTAAATCTTTCTCATCCTTCAAGGCCCCATTCATACATCACCTCCTCAGGGAAGCCTCCCCGATTTCCTCTGATGGAGCCTCTTGTTCTCTGCCCAGGATGTTTAAGGCATACTATAGCTTCACTGTCATAATGTTATTTGGTACTTTGAGTATTTGGGTATTTTCAGTTTTCCTGGCTAGATTATTCATTTAAAGAGGAAAGGGGCTGCATCTGATTTATTTTTATATTCCCAGTGCCTGGTGTATGGAAGATGCTTATTAAATGTTTATTTAAAAGATTGTCAGGGGCCAGGCGTGGTGGCTCACACCTGTAATCCTAGCACTCTGGGAGGCCAATGTGGGAGGATTGTTTGAGCACAGAAGTTCGGGACCAGCCTGAGCAAGAGCGAGACCCCGTCTCTACTAAAAAAAAAAAAAATAGAAAGAAATTAGCTGGACAACTAAAATGTATATATATATAAAATATTAGCTGGGCATGGTGGCACATGCCTGTAGTCCCTGCTACTCAGGAGGCTGAGGCAGGAAGATTGCTTGAGCCCAGGAGTTTGAGGTTGCTGTGAGCTAGTCTGACTGCCACAGCACTCTAGCACAGGCAACAGAGTGAGACTCAGTCTCAAAAAAAAAGGTTGTCAGGTAAGCAAAGCAAATTATGCAACACTACGGACCACCCTTTGTTGAATGAGGTTCGATAAGAGACTCTCAGGCAACTGTTGTATGTTACGAATTAACTTCTGTGCTTCTGGAATGATTTCTAGTTGTAGACCATCCTTGGGACAATTGAGAAAAAAAGATACCCCAGCCCTTTTTTGTGGGACTTCATTTCCCAGTAGAACTCAGCTTGAAGAAGGTTGGTGTGAACAGCATGATCCCAAGTGTGACAAAATACACACGTGCAAAGAACAGAAGCTGATAGTATAGACCTGAATGTTAACAGTGAGTATCACTGGATTGTAGGATGACAGGGATTTTTAAATGTTCTTTCTGCTTTCATATACTTTCTGAAGTTTCTAACTTTGTGATAAGAGTTTTAACAATGTTTCTTGGATAAAGCAGATTGGAGTTTCTAAACCTGGTCATGCCAGAGTGTGAGGTGGTTGAGAGTTGAGTTTTTATTCTTAAAGGTATCTCCCTATACTGTACCATGGTGGGCCGGGAATCACCAAGTTGAGCCCCACAGTGTTGCCCCTAGAAAATTAGGCATTGGTGTGAGGGTGACTCTCGCTGTCAGCTCTTAGGACCTGGGTGTGTCTTCTTGCTGCCACTGGGTACCTTGTGAATTGAAGGGCTGAGTTTCCAGAAAACACAGAATACGATAGAGAAACTATAACAGCATATTCCCAACTCATATATGCCATACTCTCAAAAGAACATCTAGAGGTTTTGTTTTTCTTTCTTAATAGCTCAGAGTAAACGTAAACTGGGGTATTTGAATTAACTCTGATCGGAGTCTTACATATTAATTCTTGCTCATCAATACTGCCTTATCCAGCCCTAGTTTCATTCCTGAGGTTTGAACTTGTTTGACCTCACACAGCATTTTATCCTTCTCCTGCAAGAATCTAGCAGGGGGCACCGAAATAAGTAGATTTGATGAGAAACAGGATATTTACTGAGTCCCTAAGTATCCCTTGAAATTACTTATTAATCCAATAGGGGAAATAGTAACTTGACAGTGGAGAAACCTGGCTGACACCACCTTAACCAGTTGACCAAATTAAACATCACCAGTATGGGGTCAAATCAACATCATGTGCCTCTTGAGAAAATGCTTTGAGAAGGGCACAGCATCACTTCCGTGATATTCCAGCCAAAAATGTATAACTTGAATTTAATCATGGAGAAACATTAGACAAACCCAAATCGAGGGATATTCTACAAAATAATTGTCCTTTTCAAAAATGCCAAGGTCATGAAAGATAAAGGAACTGTTTCAAATTAAAGGAGGCTGAAGGGACATGACAGTGAATGAATGCCACATGATTCTAGACTGGGCCCTGGAACAGGAAAAAAATTTGTTGTTGTTTTTGTTCAAGGCCCTCGTTGGGACTAGTAGAGAAATTTATATGAAGTTGTTAGATTAGATAACAGCATTGAATCAGTATTAATTTTCTGATTTTTATCACACTGTGGTTGTATAAGGGAATTGTATTTCCTTTGTTTTTTGAAATACTAAAATATTTAGACGTAAGTGTTATCACGTCTTTAATGTACCTCAAATGGTTAAATAAATATGCATATTATATACTAATATAATGACAATGCAAATGTAAAAATGTTAATAATTGGGGAGTCTAGATAAAAGGTAGATGAGAATTCTTTGTACTAGTTTTGCAGTTTGAAGTTTGAAATTACTTCAAAAAATAAAGTTTAAAAATTCTGCATCCTCCAGGTCAGAGGTGCCATGGCCAGTCCACCATCAGAAGCCATGATGGGGGTTCCCGGCGTCTGCCCCTTTTGTGGTCAGCAGTACTGAAGTCATTTCCCACATCACTGAGCTCTCTTCAGAATTTGTTTTGCCTCCTTTGGTGTCATCAGAAAACAGGATAGAGGGACCACTAATAGTGTGGCTTCACTGGACCAGCAGGTTTCTTTTTCTGATGGCCTGTTTTGCTGCTGCTATTCTAGAAGACTTCACTCCTTGTAGTTGTCCTCAGGCATCTGGTCCACCAGCCCTGACCCACACATTTACCTGTTTAGTCTAGACCTACAAGCTGTCCTGTGAAAAGAGGCTTCCCAGGCAGAATGTACATCTTAGACTATATTTAAACGCATTTGAGGGTATTTACGCACAGAGATCAGGGCACTTCACTACTGCGCTTTGGTGGAGCCCTTGACAGCAAATAACGCACAAGCCCTTGGAGGTGCATTTCACCCTCAGCATTTGCCAGTTAAAGGTGGGTCCCTCTTTCCTCTGGTTGTATGTTTTGGCAGAAATCCCACATTTACTATGTTCTGCATGAGGAAGGGGGTCCTTTTCCAGCCTCCACTTTTTTTTTTTTTTTTTTTTTTTTTTGAGATAGTTTTGCTCTGTTGCCCGGGCTAGAGTGCCATGGCATCAGCCTAGCTCACAGCAACCTCAGACTCCTGGGCTCAAGCAATCCTCCTGCCTCAGCCTCCAGAGTAGCTGGGAGTATAGGCACGAGCCACCACGCCCAGCTAAATTTTTGTTTCTATTTTTAGTTGACTGGCTAATTTTTTTTCTATTTTTAGTAGAGACGGGGTCTGCTCTTGCTCAGTCTGGTCTTGAACTCCTGACCTCAAGCAATCTTCACGCCTCAGTCTCCCAGAGTGCTGGGATTAAGGCGTGAGCTACCACACCCAGCTCAGCCTCCACTTTTTAATCCAGTTTAGGGCAACCTTCTACACATCTGGCTGGACTCTCTCCCGCGCTGTGCCAGAGGGGTGGCAGGAATTCTTGAATTTAGAGAATAATCTCTAAGTTGGTTTGTAGGTGGGTCTGCTTGTCAGAATTCTGCAAAGAGGAGTTCCTCTGAGACTCCCCAGCCTCTGGGAACAGAATGTGGTAAGAATAGTGGTGTGGCCCTTATTCCTCCTTCCTGTCTTTTCCTTCCGTTCTCCCTCCTCAGAATTTCCTTCCCCCTAACCCCCATCCTCTTTTCTCCACTCCTGTTCCCCTCCTGTTCTCCCCTTTTATCTTCTGAAATCCATCTTCTTTGACTTATTCAGCTTTCTCCTCTCCCATAAATGGCAATAACTTATTTGCATGCATTAAATATAAACTTGTTGCCTGTTCTTTGAAAAATAGATGAATGAGGATCATAACATTTTAGTGGCAGAAGGGGTGATATAAATGTTCTCACCCAACCCTGCCTTTTACAGAATAGCAAACATCCTCAACAAGGTTAAGAGATTTGGGCATTATCAAATAGCAAAACAGTTGAGTAGTTTTATCTGTCTCCTCTTTTCTTAAAAAAAAAAAAAAAGAAATCAAGCAGATCCAGTTGGTTTTTTTCATGGTGGTGGGTAGGACAGTCATATAATTTTTTGTTCACTTTCCTTTCCCTCAGCATACACCTATAGTAGGTCTGGTTTGAAAAAGAACCCTAATCCCTGTTCTGGTGTGGTCTGGACACTTAATAATGCCCAGTGATTGTGATGTTTAGACACATGGAAAGTGTGGTCTTTACATCAGCCTCTTGTTAGGGCTGTGGTGAATTTTGGTTAACTTTTTTGTAGGGATCTAGTTGCAGGCCACTTACCAGTACATTCATTCATTCATCTGTTTATTCTACAGGTGCTTGTTAAACGCCTTGTACATGCTAGGCACTTTTTAGGTTCCTGCGTTATAGCAGTGAACAAAACAGAGTCCCCACTCTAGGAATCTTATATTTTAGTCGGGAGAGCAAAGAATAGGCAAATATGTGTCAGTAGTAATGCATGTCATGAAATAAAGTCAAGCAAGAAAGTGAATCACAGGATTGAGGGGTGGAAATGCTGTTTTACAGAGGGTGGTCAAGGAAGGCAACTTTTTTTTTTTTTAGATAGAGTCTCATTCTGTCACCCCAGTTAGAATGCAGTGGTATCATCATAGCTCACTGCAACCTCAAACTACCTGGGCTCAAGCCATCCCTCTGCCTCAACTTCCCAAGAGCTGGGCCTACAGGTGCATACCTCCGCATCCGGCTAATTTTTCTATTTTTGGTAGAGATGGGGTCTCACTTTTGTGCAGGGTGGTCTCAGACTACTGACCTTAAGTGGTCCTCCTACCTCAGCCTCCAAGAGTGCTAGGATTATAGGTGTGAGCCACCGAGCCCAGTTGAAAGACAACTTCTGAGTGAAAGCCAGAACAAAGATGGCAGGAAGACAGCCAGTAGAGGAGGAGCAGAGGGAAAGGCAAGTTAAGCAAGAGGCCTGCTTGGCTGAAGTGGAATAAGGAGGAGTGAGTAAGAGAGGTGGAAATGGGGTGAAGGCTCTGATTGGACCCTGAGAGAGTAGCTGCCCTCTTAACACCTTTGACATTTCTGTAAAATCGTGGAGAAATACCATCTGTAGTTGCCAGGTACATTCTAGTTTTGGAGAATGTTTATGTATTTCAAAGGTTCAGAATTAATTACCTTAATGCTTTTATACTTGTAAAGACAATTGAATGATAGTAATGATGTATTCTCAGCACTGGAGGAATATTGGTTGATTTGAAGTAGATTAAAAAGCATACATCAGAATCACTGAATTTCTTACAGCTTGGCTGGTCAAAATTAGTTCTGTGTAGATTGTGCATTCACTGAGCTAAATTTTTTTTTGAGACAGGGTATCACTGTGTCACCTAGGCTAGAGTGCAGTGGTGTGATTGTAGCTCATTGCAGCCTTGAACTCCTGGGCTCAACTGATCCTTCTGCCTCAGTCTCCCAGGTAGCTAGGACTAAGGCACAAGCCACCATGCCCAGCTAATTTTTTTTTTAAATATTTGTAGAGATGGGGCTTTGCTGTGTTGCCCAGGCTGGTCTTGAACTCCTGGCCTCAAGCGATCCTCCAAAAACACTGGGATTACAGGCATGAGCCACTGTGACCAGCCATAGAGCAACATTTGAATTTTTCATTGCAGAAGATAGCTTCTCATAACTTTGCTTAGTTTGTAGGAGAATCTGAAAATCTTTAGGCTAAAATCTTTTGTTCCTATATTTTTCTCCAGCTGTGAGAAACTTGCTGATGTGCAGAGTTTCTCAAAGTGCTGCACCTACATAACTTGGGGGAACTTGCTTAACACGCACATTTGGCAGCCTTACTTGGTCCTACCAAGTGGGACATTCTGGGGATAAGCTGTGGGAATCTACATAGTTTACAGCCTCCTCCAGTGGTTCTTGTATATGGTCAGGCTGGAGAATCCCTGGTGAAGACATTTGTAGTTCAAGCTGAACAAATATTAGAAGCTATTGGGAGATGGTTGGGTGGTCTCAGCACCAGTGTTCTCACCAGCACTTTCCCTGTGGTTTTGATATCATGGGTGAAATTTCACGATCCTAAAAGACAAAGGAGGCACTGCCCCATCCAGTTGAAATTGGAAAGTATGATACAGTGGGGCATTTCCCCCTTTGGTGGTGGGAGTGGAGTGAGATGGTTAAAGGGCCTCTGCTTGAGTTGTGTCAATCCAGGAAAGGGTGTTCTCCCTCCAGTCCGTACCAGCTGTTAACGTGCTGCTGGGGCTCTGCCCTGGCTTGGTGTGTGGGTTCAGGCCCATGTGCGTCTCTTGGCTCACATACCGTTGTACCAGCGAGGACATGACCACATATCTTGATGAGCCAAGATTTTTTGAGATTGTGCAACCCAAACAAAGCAGAAAAAGATTAGATATTAAAACTCAAGTGTCATCAATTTTTAACCTACAAGCCTTGATTTCAGTTTTGCAGTCTAATTATCCTCATTGAGTTTAAAAATAAGGTAGTGTTGAAATTTTAACATATATATATATATATATATGTGTGTATATATATATATATATATATATATATATATATATATATATATATATATAATGACTTTATCCCCATGGCAGTTAAAGTCAGGGGTGATTTTGCCTCCCACCAGACATTTGACAATGTCTGGAGACATTTTTGGTTGACAAAACTGGAGTGGAGAGGGAGGACCAGAGATGCTGCTTCTGAACATCTATCCTATAGTGCACAGGACAGCCACCCACCACAGAGAATTACCTGGCCCAAAATGTCAATAGCGCTAAGATTGAGAAACTCTGCAAAAAGAAATTAATTGAATACCTCGTATCTGTGTTATGTATTAGGGTTTTAAGTGAGCTTTAATGTAAAAAAAAAAAAAAAAAGTGCCACTGCTAAAATTAGTTTGAAATTAGTGAACTAGCTTGTACAAGGATGGCAGTCTGCCTGGGTAAAGAAGTGAAGACAAGCTGACTTCCAGAATCACAGGAGAGAAGTAACATGTTAGCAAGTGCTCCCTAAACTACATTTTAAGGCCCTGGTGTGCTAGAGTGCAGTGGCATCATCATAGCTCCCTGTAACCTCAAATTCCTGGGTTCAAGTGATCCTCCTGCCTCAGCCTCCTGAGTAGCTGGTACTATAGGTGTGTGCCATCATGCCTAGCTCATTTTTCTATTTTTAGTAGAGATGGGGTCTTGCTCTTGCTCAGGCTGGTCTCAAGTGATCTTCTTTCCCAGAATGCTAGGATTATAGGTGTGAGCCACCCCACCCAGCCACAATGCAATTTTATGATAAAAACTCAAAAGTTTTCTATAGTTTTGTGACTTAAGGATGACAAGTCATCAGAAATCTGATACTTAATGCATTACAATGAGCAGTTTATGCCAAAAGAAATGTTACAGTATGGCCTAGGAAAGAAATGCTTTTGAAGTTCCATTGCTTTGACTAGTATCATTTTATGATTTAGGTAACATTCCCAAGTAGAGGGGAGGGGTCCATCCTTAGGAATGCAAAGTCCTGCACAGAAAGAAAGGGTCAGAAAGAGAGTATTGAGAAGGGTCCTCCCTACCTCTTTTCCTTTTCACAGTGGCCCCAGCAGGCACAACCTGCTTTTGTAGGCTAAGGACATTACGCAGTACAGCGTAATGAGGTGGAAGCCTGCATCTCAGAAGTAAATACAAGAAGTGATTTGGAGGGAACATCTAAAGAGAGCAAAACTCTAGCAACCAGTGACATGTTAACGGACCTTTTTTACCCAGGGTGAGCCTTTCCCTAATGGTAGAGTTATTGTAGAACTATAATGAGTGTTTATGTAATTTTGAAGAAGTTTAGAACACCTAGGAAGCAGTCATTCAATTTATGAAATGAAAGAGAAATGCTGTAACTCTACCCATAGGCCCTCATTCTTCTCTCCTGCCTTTTCTGATGGCTTTCGATGAGCTTCCACACAACCCTATACATAATGTATATTTTAGTGCATTTCACGTTATATTTTAGTTATTTACATGTTTCCTTCTTCCACCAGTTTGTGCTTCTTGAGGATAGGGGTTCATGGTTCATCATACCGTGTTTCCCTGAAAATAAGACCTACCCATACAATAAGCCCTAGCAGGATTTCTAAGCATTTGCGCAATATAAGCCGTACCCCGAAAATAAGACCTAGTGATGGGCGTGGCTACGCAGCATATGTGCACAACCCATGCATTTCGTCGTGGAGTGGTAAAGAAGACGAGCAGCCCTTCTCATCTGCCCCATCGTGACAGCTACTATCCCAGAGGTGACCGGAAACGTGAGGGCAGCCTCACCTACAAGGTCGGCCCCCCTGTCAGGTCCCGGCCATCCTGTGCGTGCTGCAAGCTGAGGCTTTGAGGGGAAAATAATACATCCCCTGAAAATAAGTCCTAGGGTGTCTTCTTAAGGAAAAATAAATATAGGACCCTGACTTATTTTCGGGGAAACACGGTAATAAGGCCCAAGAGCCAGATCTAGAATGTAGGTCTTTCAGTTCCTAGCGCAGTACTGTTTCTGCCATACCATGTCTGAGGTATTAAACAACTTTCCTCATTTTCATTTATATTCTCTTGTTGCATTTTCATTAAATGATCATTTATTAATGTTTTGATGGGATATAAGTTCCTATTATCTTGTGTAATGTATTTAGTTGCATGTTCCTACTGAATTAAAAGAGCAACAGTTCAGATGTTTTATAGTTTCTGCCTTATACCATATATTCATAGACAAACCAACATTATAATCTAGACAGTTTAAAAACTATATAATATAACTAAAGGAAAGTTTAAACAAGGAGAACCATTGTCTGCAGTTGCTTATAACAAGGAGGCAGCTAAACAATGCTTTCCCAGTATGTATGCATCTGACTAGCTAGTGTTCTTCAAATCAAACTATGAAAGGATGAGTACTTTAAGAGACACGAAAATAAGCCCTACATGTGACTCTGACATTTCCTTTTAGAGATTAGTTTTCTCATTTAATGAGCAAGCAAGATATAATTAATAATATTTCACATTTTCTGTATCTTAGAAAATATTTGACATATATTATAATTTGATCTTTTATAATGCTGGGAGAATGGAAATATAGGAATTTTTCTATCTGTTTTGCAAATGAAGAAAATAGCACTTATTAGGTTTGGGTGATTTGCTTGACGTCATATGGCTACTGTGTGACAAACTTGGGTGTAGAGCTTTGATGTCTAGTGCAGTGCTTTCTCTATTTTAAGATACTGGCTACAAAATGCTTTCTGAGATCTTTACATAAATCATACGATAGCATTCAGAGTTATCAGACTGGAAATGTGTCAAGGCTACTAAAGGATCCAGCAAGAGGAATATGAATGGGTACCTCTTATGATTGCGTTATTCCAGAATGTGGCTTAACTACAAAGAAATGTAGTATAGTAGTTGGGAAATCCACTCCTCATTGTTGACTTAGGGTCATAGAGTACCCCTGTCTGAGAGTCCAACTGAGGGTCATTAAGAGGAAGGGGCTGAAAGTGGACGGTCTTACAAGCCAGAGTAGAGGTGAGATAGGGATTACATTGGAGGGAAACAGAAAGGGCTTTTAATTTGGTTTTGTGTGAATATTATTAAATAGTGGAGAATGTAGGGTCTAAAAATGTGTTAAAGTAGAGCTGTCAGGCAGGGGTCCTAAGAGAGGTGTTAACCAAGAGAACCATGGCCACACCTGGAGTTTAAAATTTCACCAAATTCACCAGAAGTTCTTTGTTTGTGAAGTGTATTAGTCCTTTTTAAAATGTCTTGAAGGTTAGTTTGTGTGTGTGTATGTGTGTATATATATATATATACACACACACATACATACATACATACATATATATTACTGATTAAGAAAGAAACAGTCATTTTCTTTTAGTATGGCATATGTGTCTTCTTGACTGTCACTTAGGAGATTCAGAGCCCGTCTGTTTTGTAAAACAATCCGCATCAGGGAATTTATTTGTTGTTGTAATATAGTAATTTGTTGGGCTGATTCTATGGTTAATTAGCTTATTTTTAAAGACAGTCTTTATACTGAAAAAATTGAATTAAGTTAGTTGCATCAGTAACAAGTCCAGATATTTTTCCAATTATTGTAAGAATGATAAAGGCTCCACGCTTGGTTTGAGGGTATGAGGTATAGTATTATTGATAGGAGTAAGGTTAGGAATTACGTTATTAGAGTACATGTTTTTGTTTAGTTTGTTGGGAGGCGTAAATAAGTGTTTGATCTACAGAGAAAGTAAGTTTGATTTTGGGGATTTAGACAAATATCTATGGATATATTGAAATAAGGTTTTTTAAGGGAGGTATTATCATGTTTTATGTCTTTATAAGTAGAATAAAGTCATTTTAGCCAACGGAGGTAAGCATGAGGTATATTTAGGAATAGTGGAGTGATTATATGTCTACTTGAAGGAAAGAATAGTAGGGTTTTATTTTATCTCATAGGTCTGAGGATTGTTTAGTTTTTGACATCCCTGTTTGTTGATATTATGAGGTTGGAACCAAAAGTTAGGTCCCTTGAAGGGGCATGATTGAGGGTGTGGGGAACAAATGTCGGTTTTCGAATAGCTTGTCTGGATCCAAGTAGTAGTGACATTGTGGGGTTTAGAAAAGTATATGGTATAGAAAGGGACCAGGCAGGTAGTTTGACCCAAACGCTGTTAGTAGCTGTTAGTAGATAGATGGAAAGTGTGGTTATAAGTTGGGGAGCGATCAAAAAATTTTTTCATGAAAGGACCTGTGCGAGATGGAGTAATCAGGCACAGGGAAATTTGTTGCATAAGTGAAGCTGAAGCGAATATCGTTACCTGGACATTAAGGTTGGCTTTGCTATACAGAGAGTTTAAGAGGAGGTGATCTACTGTGGGTCAAACTGCTGGGTTTATGGCCCACCCAAGGCGATCGGAATATGAAAGGATTACATAAGATTTTATTCAAGAGGTGGATTAGGGATAGGGACAAGCCCCTTCTGTGGAGAAATATTGGTACATATCTAACAATTTGTGAGAAGAGTCCACAGTTTTGAGAAGCTGGCAGGCCCCTTGGACTGTAGGCAGATAAGGATATTGTAGGACGCTTGTGGTGGGGAATATGGAAAGTAGGGTGATTATTTGGGTTTTAAGTACTGGCAAAAAGGGGGACAGGCCTGGTATGTAAATTGTTGGGTAGAGGTACAAGAAGGAGGACTAGGAAAATAAGAAGCCATATATGGCACAGCATATTATTGAAGTTCACTGTTTTGGGACTTTTGTCAAGTGATATCAAAGTCTGGTATGGGTGATGGGCTGGCATGTGTAGGCTGGTGGGTTTCTGAGGAGTTCATGGTGGGTGGAAGAAGGTTCCTCTGGAGGATCAGTGGGTTTGAGTCGGGAAGATGAATCCAGGACAGAATTTGTAGAAGCTTAGCTGTGGTGAGAGTGGCGATAATTATTTGAAAAGGACCTTTTTATGAAGGTTGGAGGGGTCCATTTTGTCCTGGGAGATTTTAAAGTAAAACCCAGTGTCTAGGCTGTAAATGTTGGGGTCTCTTTAAGGGTTTGAGGAAGATGGGTATCTGTATATTTCCAGAGACTGTTGGTAAGTAAGTGTCAGGTGGGGGTGGGGGAATTGAAGTGAAAGAGAAGAACCAACTGTCCATACATAAGTTCAAAAGGGCTGAGAAATAAAGGCATTCTTGGGGAGCTATGGAGTCTGAAAAGAGTATAGGGAAGAAAATTTATCCAGCTTTGTCATAGTTCTAAGGAAAGTTTTGCAAGCTGTTGGTCTCATTCACAGTCAAATCTAGTAAAATCTAAAATCTCACAGAAGTAGTTTTATGAACTTAAAATATCTAAACTTTAATAATAATTTTAAAATTAGTTTTATTTACCAAAGGTTATCAAAGTCATGTTAACTAAAAGCATTTGAGTTTTTTTTCATGTTTTTGATAAAATATTTAAGTGTTTACTTTTTTAAGGCAATTAATGAGAGCTCTTTTACATATTTTGGTAGTAGAACATCACATACACATGACATATACAGACACACAAACATACAGACATATAGACAGAAGTAGATATGTTTAGGTAAAACAAGGCAGAAAATTCATATTAATATTTTGAAAATACAGAGCTAGAGCTTTGGGCCTAAATCTTGTACCGTTATTTGTTTATACCAAGGGGAAAAGGCTGTATATAAAATCCCAGTTAAGTCTTTTCCAAGAGCCCGAGGAAGGAAGTCTGTGTTGATAGAAGGAATTGGGTGTCTAATTTCACCCGAAGATCTCTTTCCAATAAGGGTGTAGAGCAACTGGGAAGCACTGAAAGGAATGAGTGAATACCTGATCTTCTAGTGAGTAGAGGAGCTATGGAGTGTTTTGTACTTTATCTTTAACTCTGATGATGGAAATAGAGGAAGGAAGTAGAGGTCTTGAAAATTTGAGAAGAGCAGAGTAAGTGGCTCCATTATCAATTAGAAAATCAACTTGTTTACCTGCAACAGAGAGTTACCCAAGGCTCAGCCATCTCAATATTGTGAAGTGAAGTTGGTTTTGAAGCCAGGGTCCGTCTGTCAGACTAAAGCAGTCCCAGAAGATTCATGGGTATTGAGGACATTGGCTCAAGTGGGGTGCCCACCGGTTCTGGAAGGCAGGTGTGGTCCCCTGTCTTAAGGAGAGGGTACTCCTGCTTTCTGTGTCCCTCTCTTTTTTAGAGAGGGCGTGTTCCTGGCAGAGCCCACTTCTTGGGGCATTTTTTACTACAGTGACCCAGAGTTGGTGGTAGATGAAGTAGGGCTCAGTTTTCAGAGAAGGGTGTGGTCCTGGTGTCTCCTTGTATGAGCCTCTCGGATAACTCTGTCTCTGAAAAGCTCCTTTTACAGTTGTAGCCACCATTTGGAAAGCTATATTCTAGGGCCCGTGGCCAGTCCCGTTCCTTCTTTTTCTCTTTGCTCTCCTCATCTCAGTTATTGAAGGACCCTGAAGGCTAGGTCTAAAAGTTCCACTTGTGAGGCCGGGCGCGGTGGCTCACACCTGTAATCCTAGCTCTCTGGGAGGCCGAGGCGGGCGGATTGCTCAAGGTCAGGAGTTCAAATCCAGCCTGAGCAAGAGCAAGACCCCATCTCTACTATAAATAGAAATTAATTGGCCAACTAATACATATAGAAAAAATTAGCCAGGCATGGTGGCACATGCCTGTAGTCCCAGCTACTTGGGAGGCTGAGGCAGTAGGATTGCTTGAGCCCAGGAGTTTGAGGTTGCTGTGAGCTAGGCAGATGCCACGACACTCACTCTAGCCTGGGCGACAAAGCGAGACTCTGTCTCAAAAAAAAAAAAAAAAAAAAAAAAGTTCCACTTGTGGAGTTTAAGACATTTTTTTAAAAAGTTTTTGGAATTTATTTCAAATATCAGAGGCCAACTGGGAGATGAAGTGTATTGTTAAGATGTTTTGTCCCTCCCCTGTGCCAGGATCTAATTTAGTAAAGAGGCAAATGGCCTCAGATAGTCATGAAAGAAAAAGGGTGTGATTTTTATTTTGGCTCTGAGTAATTTATAATGTCTTTTGACCCAGCAACCTCCCAGAGAGGGAGCTCGTGTGCAGGTGGGGAGAGATTTTGGAACAGCTGGCTAGAAGGAGTGCAGCTGGGCAAAGTGGTAGAGAAGAAGAAGGGGAAGAAGGAGGGGAAAAAAGTGTATCAAAGGAGGGAGGTGATATGGAGGAGAAATGGGGAGCCAAAAGAGGAACATCATCTGGAAAATGAAGACAGTGGGAAAGATGTAGAGGTAAAAATAACACATTTTGTATAACATATTATTGAGGAGACAGGAGACAGCTGTGCTTGTTTCCCACCAGGCTGACTTTATCAGTCTCCTTGGAATATGGTCTGGAGGATGTGGGAGGGAGCTCACACCCTACTGTCTGCGTGGTAACTCTTCAAATTCTGTTAAAACAAACTCTTAAAAACAACAAGTTAAGCCACAGGTGGTTAAACAAACAAAGGGACAGTTGTGTACTGTGATCTTTTCTCTTTTTTCCCCCTGTTAGATAGTTTATTAACAGTGCCATCCTTTCACCACCCACATACATGCATACTCACCGATCGTTACAAGTCCTACCCTTTCTAAGTACCCTCAAGTGGGAGGCCACAGATGTGGAGGTGGATAGATGTGGCGTGGAATTCTCATCTCCTTTGGCTATCCATGTGTGTCTTTCGGCAGGTTAAATGTGGATGGCAAGCTAGTGAAGTAGGTGTTTTTAGGATTTGGGGAGATCATGTGTAGGCTTATCCCTCCCAATAAATATTAGTACCCTACTTACTCTTATACCAGGAATTATCTGTGCGGTTAATTGGGCATTCATCATGTACTGCTCTGCGGCATCTATTCTGCTCTTGTTGTGAATGGTTAATTCTTTTTTGTGTGTGTCTGGAGGGAGGGTCTTTTTGCTATGTTGCCCATGCTAGTGTTTAACTCTTGGCCTCAAGGGATCCTCCCACCTTAGTCTCCCAAAGTGCTAGAATTACAGGCATGGGGCACCATGCCCAGGCCTTGAATGGTTAATTCTTAATTTTGTAAAAGTTAAATGTTCTACAAGTGGGCTAAAAGCCCAAGCTTGCCCTTACGTTTCTTCACTGGGGCCTGAATAAGAATTATTAAAGGCCGGGCGCAGTGGCTCACACCTGTAATCCTAGCACTCTGGGAGTCCAAGGTGGGAGAATTGCTTGAGGTCAGGAGTTCAAGACCAGCCTGAGCAAGAGTGAAACCCTGTCTCTACTATAAATAGAAAGAAATTAGCCAAACAACAAAAAATAGAAAAAATTAGCATGGAACAGTGGCGTGTGTTTGTGGTCCCAGCTACCCGGGAGGCTGAGGCAGGAGGATTGCTTGAGCCCAGGAGTTTGAGGTTGCTGTGAGCTAGCCTGATGCCACGGCACTCTAGCCTGGGCGACAGAGTGAGACTCTGTCTCAAAAATAATAATAATAATAATTATTATTATTATTAAAAATACAGGAATGAGTTCTAGTCTTTATAACAGTGGGATGTCTATAGTTAAAAATAATTTATTGTATACTTCAAAATAGCTAGAAGATTTGGAATGTTCCCATCACAAAGAAATGATAAATGGTTGAGAGAAGGGTATCCCAGTTACCCTGGTTTGATCATTACATATTGTATGCATGTATCAAAACAGCATATGTACCAAATAAATATGTGCAATTCTTTTATATATCAATTTATGAAAAAGTAAAAAAAAATAATTTCTTTAACAGGCATATAGGATGCTAGGAGAAATCGGTTACATTTTTATATGTGAGTAGAAAAATATAATGTTGGAAGCCAGGCCTTTTCTGCGTAAAGGTGGTTAGTTAAGACGTGATGTGGAGACTGTTACCTGGCAGCCGGAGTGGGAAGAGCATCAAATTGATAATCCCTGGGGATCCCAGCTCTTAGGAGATGGAAAAGCAGGACCAGGAGGGAGCCACAGACAGAAGACAGGCTAGCCCCTGTGACGGCCTGCCAACAAAAGCCTTGGAAGAATGCCTGTAACCACCATCACCTCTGAAACCCTCCTACAAAACTGAGTATTTATTCAATAAATAGGTACTGGATGCCTAGGTTGTGCCTCTTACCATCCCGGCACTGTGAATACTGTGGTGTGCGAAGCAGTAACCCCTTCTTGCATAGAATCTACATTCTGGGGGGGCGGGGGGACAAGAGATAATGTGTAATTAGAAAGTAAAAAAAAGTGTGAATAATATGTCTTGTGATGATAAGTGTTATAAAGACAAAATAAAGCCTGCATTCGGATTATCCGTATAAGCACCTTGGTAAGTGGGCCATACCTGTAGTTTTATTATTCTTGCTCAAGTGTTCTTCACATTATGTAAATGGATTGAGGAGAGGGCCTAGTTTGCTAAACTGAACGCAGGCTGTGTGTGTACATGCACACCAGTGGCTGGGGGTGGCTTCAGTGTGGGGAGATGTTTGTGAAACTCTGCTTCTCCACCTAATGCTGCAGTGCTAGACCAGGTCAGGGTGAGTACAGCCCTCCGAAGGGAGGGGCCTCTGTCATCCTTTGTCCTTCTGTTCATCCATTCACCAGCTCTTTGGAAAACCCTGTGAAGCTTCCACAAAAGGGGAGTGACCCAGTTTCTGCCCTTAAGGTGACCTGGACTTGCTGAGTGTCAACATCTTTTATTTTGCTTCCCCATACATGTATTTTTTCTAGCTCAGCAGTCACATGGTCCTTTCTTAATGAAGTTCTTCCTGAAAATCTAGTAACTTAGTTTCTGCTTTTTCACTATTTATTTAGTTATTTAGTTATTTTTGAGACAGGGTCTCACTCTGTCACCCTGGCTAGAGTAGAATGGCCATCATAGCTTATTGCAACCTCCAACTCCTGGGCTCAAGCAGTCCTCCTGCCTCTGCCTCCTGAGTAGCTGGGACGATAGGCACACATCACCATGCTTGGCTAATTTTTTGTATTTTTAGTAGAGACTGGGTCTTGCTCTTGCTTAGGCTGATCTTGAACTCCTGAGCTCAAGCGATCCTCCTGCTTCAGCCTCCCAGAGTGCTAGGATTACAGGCGTGAGCCACTGCACCTGGCCTAGTTTTTAACTCTTAAATACATGATTTATGGGTGGTTGTCCCTGATGTACTAAAGAGATGATCCAGGGTTCCTAAAAATATTTTGTTCAAGTAGTTTTCAAGTATTTTTTCATACTGTAAATATCAATCATAGCTTAAATTTTTCCCCCCAAATGAAAATAGTTTCAATTTTTTTTTTTTTGAGACAGAGTCTTGCTTTGTTGCCCAGGCTAGAGTAAGTGGCGTGGCGTCAGCCTAGTTCACAGCAACCTCAATCTCCTGAGCTCAAGCAATCCTTCTGGCTCAGCCCCCCTAGTAGCTGGGACTACAGGCATGCGCCATCATGCCCTGCTAATTTTTTCTATATATATTAGTTGGCCAATTAATTTCTTTCTATTTATAGTAGAGACGGGGTCTCGCTGTTGCTCAGGCTGGTTTCGAACTCCTGACCTTGAGCAATCCGCCCACCTCGGCCTCCCAGAGTGCTAGGATTACAGCGTGAGCCACCGCGCCTGGCCAGTAGTTTCAATTTTTCAGAAATAAAACTAGTTATGTGCAGAGTTCAGATAGTATAAAAAGGAATGCAAAAAGAGAAACTCAAATTGCACCACCTGTTGATAACATAACATAGGTGTGCCTTCTTCCAGATGTCCTTATACCTATAATTACTTATGCCTACATAGACAATTTTTCTCTACATTCTGATCATTTTTGTTAGTCACAAGTATAATTGCCACTGAAATTTATGGCACACAGTTATTCCAACAGTTAAGAAAGCATGCCCCTGATTCAGTGTTTATACGATTGAACCTTTAATTTCAGTCTCTTCTCCACTAAACAGAACATTAAGGACAAAAGAAATGAATGAAAACAGTGCAGATGGTGTGGAGGTGATCATGATTAACCCCAGGCCGGGCTGTCCAAGGGAGCATCTTAAGGCCACCTCACTGTTTGTCAGTTGTAGGTCTGTGAAGGTGACCCAGGTTGGCTGTCCTTTTGTGATGTTGAGGGGCATGGAATCCAAATGGTCCCTTGTAAATCAGAAGAAATAAATACTACTGAGTCCAAGTTAGGGGGGTTTGAGGAAACTCCTGGTAAGTTGAGTTCTCATAAATAGGTACTGGGTTTCCCCGAAAATAAGACCTACCCATAAAGTAAGCCCTAGCAGGATTTCTAAGCATTTGCGCAATATAAGCTCTACCATGAAAATAAGACCTAGTGATGGGCGTGGCTACGCAGTGTATCTGCACAACCCATGCATTTCGTCGCAGAGCGGTAAAGAAGACAAGCAGCCCTTCTTATCTGCCCCATGACAGCTCTATTGCTCGACATGAGAGATTGGGGCCAATGGTTCTAAAGGAAATAGAGTCGCAAGAAATTCAGGATGGAATTCTGGGTTTGGAGAGTTATGATGATGTTCCAGAAGAAGACGACTTAACTATATTTGAATAAATGTAGATTGTTGTACCATACTTAAAAAAAAATAACACATCCCCTGAAAATAAGCACTAGGGTGTCTTCTTGAGGAAAAGAAATATAAGACTGTATCTTATTTTCAGGGAAACATGGTATATCCCAGAACATGACTACACATATATTTATGCATACATTTTTACAAAACTTTCTGTCAGTGAATGTATGTACCCAGTACTTTAAGCTGGTGCTTCTCAAATTTTAATATGCCTTTGAATCCCCTGAGGATCTCATTAAAATGCAGATTCTGAGTCAGTGGTGCCTGGGTGGGGCCTGAGGCTCCGCATCTCTGACCTTCTCTCGGGTGACACTGATGCTGCTGTCCAGAGACCACACTGTGTAGCAAGATTTTAATGACTGCAGAGTATTCATGTGGTTTGTGCCAGAATTTACCAACAAATTTCCCATCGTTGACATTTTAGAAGGCTTGTTGGATTTACACTTTATTCTTGCCATCGTAATTTCTGTTAATGTTCAATTTTGGCTTCAGTCTGAACCAGTATGGAGAAAATGCTCTTTAGGGGGGGGAGTTTATCTTGTTCGATGACAGGACACAGACTTGTCATGCACATTCCGTTCCGTTTGAGATGTTTCTTAAAGGCCTGCTGTGTGCCGTCCTTTGTCCTGGGTATTACACATGCAAAGGTGAGCAGAGTCCTGGCCCTTGCAGCTCAGCCCTCCAGGAATTTGCAGAAAAATTTCAGTTCATGTGGTTAAATAGAGATAGGGAAATGCCCAGGGATTGGATGTTGGAAAATGACCTTGTAGGGAAAGAAAGAGATGCTTGAGCAAGGTTTAAGGATGAAAAGTAGTTCACCAGGCAGATTGTGGCAGTGGGATTCCAGACTCTGCAAAGGCACTGAGGCAACTGTCTGGCACAGTTTCTAGGTTTCTAACAGCATTTATTTGTGAAGTGTGACAGACAAGTTTGTCACATGGAGTGACAGAACCTGAGATGACCTGGGAGCCATTAAGCAGATAAATATTTTAGAAAGGTGGCTTCGAGGAGATGAAACTGAGACAGGTAAGTGCTACTAAAGGAGTGCAGTGGGCAGGGGAAATTCAGAAGTAGTATTGACAGGTCCTGGGGATTGATTGGGGTTGAGAATGAAAGTCTGGGGTTAATTTGCAGGGTTTTGGTTTGAATGGCTGAGCAGATGGTATGACAATGTAAAGAATAGAGAGAAATATTCTGCTTAGGAATGTTGCTTGAGATGAAGGTAGCAAACAGGTCGTCAGATGTACAGTTCTGAGCGTGGGTGGGGGGCTGCATCAGTGAGCTGGACGTGGGCGTCAGGAAGCCATTGTCTTGGCTGAAACTTATACTTGTCACAGAGTTGCTAGAAATGCCACTGATGCTGCTGGAGTCACAGGTAGGCACCCTCCATTGCCTCTGCTATTTCTGCTCCCGTCAGACGCTTCAGCAAGTTGGGGAATGGAAAGATGACTTCTTCCCTCTTCTAGTCTTTCACCAGCACATCCTCGGATCACAACAGGGAGCAGCTGGCAAGACAGAGCCTGGGAAATGTAGTTTACAGGCTTATAGCCAGAGGGGCAGAGTAGAGCTGAGAGCCAGAGCGCTGTCTTGCACACAACAGATTCTTTCTCATGCTCTCGCCACGGTCAGCTTTGTTCTCTGGAGGTCCACTTTGGTGTGAACTGTGTCATCCTGGTTATCCTCGAAATGTCCGATTTATATATGCACTGGCCATAGGTAGCCTGCTGGTTCCTGCCACGTGGCTGACCATACATTAGAAAATGACAGAGTTGTGTTTGAGAACCTTCCAGGGTCTTGGTTGTCCTAACTTCATTTAAGATTTCAGTAGATACTTCAGCAAAGGTTTATTAATAAGAGCCTTGGCCTTTTTGAAACTACTTTTTGAAGCTTATTTTTTTTAAACTATTCAAATAGAAACATAGCAATAAAAATTCTTTAGAATTGATAAAATTCTTGCTACGCAGTTAGAACTGGAGTTGAGAGATTGTGTATGGTAGCCGAAAAAGAAATACTTGAAGGTCTGTTTAGTTTGAGATTAAGATTAAAAAAAAAAAAAAAGACAAAAACCTAACGGAAAAAAGACAAAAACCTAATGCATAATGAGATATAACTTCTTCCTCTGACTGAAAGACTAAATACAATGAAGACATCATTTCTTAAATTAATATAGAAATTTATCATAAAAGTAATTGGTGCCAGCCAGGTATGGTGGCTCACACTGGTAATCCTAATACTCCGGGAGGCCAAGGCAAGAGAATTGCTTGAGGTCAGGAATTCGAGACCAGCCTGAGCAAGAGCGAGACCCCCGTCTCTACTAAAATAGAAAAATTAGCTGGGCCTCCTGGTGAGGGCCTGTAGTCCCAGCTGCTTGGGAGGCAGAGGCAGGAGGATCACTTCAGCCCAGGAGTTTGAGGTTGCGGTGAGCTATGACAATACCACTGTACTCTAGCCCAGGGCAACAGAGTGAAACTCTGTTTCAAAAAATAAATAATTAAAAAAAAATTTTTTTTAAGTAATTGATGCCTGTGTTAGTTGAGATATGACTTTGCTTTTAATTAACAATTGCTTAACCTAGATAGAAGTTTATTCCTCTAAAATAGAACAGTCCAGAGATGGAATAGCAGCTCTGTCCTATTGGGTTGTGCCAGAGACCCAGTAGTCTTCTCTCTTGTTCCACTATCCTTGGGTAATATCCTCTCTGTGTGGTCTGAAGTTGCTCATCACGTTTCTGTATTTCAGCTAGGAGGAAGGGGGATGAAGAAAAGCCAGGAGTATGCCAAGGGATGCGCCCTGGAAGTTTCGCAGGATGCTTCTGCTCATATCCCATTGGCTAGAACTTAGTCATGAGGCCATACCTAGGTCCAAGGGAGGCTGGGAAATGTAGTCTTTATTCTGGGAGGCCACGTGCCACCTTGAAAATCTAGTGTTCTAATAAGTTGAGAGGAAGAGGGAAACTAATATGGAGGGAGACATACCAATTTCCACTTATAATACCCTTAGAATATTATTTAGAATTTGAAAAATTGAGACTAAAATTAATTTAAAAGAGTAAATAGAGGCCGGGCGCTGTGGCTCACGCCTGTAATCCTAGCTCTTGGGAGGCCGAGGCGGGCGGATTGCTCATAGGTCAGGAGTTCAAAACCAGCCTGAGCAAGAGCGAGACCCCGTCTCTACTATAAATAGAAAGAAATCAATTGGCCAACTGATATATATATATAAAATTAGCCGGGCATGGTGGCACATGCCTGTAGTCCCAGCTACCAGGGAGGCTGAGGCAGGAGGATTGCTCGAGCCCAGGAGTTTGAGGTTGCTGTGAGCTAGGCTGACGCCACGGCACTCACTCTAGCCTGGGCAACAAAGCGAGACTCTGTCTCAAAAAAAAAAAAAAATAAATAAAAAATAAAAAAAAATAAAAGAGTAAATAGGCAGGTATACCCAAGGACATGTATTTTTTTTAAAGAAAAGTTTCATTTAAAATTGCCATACCATTTCTGATTTTCTTTTTTTTCTTAATGTGACACTTTTCTACCGCTTTTAATGTAACACTTTCTTTATAAGCTATTTCATTATGGAACATTTTAAAGATGCACAAAAGTGGAGGAAATTGCATATTGAAGCCCATATACCCATGTCTCAGCTTGGGCAGTTACTAGCTTAAAGCTAGTCGCCTGTTAGGGTCTTACCTGTCATGTAGGCTAGAGTGCAATGGGATGATCATAGCTCACTTTAGCCTCCAACTCCTGGCCTCAAGCAGTTCTCTTGCCTCCGCCTCCTGAGTAGCTGGCAATACAAGCACACACCATCACACCCAGCCAATTTTTCTATTATTTGTAGAGACAGTCTCAATATGCTGCCCAAGCTGGTCTTGAACTCCTGGTTTCAAGAGATCCTCATACCTCAGTCTCCCAAAGTGCTAGGATTGCAGGCATGAGCCACCATGCCCAGCCCAAGGGTCTTTTTTTAATATATATATATATATATAAAAATCACCTTATTTGGGGATAATTATAGGTTCACATACAGTTGTAAGAAATAATCTAGACATATCTTATATACTCTTTACTCATTTTCCCCCAGTGGTAGTATCTTGCAAAACTATAGTACCATATCACAGTTGGGATATTGACTTGGTTACAGGCTAGATGCAGACCATTTCCATCACCATAAGGGTCCTGTGTGCTGCCTTTTTATAGCCACACCTGCCTCCTCCTCAATAACCTCTGACACTCACTAACCTGTTCTCCGTTTCTTTAATTTTGTCATTTCAAGAATGTTAGGAATCATCATGTAATATGTAACCTTCGGTATCGGCTCAGCATAATTCTCTCATAGATTCATCCAAGTTGTTGTGTGTATCACTTCATTCCTTTTTACTGCCAAGTAGCATTCCATGGTATGGATGCATCACATAAAGGCTCTTTGAGAAACATGATCCGCCTAACTCTTCCCTCTGTTTTTCCCCGTCTTCTTCCCCTCTCTTCACAGCAATGCCAAGTGACTATAACTGTGTGAAGCAAGGAAGTGATTGCTCAAGGCCTTCCCTGCAATGGTACACCCGGGCTCAAACCAAGATGAGAAGACCCAGCTTGTTGTTAAAAAAGATCCTTAAGTAAGTACCACCCCTGGGGCCATAAGATCCCTCTGATTTGGGTCACCTGTATAGAATTGGGAGAAAAATTCAATTATTGCCCTAAATGTGGCTGATGTTGGAGAGGCATACTTGGTCAAAGGATCATTCAAAGGCATGTCCGAGTTGGGATTCAGTGTGCAGGTGGGGCGGGTTCATGTGTCCAGGTGTATTTGGTAAGAATGAGCCACCCCTGTGCCTCATCCTGGGTGGCCGAGAGAGCAACTCCTATAGGGCACTGCTCGTCATACCATTACTCAACAAAAGAGAGCTTTTCCATGAGCTATTTTAAGTTAATCTAAACTATAGTTAATTAAATTTCCCTGAAGGCACTTGAATACTATTAAATATTAAGTAATAAAGAAGGACGATAGGGTGTTTCAGCCAGGTCACCCTTACTTATATCCTAGTAAGTGATAGAATTAATAAAGGAGGAACTTGTCAAGTTTTTTTAAATATATATATATATATATATATATATATATATATATATATATATATATATATATCAAGCTAAGTTGAAAATTACCTTTTTTCATTTCTAAAGGTAGAAATCCAGTCTTGAAATCTAGTCTCCCATGTCACTTTACTTAGAGGGGGAAAGAGGTGAGAAAAGGAAATTTATATGAATAAAGACTTGGATCGCATTCGGTCCCCTTTCAGTCATCAGCCCGTATTTATTGAGGCCTGCGGTGTGCCCAACATTGGGTCGGGGGCCGGCCGCAACAAGCGAGACCAGGGCCCTGTGCCGTCCCTGTGGTGTGGGCCAGGCAGCCTCACGCCAGGAATCACAGTACCCGTGCCAGATGCTGAAGATTCCAGGCTTGCCTTTAACACTCTTTTCTTTCTTTCTTTCTTTTTCTTTTTCTTTTTCTTTTTTTTTTTTTTTTTTTGGTCAAAATAAGGGAAGTATTATATCCACTGAACGTGACCCCATTGCTGAGGGCTGGAGAGGGGAGTAGGTAGTAGTAAGTTCACAAGACACTCAAAAGTTATAAAGGTGGGAAGCTGAGGTGGGTGGATTGCTCAAGGTTAAGAGTTCAAAACCAGCCTGAGCGAGGCCCCGTCTCTACTATAAATAGAAAGAAATTAATTGGCCAACTAAAATATATATAGAAAAAAATTAGCCAGGCATGGTGGCACATGCCTGTAGTCCCAGCCACTCGGGAGGCTGAGGCAGGAGGCTTGCTTGAGCCCAGGAGTCTGAGGTTGCTGTGAGCTAGGCTGACACCACCGCATTCATTCTAGCCTGGGCAACAAAGTGAGACTCTGTCTCAAAAAAAAAAAAAAAAGTTATAAAGGGACTCAGTGAAACGTGTTCTCATCCTTGCTGCCCACATTTCCCCTCCGCACTTAAAGATAACCAGTGTTACCAGTTTTTATGTAGATGAGAAATATTTTTGTATGTGTTTTCCCGCCAACCTGCTTTTTCACACAAGGGATACCATCTTGTTCATTTAACATTATACTCAGTCCCAGGGAAGAATGAAGACGCTTGTCCAGGTTTTCCTGGGAAGCCTGTTGGAGTGAGAATTGAGAAGTCTTGGAAACACTCCAGCAATACGTCTTGCATCATCAGCTCAAGTCTCGAGAACTATTTAACATCTGTTATATACAGTATATTACTCTAGATGCTATATATTTTTTTAAGCTACCCCTTTCTTTAGAAAATGGATTATTTTCCCCTTAAGCTTATTCCTTACCTTTATTTTTTCAAGGACACGAATTATTTAAAGGAGTGGTTTTTAAACTTTGGTTTAAACTGGGGTGTTTATTTTTTTGGACTTTTAATTTGTCAATGTCACTGAGAGCTTATTAAAAATGAGATTTCTAGAACCAAGACTAGACTCAGGTATTTTCTCCAAATCCTCTGTGTGTGTCAAACTGCATAATAGCGTGGATTATCTTAAAAATGTTTTTTGGGTGGTCTTAAAGGTAGCTAATGGTACTGTCTCATTTCAGTCAATCTCAATTCTGGGTAGAATTCTTTAGAAGTATGATGACTAGATCATTTCTTTTGTTTTTCTTTTCTTTTTTTAAAGGACCGATGCTATTTTAAAGTCACAAAACACTGAATCTGGGATTCTATTGTTCAAGACAGAGTCTTACTCGTTACCTGGGCTAGAGTGCCATGGCGTCAGCCTAGCTCACAGCAACCTCAAACTCCTGGGCTCAAGCAATCCTTCTGCCTCAGCCTCCCGAGTAGCTGGGACTACAGGCATGTACCACCATGCCCGGCTAATTTTTTCTATATGTTTTTAGTTGACCAATTAATTTCTTTCTATTTTTAGTAGAGACGGGGTCTTGCTCTTGCTCAGGCTGGTTTTGAACTCCTGACCTTGAGTGATCCTCCCACCTTGGCCTCCCAGAGTGCTAGGATTACAGGCGTGGGCCACCGGGCCGGGTTCCTTTCTTGGTTTTTTTAAAGTCCAATAATTGGCATTGTGATTCAGATTTTATAATGGTGCCTTGCAAAAAAAAAAAGTTTTTTAGTATTCACTTATGACAAAGACAGTCATAAATGACCAATTTATCTTGTCAGGAAAACAGGAAATGGTACCTTCCTTTCACCCAGAGGTCAACTTTAAGAGAGTACTTTTATGCTTCATGGCAGGCAAACTCGATTTGGGTTCGATTTTCATTCATTTCACATGATGCGTAATGATTATCACATGACTCCATCATTATACCTAATTGATTTTTTTTTCCAGGTTTCTATTGCTTATGTTTGGAGTGTGGATCTTTTATACCCTCAAGTTAAACTATACTTCTGAAGAATGCGATATGAAAAAAATGCATTATGTGGACCCTGACCGCATAAAGGTTAGATTTCCCATTGTTATGGTTTAAATGAAAACATTTCCAAGCGTACACTTAAACTGTCATAGCATCTCTAATGCGTTGCAAATAAACGGCAATGAAAGTTTGAAAACAGAGGGGGAAACATAATCTCAGCACTCCAAAACTAAATATCACTCCCTTCTAAAAAAACAACTGCTGACCCATCTACCCTACAGTATACTTCTCCCATTTACTGCGGCCGTGCTGTGGGGTGCTGTGGGCTGCACTTGACACACTATAGCGTGTTGGTCATGGAGTTCATTTGCCCTGATGCTGCCCGTGTGCGTGTTAAACAGACAGGGAAGAAATTCTCTTAATATCATAACTTGTCCTTCTTGTGTTTCATTTTTAATTTTAATGGTTTCAAATTGCATTTCAAGGTTTTTTCCTTCTACTTTATATTTGTTTCTCAATCGATCGACGTACTAAGTGCTAATTTCATTGATGATTAGAGTGGCTATATGATCCAGTGATGTTCAGCCCGGGCTGGAAGAAGAGATGGTTGTAGATAAGGTAGCGCGGTAGGATTGGTGACTGACACATACGGTTGCTCCTTCACGTGTGTTATGTCATTTACTCCTCGGGACTGAGACACATCCCAGCTCACAGATGGTGGCCTGGGTAAGCCACTCACACAAGTCCACTTCTAGCTTAGTTAGCTAGTTAATCTAGTTTAGTGCTTACTATGTGCCAGAACTGTTCCAAAAGTGTGTTAGCGATATTAACTCATTTAACCCTCATAACAGTTCCGGGAATGGAGGTGCTATGATCATCCCCATCTCACAGCTGGGGAAACTGAGGTGCAGGGAGATTAAATAATTTTTCCAGGAAGTGGTAGAGTCAGGGCTTGCACTCAGTGATGTGGTTTCAGAGTCCAAGCTCCTGACCAGTCCACCCTCTGCCTGGGTAGGGGAGTATCCACAGAGAAGCCAAGAGTTATAGGCAGCACCATACAGAGAGGAAAGAGCTTACTTTTTTTTTTTTAACCTAGATTCAAATCTGATTGCTACTTAATAAGAGTAAAACCTTAGGCAAGTTACTAGTCTTGAGCCTCAGTTTTTTCAGCTGTGAAAGAATCTAAGTAATAGGATAGTCCTGAAAGTTGAATAAGATAATATACACAAAGCGCCTCCCCAATCCTGATTTTTATTCACACGTTTATGCTTTAATCTGTACATTCTTCACTGTGCCTCACATCTTTTTTGTAGTACAGAGAGGCGTAAACAAGTAAATGACGAGCTCAGTTTAATGCACAGCTTGGCCTCTGCAGAACACTCCATGTGTACCCTTAAACTGTCATGTCATCTCCATTGTGTTACAAATACATGGCAAGAAAAGTTTGAAAACAGAAGGGAAAACACTTACTCTCACCACTCCAACCTGAACCTCAGTGGTGCGTCAAAGCTCCTCAGAAACTTTCCAGACTCGGTCGGGCATTGTAATCATTTATGGGAGTCTCGGTCTTGCTGATCACAGAGCCTTCCTTCCTGTATATCTGCCCGCTGACTCCTCTCATTTTACCCCTGCTTTGGTGGAGCAGGATGTATCCAGTGCCCTCTGCTTGGGTTTCCCTTTCCTCCCCATCCGTCTGGCCTTGCAGACATCCCTCCGGTCCCTTTCAATACCAAGGCCCTTCACGGCGCTCGTGGATAAGGTTTCAGATGTCCCATCTCTGTTTTTTATCTCCTGAGAAAGGCCCAGAATAATGGCAGTTGGCATGACTTACTGATAAGCTGTGAACTCTTGCCTTTCTTTGCTGCACTTCTCCACACATCCCCTTTTTCCTGTTCATTACCCTCTGACCAGCTGCAAAATAATTGTTCTAAAGTCTGAGTTCATTGAGCAGAGAGGTGAGCTCTGTTGTGGAAGGGCCGAGCACACCATTTCACAAGCACAGGGTGGAAAAGATGTGTTTTAGTAATACCTTGGGGGAAATCAACTTAGTAGTTTCACTGTGCGGCCAGTGACACCTGCATTAATGTGGCCTGGCAGCTTGCGATCATTTTTAACTTAAGCTGCGTTGATAGACCAGGGATAGTCTGTGTGTCCCTGCAGTGGCCAAGCAAATGCTCTGGTTGTTGTGGTAGTTAGTCTTTACGGGGGCCTGTAGGTGGAATTCAGGCCTCAAACAGGGAGTGGTTCCGGGCCTTTCTGATCCCTTCCAGCCCTGAGATTTGGGGGTTCTCTGCAGTGTGCCAGTACCTGGCTGGGAAACGTGGGCTGGGTCTGCAGCCTGGGGCTTTCCCTGTTCTGAATTCTGGGTACAGCTGTCTCGGCTGGAAGACTCTCGAAACGCCTCTGCCTGCGGCACCACTGGTTCTTGTGTCAAGGACTTTCAGTCTGAACCTCAGGGGTGCCTCAAAGCTCCTCAGAGACTTGCCAGACTCCGTTGGGTATTGTAATCATTTATGGGAGCATCTCGTCTTGCCATCTAAAGTGTGAGTTATTTGAGTGGTGCCTGTGTTTATAAACATATATGGCTTCTGGGATTGCAGGGAAAGGAGCAGTGAGCCAGGGTCGCCCTTCAGAATCCTCTGCTCTTGTATGTCGTCCTAGTTTGACTCCTCCTCATCCGCCTCCTGCATCCACCGTGGCATGCCGCACTGTGGCCACAGATTCTAAAAATTGAATCGGATGTGTTGCTCCTCTCCCTGAACTCTGGTGTCTGTCCCTTAGCTTCAGGAGAACATCCAGGCTCCTGAGTGTGGCCTGTGCAACTCTGCGTGACTTGGTTCCTCCCGGCCTCTCCAGCCTGCTTTGCCACCCCCACCGTCTCAGCACCGCCCGTCTCAGACACACTAACCCCCTCGCAGGCCCTTGGTTGAGGCTCATCAGTGGGTGGACGTTTGGGTTGTTTCCACTTTTGACTGTTATGAATAATACTGCTGTGAATATGTGTGTATAAGGATCTGTTTGAATACCTGTTTTCAGTTCTTTTAGGAATATGCCTTAGTAATATCATTGCTGAGTCACATAGTAACTATGTTTAGCTTTTAGAAGAATTGCCAAACTGTTTTCCAAAATGGTTGCATCATTTTACATTCCTGGGAGCAATGTAGGAGAGTTCCAACTTCTCTACCTCCTCACCAACATGCATTATTATCTGTCATTTTTTGTTATAGCCATCCTGATAGACGTGAAGTGATAGCTTATGGGTTTTTTTTTTTGTTTTTTTTCCTTTGGGACAGAGTCTTGTTCTGCTGCCTGGACTAGAGTGCAGTGGTGTCAGCCTAGCTCACAGCAACCTCAAACTCCTGGGCTCAAGCAATCCTTCTGCCTCAGCTTCCTGAGTAGCTGGGACTACAGGCATGTGCCACCATGCCCACATAATTTTTTCTATATATTTTGTTGTCCAACTAATTTCTTTCTATTTTTTAGTAGAGTCGGGGTCTTGCTCTTGCTCAGGCTGGTCTCAAACTCCTGATCTTGAGTGATCCTCCCTCCTTGGCCTCCCAGAGTGCTAGGATTACAGGCGTGAGCCCAGCCGCTCATGGTGGTTTTGATTTGCATTTCCATGAAAGCTGATGATGTTGAACATCTTTTCATGTGCTCATTGGCCATTCGTACATCTTCTCCAGAGAAATGTTTATTCACATTCTTTGCCCAATTTTTAATTGGGCTATTTGACCTTTTATTACTGAGCTGTATGAGTTCTTTATGTGTTCTGGATACCAGGTCCCTGTATCAGGTATATAATTTGCAAGTACTTTCTGCCACTCTGTGGTTGTCTTTTCACTTTCTTGATGATACCATTTTCAGCACACAAGTCTTTAATTTTGATGAAGTCCAGTTTATTTTTCCTTTTGTCACTTGTGCTTTTGATTTTATACCTAAGAAATCATTGCCTAATCTTGAGTTTTCTCCTAAGAGTTTTAGTTTGACCTCTAACATTTAGGTCTTTGATCTGACTTGAGTTAATTTTTGTATATCATGAGAGGTCAGTGTCCAACTTCATCCATTTGCATGTGGCTCTCCAGTTGTCCCAGCACCATCTGTTGAAAAAACTTTCCCCTATGTTTGCTGCATTCTTTCTCACTTCTCTGCCTGGATCCCTTTCCCGCCCTTCACTTCTCTGTTATTCATATTTTAAGTCAAGTCTCAGCTCAGGGGTTACCTCTTTTAAGTAGCCTTCCCTGATCATCCCCTTTCTGTGTTCTAGAGGCCCCTTTATACCTTAGTCCTGTGTTTATCACTGTAGCGTTTCAACTGTTTGCCTTCCTCCCTTGTCTTCCAGGCCAGCTCTTGGGAAACAGGGGCTATGTGCTTAACATTTTACATTAGTTAATCCGTACTTACATATATTAAACTCTATAGGGAGGGGGAGATACTACTTTAACCACAGTGCAATCTCTCATTATCTTTGAGAATGCCAGATTATATAGCAAATCCAGTTACAGCAGGCAATTCTTTGAGTACATTCAGTGATGCATGTCAGGTTTAATATCCCATTGAGGAATAGGACTAATAGTTCTGTTCAACTCTATAAACATCCTCTAATAGGCAGAGAAAAGCCCAGACACCCCCAACCCTATCTCTTCTCTCAGAACCATAGAATGTAAGTCCTTTCCTGTAGGCTTATGGGTCGGTTTTAAGACCTAAGTTCACTGCTGGACAACAATAGCCCGTCACGGGTGCTAGTGCCCTGCCTTGATTGACTGCAGCGAGGATCCCTGACCAGTCCCTGACTAGGAAGGGTGGGAGGACCTGCCAGTGAATCAGCCTCCCGAGTCCCACTGCCCTCCTGGGCCAGGGCTGCAGCTGCTTGCACAAAACCGGGAAGGCAGCCCAGTGTCCATTCACCACATCTGCCCCGTTCAGGAAGATTTGTAAAAGGTTACTTTTTCTAAGTATAAAAGTAACACGGAAAATTTAGATAATACAGAAATGAATAAAGGAGAAAGCCTCCTGTAATTGTAGGAAAAGAGGAAGGAATGGGATGCAATTACATGAATCAAACATATTTCTAAAAGTCTGTCATTTTAAAAATTAATAAATTAAAAATGAAGGACTACTGCAATTCTGATGGAATTGGGGTGCCTTTTATTCTATTACCTTAAACTTTTTTTTAAAGTAGCTTTTCAAGCCTGTCAAAATGCCCCACTTTTTTGAAAATGGTCCTGGTAGGACATGCCACTCTGTTCGAGGCAGAAGAAGCAGCTTGTGCCGAAGCCCAGGCATCACAGGGCTTTGGTCGGGAGAGAAGCAGCAAGAGTTGAGTAGCACTGAGGATTTGGGGTGGGGGAGCAACAGAGTATAAGACTGAAAATGAGACCGAGCACAGGATGTGGTTTCCAGGGTGACAGGTGGTCCTTAGCTCTCTGAGAGGAGAGAAGACCAGATTCAAAGGTGTGGCAGTGACAGTTAGGGTTTTTGTATTTCCTATTTAAAGATGTCCCTTACCGTGCCAGCTGTTAAATGACTAACTGTACTCTGAAGGCATATTTGTACACTTGGAAAGTATGGCTCCCATGTGAAAGCACACTTAAAAGATGTTTGAGAGACAAGGGCACATTTGTGTCGACTTAGGTTTGGGCTGTGTGGTAGCAGCCGTTTGAACTTGGCCTTCTCTCTTCTCAGAGAGCTGAGGAGCACATGTCACCCTGGGGCCTGCATCCGGTGCAGGGTGGTTAATTATAACCAGATCGACTCAGCTGCTCCCTCAGAGCCCTCCCTGGGGCTCACAGACCAACACCACGTGTGTAGAGTAAGCAGGGCATGTTATTCATGCTCCCGGCACTAGCGCCTCCAGACAAGCCTTTCCTCTCCTTGGTGCTGCTGCGCCCTTCCCCAGACTGTCCTTAGAACATTCCCATGGCCCAAGTCCGTTCCCTTGAGTCCCTTTGTAGTCAGTCCCTGCCCTCAACCCCTGGCCCCCGGCCACCCCTGACTGGTTGAGTTTTTACTGTGGTGTTCTTGCCAGGACTTGGTTATTTAAATTTTTTCTGCTCTTAACTGGGTAAAAGTTAGAGACAAGTAACTTAAATGTGAGTTAAGTGTGTCAATAACTTTACCCTCAGTGACTGTCCTTGTATGATGTCATCAAGTCTCCACATGTGTCAGGCACTGGGCTGAGTGCTTTGGGCACGGCCCCCCAACCCCGTGGGGAGCAGGCCAGTGCCAGGGTTTACCCACGTGGGAACTGAAAGTGCCACAAGGTCACTGATGCCCCAGATCACGTGGTCTGTGGCAGAGTTGGGCTCCTTCCTACATTTGGTTAACTCCAGACCTGAAGTTTTTCTTTAACCTGAATGCTCTGCCCTGTCCTGGAATTTAAAAAAATAAATAAATAAATGCAGTAGAACATTGCCTTTTACTAAGACTATGCCATTTACCTATATGCCTGAAAACAATTACCCTTAAAATTATGGAGTAGAAATGAAAGTGGAGATTTTACTGAGGAAAATTACTTTTTTTTTTTAAACCCACTGTCAGTGAGTTTTCCCATTGTGGTTTTCTATGGCAAATCGCCACAGCGTCGACAATTGGTACTACCAGACGTCTTTTTATGCTTAATTGTGGGCAGCCTGCAAGCTCAGCTTGGACGACTTTTAAAACTGAAACCTTTCATTTCGGCCCTGGATTGGAGACAAGTGGGAGTTCTTGGATCTTGCGGCAGAGCCGCCAGTTCCCCGCCTCCCAGTGGGCCTCTCCTTCCTGGCTTGGCCGCCTTGGCCTCCAGCCTTGGAGCCACCCGCAGCGGAGAAGGGCCAAGTCACACTGCTCCCTCTCTTCCTCACAGCTCCTGAAGGTGAGGGCCTCCTGAGGCGCTTTTCTTCTGAGCTTTGAACCACAGGCAAGCGGTGAAGAAGGAGGAGAGAGAGGCCCAGACGGATTCCGGTTAGAAGACATGATCCCTGGAACGTTCTCAGAACTGCTGTGGCTTTAGACACTTCCAGTGGCCTTTAGAACATTTACTCACTCGGGGTTTATTTATTACACCCGCTGTGGATTAGGAGCAGGAAGGTTACGGTCCAAAGAGGATGACTGAGCCTTGTGCTCTGCTCACAGTCTAGCAAATTAAGTTTGAAGCCTGAAATCGAACTCTTTGCCAGAATGGAAATGGAATGAAATGTCACCCCTTTCCGAAAGAGACTTCTGAAGAGAAGATCTGGCAGCCCCAGAGAGCAGTGTACGCATTTCCAACTCGCCCACCTACGCCTTTCCGGTCCTGAGTCCATCACCAAGCGTCTCTAGGTCTCTTTTGGCACTTCTCAGATGCTCCTTTCTCTCCTAGGAGATCTGTAAAACCTGATGCTTGGGATGTCATTCTGTAGTGAAGAGTTAGGCCTTTGGGTCTCTAAACAAACTGCTGTTCCTGACCTTCGGGCCTGGAGTCTAGAGAGGAGTGTGCGAGGTGCGGGTGGTCCCTCTGTCTGCCCTGCCTCCACCAGTTTGGCACCACGTGTCCTCTAGACTTGGAGCATCACCTGCTCCATACAGGGGCTCAGGGCGTGATGGTTCCTCGCCTGGCTTTCCCACTGGTTCCTCGTGAAGATGCCAGTCTGCATTCAAATACTTGCTCTTAGTGGTGGTGATTGTGTGCTGTTCTCCATAGGTATAGGTTGTTGTTTTAGGAGCCGGGGAAGTAGCCAGCACAGGTTGGTGTGTCAGCTCAGACCTCTTACAAAGTGAAGACACTAATGACCGTCTTGCAAGGTGCTGTAGGTGTCATGACGGTGAACTGAAGCAGTGAATATTCATGGTGTTTATGGCAGCATCTCTTAGGCATTTCAGAAATGAGGCCAGATCCTCAAGATGTAAACAATGTGCTCTTCACAAGTACTAATAACTTTTTGAAGCTATAATATTACTTTAAAGTATTTTCTGCTATAATAGGATAAACATGTTCCTTTTTTTTTTGACAGAGTCTTGCTCTGTCACCTAGGCTGAGTGCAGTGGCGCCATCATAGCTCACAGCAACCTCAAACTCCTGAGCTCAAATCATCCCCTGCCTCAGCTTCCCAAAGTAGCTGGGACTACAGGCGCGCACCACCATGCCCAGCTGATTTTTCTATTTTTAGTAGAGACAGGGTCTCACTTTTGCTCAGGCTGGTTTCAAACTCCTGACCTCAAGCGAGTCTCCCTCCTGAGCCTTCCAAAGTGTTAGGATTACAGGTGTGAGCCATAGCACATGGCCCCCCCAAAAAAAATTTTATTAAAAATCAGGCAATAAAAATAACAAGGCTTTGAGAAGAAACATAGTTGGGGCAAGCATTTAAAACTGTGCAATAGTAATAATCCTCATAATAAAGATACTGACAGAGTTCAAAAGACATGTTAATTTCCTAAAAATAAATATCCCAGTAAATATAGGACTTCACATACACACATACACTCACACATACACATGCAAGAAGATGCCTGGGAGGGAGGAGGTGTGAGGCCTGGAGGGAGACAAGGACAAAAAGCACAAAGATTTGGGACAACTCCCCCACCAGTAGCTCTGAGGCAGCATTTGGCCAGCCGAGCCAAGAGGAAGATTGTGGGGCACATGGGCACTGGTACCATACAGGGGTGAGAAACCTGTGGCCTCAGGGTCACATGTGGCCTTCTGGATCCTTGAGCACGGCCTTTTGACTGAATCCAAATTTTACAGAACAGACCCTACTGGGCTAGCTTACTTGGCACTCAGCAGCAGTTCCTTGCTGATGCAAAACATTAACATGCTGGGAAAATGCATTTCAAACCAACACAGTTTCCTTGTTAACAGGATGTCGTTCCCCGATTACATTTAAGATAATTTGCATTCCAGACATTATGAAGCTCAGTACCCCAAATGATAAATAAGCGCAAGTCTCGTCTTGCTAGATGGGATCCTGAAATATGAAACCTTTTTTTTATTATGGGGGGAAAAATAACCTGAAATTTACCATCATAATTATTTTTAAATCTACAGTTCAGCAGTGTTAAGTATATTTACATTGTAGAACGAATTTCTAGAACTGTTTCATCACGAAAGACCAAAACTCTGTTCCCATTAAACAACAGCTCCCCTCCCCCCCCTCAGTTCCTGGTGACCACCATCTACTTCCTGTTTTTATGAATTTGACCACTTTAGATATCTCATGTAAATGAAGTGATACAGTGTTTGTCTTTTTGTGACTGGCTTATTTCACTTAGCGTAATGTCCTCAGAGTTGTTCCATGGTGTAGCATGTTCATGAAATCATAAACACCACAGGGTATATTTTTAACCCCAAATTTATTTGAACAATGTTAGGCCAGGGGTAGGAGGTGGGGTTCCTTCCTGCTTTACTTGCACAATGAAATAAGTACCCTTGTTGAGTTTATCTACTTGTCATGTGGTCCTCCTGGGTTGTTTCTTCAAGTTTCTGAGCATAAATTAACCGTAACAGGCACATGTTCTATGTTAAAGATAGTATTCAATAAAGGAGCTACAGCAGACATCATAGGATAAAATGTCACCTTTAAGAGTGTATTTTTAATGTTGGGGAGTTTTTTTTTTAACTCAGGTTGATGTGATTTCATTCCAGAGAGCTCAGAAATACGCTCAGCAAGTCTTGCAAAAGGAATGTCGGCCCAAGTTTGCGGAGACGTCAATGGCGCTGTTATTTAAGCACAGGTATAGCGCGGACTTACCGCCTTTTGTGCAGAAGGCCCCCAAAGCAAGTGAAGCCGAGGACAAGTATGATCCTCCTTTTGGATTCCGGAAGTTCTCCAGTAAAGTCCAGACCCTTTTGGAACTGTTGCCTGAGCACGACTTTCCTGAACACTTGAAGGCCAAGAGCTGCCGGCGTTGTGTGGTTGTGGGGAGCGGTGGAGTACTGCACGGGCTAGGACTGGGCCACTCCCTGAACCAGTTCGACGTTGTGATAAGGTACGATGCTCTTAACACCAACCTTCCACCTCTAGAGCTAAGTGCACTGCTCTTGGTCAGGGCAGCCACAGGGACAGTGAGGGAGACAGGACGCTCTCCATGGTCCTTGCCCTCAAGGGACTTACTGTTAGAGAAGTTGAAACAAAAACACAAAATGATTGGGTGCCCCAAAATGTGCCGTACTGGACCTTAACTTTGAGGAGCATGCCGTGGAGGGCAGTAAGTGGCAGATCCTTTTCAGAGGAGGTGAGCTTGGGAAGGTGGGTAGATCCGAGTAAGCCAGCAAAGGAGCTGGTCGCGGCAGGAGAACGGAGTTGGTGGGAGGCCCGGCTTCCCGGCAGGGGCCGGTGAGCTGCGGGAGGCGGTGCCGGCTGGGACACAGAAATCACACAGAAGAGGCTGAACTTGCTATGACATGCAGTAAATCGTCCTAGATTCTTTTTGGTTTAGCCATTTAAAATTTTGTTTTTCTGATTATAAAAGTAAAATATGTTCCTTATTGAAGATAAGAAAAATAACAGAAAAATATAAGGAAG